>NC_068946.1:41331467-41638539 GCF_026419915.1 Harpia harpyja
GGCATGGAGCAACAAAGTCTCATCTGCCCCCTCAAATGCTCAACAGAAGCAAAGGGAACCAAGCTGGCCAAATGATCAGTTAATGGAGTAAGTCAGGTTCCTTTGTTATATGTGATTTTCTTCAGTCTCAGGTTAATTTCCGGTCTAAACTTTAGGGAACCCATGTTGTCTAATATACCACAGAAGTGGATGACAAATTTATTCGAAGCATAAAAAGCATAAATGAAGATGTGTCCTTTAAATTCAGAACTATTTCTTAAATAGCTGAATGTAAGATCAGAAGGTGATTTTCTGTGTCAGCATAATTACACCGATGGCATGGCATTATATTGCTGGATAATTTTATCCTAGAGTTGATTTGGTAAAGAGAAAACAACTGCTTCTTCTTGGACAGACTGCCTTTCCAGAATGCTAGATGGGCCTGAAGTTTCATAACCAACCTGATTATACACATATTGCTTATTAGTATGGTAAATCAAGAGATAGTGTTAGGCATTTAATTGGCACGTAATACTGATGTGAAATTAATTAAATAATCATTGGCAGATGTATTTATGTGACCATTTTTGGTTATTAACTGAAATTTAATTGTAGCTTGTGGCAACGTGAAATAATCTCTGAACAGGTTTATTGGAGATACAAATGGAACCTCATGTTTTAACCATTTATTTTTGGGTTCAGAACTACCTCTTTCTGTCTCTGGAGTGTCACTGGTTGAGCATGGGCCTTACAGTAGATGGACAAACCCGACTTTAGTTGCTCAGATCATTCTGGGTGAAACATTTTGCTCATTTTTCTCTCTCTTTGTAGGAACTGTTAGAAGGTGACAGGGTGACCAAAGGAGGTATCCCAGAGGATACACACTAGATCCATTCAAAAGTGCAAACTGTGGTCTCCTTTTTTGTAAGTCAGAAGGACCAAAGTCAAATACATCATTTATTGCAAATTCTTCTTTCTGCTTGAATGACCATGTCCATTTTCTGGATACGGAGACAGAATAGAGAGGCGAAAATGAAGTGCCTGTCTCACCCTGTGAGCACGCAGCTGACATGATGATGAAATTTCACTTTCTGTACCCTGATTGTCCACCTTAATCATAGGCCCATACATTCCAGCTTCATTGAGAAGCTGATTGCTCATGAATGTCACCCAGCCCCTGAGTCTCCTACAGAGTATCTCATCACATGTGCTTATTTAGATAAACAAATATTGCTGAGAGCAGCACAATGAATGAAACCTTATTTGCACAGCTTTGTGACTTGTGACTGAGCTTGCTGGTGTCTAGGAAAGGACATGTTCATCCTGTTGGTGTTTTTGTCAGTGAGGATACCCGTAGGCTCTTCTCTTTTCATGGTTCAGGTTTTCATGGAACCTGTAGATGGGCATTTGAGAGCTCTGCTCTTCTGTCAAATTTGGCTGAAGTCAAATGATTCTTTCAGAATTTATTGTTGGGGGTAGACCCAGAATCTGGGCCTTCAGACTGATAGTAGGAGTCCATAAACCCTGTTTTCCTAGACAAAATAGGCTATAATGATCCCTTACAGGTAAACCAAAGAGTATCAAAACAGCAAGCCTCATTTTGTTCATCCTGTCTCAGGTAATCATACTGCAGGCTTCGCAGTTACCTTTATTATAACAAATACCATCGTGCCCCTCTAAGAGGGGGACCTCCACAGCACAGTTTCCTGACAAGTTATTTATAGGTCTAAGCGTATCTGTTGCTTTGTCTAGTCCTTCAGCACAAGAATGATTTCCAGTATCACTGCTCTTTTTTTTTTTTTGTATCTGAGCTAGTTTAACACCACGGGTCCTATCTTAAACATCACTTGGATCCCTTACCTCATTATTCTACCATACTTCTCTCTTTAGTTGTGTTTACCAGGAGAATTGAACTAGAAGATAAACCCCTTGCTGATTTTTGGTTATAGTGTGAGACCTTTGATATTTGGCATATAGTCTTGATAAGGGAACTCAGATAAAGCTATTAAGGAGTAGTTTATATCAATGGTCAATGTTCTTTATAGTACCACCTCTGAAAACCCTCTTCATTCAATTGCCGTGTCAGGCAGCAATAACTGTCTCTACTGATTTGTGGCAAAGCCAACAGAAAGAATAAGTACTTCCTCACCTTTGGTGTGTGTGAAGGTGTCGTGGTTTAACCCCAGCCAGCAACTAAACACCATGCAGCCTCTTGCTCACTTACCCCCCCACCCAGTGGGATGGGGCAGAGAATAAGGAAAAAAACCCCCAAACTCATGGGTTGAGATAAGAACGGTTTAATAGGACAGAAAGGAAGAAAACAATAATGATAATAATAACTAATAAAATGACAATAATAATAATAAAAGAATTGGAATGTACAAAACAAGTGATGCACGATGCAATTGCTCACCACTCACTGACCAATGCCCAGTTAGTTCCCAAGCGGCAATCCCTCCCAGCCCCACTCCCGCCAGTTTATGTAGTAGGCATGACATGACACGGTATGGAGTACCCCTTTGGCCAGTTTAGGTCACCTGCCCTGGCTGTGTCCCTTCCCAACTTCTTGTGCCCCTCCAGCCTTCTCACTGGCTGGGCACGAGAAGCTGAAAAACCCTTGACTTTGTCTAAACACTACTTAGCAACAACTGAAAACATCAGTGTGTTATCAACATTCTTCTGGTACTAAATCCAAAACATAACACTATACCAGCTACTAGAAAGAAAATTAACTCTATCCTAGCCAAAACCAGGACAGAAGGGAATTTCTAGATGGCTGCAAGGAACACCTTTTCTTGAGGATATGCTATTTTACTCAGCAGGAATTGCAGAAAAGGTGCGTGTGTAAAGAAAGGCCCCTCCTTGAAGACTGCTCTTTGCAAACATGGTCCTTACAGCAGCAGACAAAAAGAAGGAGGACGGGGGGAGGATAGACTTTTGCAGTGGCACACAGACCAGCTGAAAGGAGAAGTGATAAAAGCAGGATGCAGAGGGACACAATGTGACAACAGCACACTGAAGTACCCACAGTCACCCACTGCTCAGAAAGTCTCAGGAACATCTGGGTCTAAATGAACAGTGCATTTGCCTTACCTTTGAATTCCCTGGCGCTTTTGCAAATCCACTATTTCTTCAGTAATAAAGGAACAAGTTTAAGAGGGTTTTTTATAGAACCCTTCAAAAAATGAGCCAGCGTCTGTGGAGGCAGAATGACAGTGTGGTGCAGATTTCAAGGTGTAGAATAAAACCGTATGCTCCTTTTTAGTAGACACAGAGGGGATGCTGTAGTCTGGTCTCTTGGGAATATTTATTTTTGTGTCCCTTTGCGTCAGGCACACCAGGAGGAAGAAAAAGAAAAGGAGATTCAGATGCAGAATATTATGAATTCAGACATCTCAGTTGTGAGGGAGCCTTTAGATAATCCAGGTCCAGACCCTCATTTGTGTCAGTGCACAACCTCCAGGAGCCACTTGTGGTGCAACGACAATACTTTTCTTGTAGTTGGTTCTGAATGCAACCAGGCATGACTACAGCATTTTTTGTGTAGTTGTGTGCTTCCCAGGTAGGCATGGAAGACACTAAAGAAAGCTACCTGAGATAAAATCACTCCCCCAAAAGTCCCTCTCTGCATTCATACTCATATGAACACATGTTCAGGATTACAACTGTCCTTTTAAAAATTTCCAGGGGAAAGGGCCAAATAGCCTTATTTTAGAGCTGTGCAAATTTCTGAATTGGTAGCCAGACAGGAAGAAACAACACCACCCTCCACCCCCCAAACCCATACAACATGAGACTTATTTAAATTCCAAAAGGATTTAAAAATAAATCTGCCAGAAACAAATATTTAATAAAAAAAAGGTTATATTATTCTGAAAGATATTTCAGTGTTTGATCTTCTTTTCTTTAGACCTACTTTGAAGATTTTTATTAAGAGAAATTTGGAAAAACCAGTTTGCTTTGAAGTGGAACATAGAAACTCACCATGCAAAAAAGCCACTGAAACACTTTGGCTTTTTGTAAATTACAAACAATGATAAGGCAAAAACCTATAAACCTGCAAACTCTTTCAGTCAACCCAGTGTGCATTTTTCCATCAAAATCTATGTTGCCCTGCTGTCTCCCTGCAGTGAAGAAGCTGTATCACCAGCCTTTCCTGACCTCTTCATAAAAACTATTTGATTAATGAAAAGAGAAGATGAGGCAAACACCTTCCCTACAGATAACAGTCTTCCTCTGACAGTGACAGTGTCCCTTCTTTTCTTCAGGCACAAAGACCTTTTACACTTTGGGGAAAAAGGAAGAAGATTCATTTCAGAGAACTGCATTCAGGCTCATTTAGAGTTTAACAGCCAGTGCTGTATTAATGGCTGTCATTTTCTTCTTGTGCTCATACCTGCTGACATGGGCTTACAGCATCCTCATGTTCGTCAAAGTTGTTCATCTATCCCAGTCTGCTCCAAAATACACCCCAGAGCCTAGAGTGAAACTAAGTGATTCCTTTAACTGCTGCTTGTCCCTGTGCAGTCAGGGATCTGTCATAAATGCAGTCCTATAAATCTGAAATTTAGAAAGCTGTGTAGTAAAGCAGATTTTGCTAGAAACAGGCTTGCTTCCAGCTGAGAACAAGCTGATGGGAGCTTGAAGCATCCTGTGCATTTCAGAGGGTTCTGTCATTTCTTAATTATTTGAGGTCCAAACTTTGCTGCTACATTGATGCATAGTTTTCCTAAATTATCAGCACTATCCCCTGCTTAGTCATGTCTTGCCAGTAGGTAATTTCGTAAGCAATTTGAAATGAGAGGCTTAGAAAACTGTGAGAGAGTTGATAGAAATAATGACTATGAACAGTCAGGAGAACAGAGAGATTTCTTCAAAGTATTAACATCCAAGATAGCAACTACAAATTAGAAGTAGGCAGTGAAGAGGTTTCCAACTTTCTTGCTCAGTCTGAAGTACCAAGAGTACTGAAAGACATAGGGAGCTTGTGCTGAGGAAGTGTATGGCAGAGCCTTAAGTCTGTGCATGAAGAAAATATTCCTCAGATCTCTGAAATCTCTTTTCATAATTTCCAATTGTTTTGTTAACTCTGCCCAAAGTATTCTTTAGCCAAGCTTATTTTCCTTTTCAAGTGAGGATCACAGCAAAGAATGAATGAAGAGAAATGTGTTTTGTATGAAAGACAGAAAACATTTCCAGTGAGGAATATCAGGGGAAAATGCAGAAAATGACACACTTCACTGCAAATGATTCAATACAAAGTGTTTGAAACCCTTGAGCTGTACATTGCTGGAGGATGGAAGAGTCCTTGGAGGAAGTATTATTACATATCCTCTTCCTTAGAGATCTGCTTTTGAACTGAGGCAAGGAGGCAGGATATGGGGCTAGACAGACTTTTGGTTCATCATCGTGCACAGCAATTTTCTGTCGATTGCTCTGCAGCAGGTAGGGTTATTTAGAAACACAGTGAGAATGGGAAAAAAACATTTTAAGACCACACAATAGCAGTGTAGGTATCCTGAGTTAAAAAAGAAAAAGAAAAAGAAAAGCAACTCTATTTGTGTATTTACCCTTCAAAAATAACACGTTAGGAAATGGACTTGAAAGATAGATATTAGTTTAAGGATAAAGCCAAGTCATTGCTTTGACCCATTTAGTTACCAAAGCTAAATATCCACATGTTCTACACTAGACTGAAAAGAAATTTTGTCATTGCATATGATACTTGATTCTAACCCCAATGCCCAACCACGTAGTCCTGAAATTGGTCTGCATACTTCTCCCATTCTTGGTTCATCACAAGTTTGGATCCAGACACTGGAAATATTTGAAAAGTGAGGCCATCTCTTCTTGCTGCATCTGCATTAAGTCTGCCTTCATGGAGCAATCTGACTTCTTTGGTTTATAAGTGTCCTGGATGGGCATATAACAGATTACTGCAGCATTATTGCCATATTGCTTTTCAAGGCCATTACAAGGGATGCCATGCAGAAGTGAACCCACTAAGAAAGATTGTGTGACTTATTGCTACAGCTACGGCATCTGAGAAGAGTAGAGCAGTTGCAGCATTCAGAGGAAAATTACAGTGCAATGGTCAAAATATTCAGGGAGGCAGAAAGGCTGCAGGGTAATTTACAGGGCAGGCTGGGCTTTCTGTACTCTCCTTTAAGGAATGACATGTTCGCACAACTGGGACAGCAGGTGACATCTCACATGAAGCTCATCAGGTGGGAAGTGCAACTGGACAACAGCCTTGCACCGGCTTTAGCCATGACGGATGAAGGTCTGGAACATCGGGTGTCAGCTCAGACGTGCGAAGCACCGGGGGTGGCCGTGGCTTGGACATCCAATTCGAGGCAATCACTAACAGCACACCCACCCCTTGCTAGCTCATAACAAGGACAGGTGGGAAATTCAGGTGCTATAGTCTTTCTTCCAGCTTTCTTCTTGTATTTCCTACAGTGTAAAGGAAGCCATTTCATGATGCACAAATATTTCCTCAGTACGCTGAGAGCCCTCCACACTTACTCGTGCCAGAAACATGAAAACTTGCTACAGATTTTTACTACCTAAATGTTTCTGCAATGGCTTTTTAGTTTTGATTTCAGACTTGAAAAGTTTTAGAAAGCGCTGAGTTTCCATTAAATAGGAGAGCGGGTTGAGACAAGTGAAAATGGTGAGAGAAGGAGGGGAAACGACCCATCGTGTAAAACCTATTCTGATATTTTACTCTGAGTTATTTTACTTGTTTTATCTCATGATGAGAATCGTAAAGCTGTAAGACAGAAACCTGAAATCCCATTTGTCTCCCAAATAAATCCTGCTCTGCTACAGTGGCTGATCTAGCAGCTAATTAAGTGGTTATGATAGTCTTCCCAACTAACTTTTTTTTTTTTTTGTACTGTGATCTCCAGCCCACAGTATTGAAAAGATTAGAGCTTCTGTCTCTTTAAATTGAGGCATAGAGACTGTATTTCTGACTGAAACATTAAATATACAGAAGATCTAGATGCCTTTTCAGTTTCAGATGCTACTTCCGTCAATCCAGGTACTTTCCCTCTCAACATTTTATGCCAGGATTACTAAATAATATCTTAGAGTTGCTGGAGTGTTTTATGCACCAATTGCACAGTGAAGAAACAGAGGAAAAATTAAGTCACCTTTCTGCATAGACAGAGGTGGACATTCTGTGACTGTTTGGATCCTGATGGAAGGGCCTTATATTCTGATATTTTGTGAGTTTTGCTCCTTGAGAAATGTTTGCTGCTTCTGCAAAAGGTGGAGATTAAGCTCCCCTCTTTGCAGGCCCCAGTGCAAGGCTTATTATTGCCCACAAGCAGCCTCTGAGGGGCTACATAGCACTGAGTTTCTGCCTCCATTTCCACCCCTTTATTTCCTTCTGGGATGTGACTCCTGATTTCCGTCCACATGAGACTGAAAGCGCTCCCCAGAGTGGGAGGCAGTCTTTGCTCAGCAATCAGGGCTGTTAGGAGGTGCCAAACCCAGCCCCAGGAATTGTGCACACCACGAGGCTCCTTGCAGTGAGAAGGAAATGAAGCAAACAGTATGTGTTTTTAAAGGAAATATGCTGCTCTGTCTGCTGAGAGGCTTAAGGAAGGTGGTGGGTTTTTGTTTTTTTTTTTTCCTAATAAGCCATCAGCAACTGTTGTCTATAACCATATGTTGAACAGTCTCTGCACATCAAGTTTCTCCCCCTCCCTGACATTTCCCAGTGAGGCTGCCCCACTTGCCAAGCAGCCATCACACTCCTCAGCCATCACCGCTAGCCAGAAACTCGTTGTGTGCTTTTACAAATTGTACCTTGAGAGCTTCACAGATCACAAAAACCTGTGTTAATCCAGAGGTTCTGGGATGGCTGTGAGGTTCAAATAAATTATTCTTTTTTCCTTTTCTCACCAACATTTTGGCCTGAATTATGAGAAGGCAGAGAAGAAAACATAGTTCTATTACAGCAGAAGCAATGCTAATAGCTTGAACTAAAGCCATTTAAGGTGGAGTCCTTCTCCTTTTTCCTCCACAAGCAGAGTGAATTTTCCATTTTTTTTTCCCAGTTCAAGGCAGACATTCTTTTAAAATTGTATTCAAATTATCTTGCTCCTCTTGTAGGCCAGAGAGTGGAGGAGGGAGAAAGGGAGTTAATATAAAAATAAAAGAAATGTTGGAATAGGAGAAGTAAATTTAAGGGTGGGTTGTTGTGCCCTGTTCATGCTTCTGCTCCCTGTATGCAGAAACTATCCTTAACTGTCTTAGCCAGTTCCCTTCGTCTATGTATTGATTTATCATCCTCTAACTGCAGCCATCCAAATAGGTAAGGAACACATTTGCAGTGTCCCCCTCATACCAGTCCACGTGGCACTGTGCAGCCCTTCCTCACAGCCGTGCTTAGTCACACTGAATCAATACATCAGCTGAGGGGGAAATTCCTGTACTGCAGAGCCACATCTTGCACACTGCAGCCATGTTAATGCCTGGTACTAAATAATAGTTACTAAAGGCATTTCATCCCTGTCAATCTATTTGCAACAGCAGCAATATGGAGGCTGGAGATACTCTGAGGGTTCTGGAGTTCATGTCTGGTTGGCCATACCTGATGCTCCTCTAGCAGGCTTCGTTGGCACAGGCTTTACAGATTTCTCAGTAAAACGTATTTTCCTGTAGGTAAGAGAGAGAATACCAACTGAATTAGGGGTGTTCATCCTGGCTGGTGGAGGCTTTGGGAAGCCATCTAATTGGTACTGTGCTCAGAGGCTGCTCATCTTGCCAGCCCATCTCTAGCTACCTCTCCAGAAAGGCCTGATCTGCTGTAGTACCTGTGTCATGTTTGCAGCCTTGTAGTGTAGAAATGTATCACATACCCTGAAGCATCTGAAATGGCTTCAAACATCTATGTTTATATGACTGAATTGAGCTCAGAAATCATGCTTGTCACAATTTAAGCCAACAAGCTTTTGTTCTTTACAGAACTTTTATTTATTTCAAGGTTGCTGTGCCTCTCCTCACTTGACTGAGAAAGCTCTTCTTTCAGATTTTCCTCACAGCTCGTGTTTTCAACTCAAGTGACTGTTCTTGTGTTATTTCCCCTTTCTTCACTCAGTTCACATTTTTTTTCCTTTTAAATATGTTGTTCCAGACTGGACATGATGCATGTCCCTTGGCTAGTTCACACCAGAAAGGAGGAATTACCCATTTTTTTGTCTTTTTTTGTGACCTTCCCCTTATATATTTATCTCAGAATAAAGTTTACTTTCCTGTATGACATTACTGAATTTAGTTTTGTGATTCCTCCTAACCTGCAGATCCAGTTGTGACTGGTCCTACAGAACTCCAGATTTTTTCATCTTTGAGTTATTTTTCTGCCTCTATTTCTCCACTAATTTCAAGATAATTTTGACAGTGATCCATTCCTTCAAAGTACTGGCAGACCCTTCCAGCCTGATATCGCTCTGCAAATTCAATAAGTAGCACAACTACTCCTTCAGCCAGGACATTAATGTAGAATTGAATGGGACTGGACTGATGTTTGACCCAAAGACCTACTTTTCCCAAAAAGTTTTGCACTTTTCAATAGTTCCACTTAGACCTCAGTAGCTTGCTTATGCAAGTATTATTATGATTCACAATATTTATGGCAGCTAAGATGCATCTTAGCCTGTGCACTAGCCATATCAGTGGGAAGTCCAGAAATTAATCACTTGTGTAGAAGCTCAGTCCTATAATGAAAGCCTAGAAAGGCCAGGCCACCAAGTAACATGCAAGTGATGCTGAGGGCTCAGGCACCTGGGGAGATAACAGAAAGACAGAGGACCATCTCCTTGCTCTGCCTCTGGCTCTAACTGGAGTAGGGCCTCTTGGGACATCGTGTTTTTTCTACTGGAGCAACTTTATTGGTATCTGGTGACAAATGAAGAAGCAGCAACTCATTCTTATCATCAAGGCCTCTACTTGTGGGACTCCTGGCACTTACCAGGCTTGGAGAAATTTCAAATGAACCTCAGGTAGAAGAAGAAGATGCATCAGACAGAGCTACCTGTAATGTCAGTACTTGGTTGCTCAATGCCCTAATTCATCAAGTCCTAATTTGTTGTTCATAGGTGCAAACCTCCAGTATCCTCACTACCCTACAGATAGCACAGAGGCCCTTCAGAGTTTCCACACAGGGTGTTTCACTGCTGAAGTGAGGTGTTGTGGTTTAACCCCAGCCAGCAACTAAGCACCACACAGCTGCTCGCTCACTTCCCCTCCCACCCAGTGGGATAGGGGAGAGAATCAGAGAAAAAAAAAAGTATAACTTGTGGGTTGAGATAAGAACAGTTTAATAGGACAGAAAGGAAGAAAATAATAATGATAATAACAACAACAAAAACAACAACAATAATAATAATAAAAAAGAATCAGAATAGACAAACCAAGTGATGCACAATGCAATTGCTCACCACTCACTGACCAAAGCCCAGTTAGTTCCCAAGCAGCGATCCCTCCCAGCCCCACTCCCCCTAGTTTATATAGTAGGCATGACGTCACATGGTATGGAGTGCCAGTTTGGGTCGGCTGCCCTGGCTGTGTCCCTTCCCAACTTCTTGTGCCCCTCCAGCCTTCTCGCTGGCTGGGCATGAGAAGCTGAAAAACCCTTGACTTAGTCTAAACACTACTTAGCAACAACTGAAAACATCAGTGAGTTATCAACATTCTTCTGGTACTAAACCCAAAACATAACACTATACCAGCTACTAGAAAGAAAATTAACTCTATCCCAGCCAAAACCAGGACATGAAGTAATACACAGAAAACCTATAGCAAAAAAAGCTCATTTAAGGAAACATTTTTTTAGACAGAAGGAGAAAGAAGGGAAGCAATCTGTCTGAAAAACAAAGCTTTCCGAGGCTGAATTCCAAAGAAACTCTCCCAAAATCTTGCACTCAAAAAACCCCCCCCAAACAAACACCCAAATAAAAACAAAAAAACCCACAAAACACCAGGAAGACTGAATATTCCTGCTAACTTACAAGACAGCTGGTAACATTTTGCACACCTCAGAGAGATCCCACACCACTCTCCGAAGTATACTCTGAGGAGAAGAAGTGGCTTTTGTCCTTACTGCTTTCTCCAGGTTCCCAGAAAGAAGGAATAAGGTGGGGCTGGGTCTCCCACCCTCATTCACAATAGACAGGTCTGAACCCCTAAATAAAATGAGAAGCTTGTGTGGTTTTTAGGGCACACTCAGCTGCCTCAAAATTACATGCTGTTCCTCAGATACTGAGGTATTTTTTGGTACTTGAAAAGCTGTGTTTTTCAGGAAATGCTCTAACCCTGAGTTCTAGGGGTTTTTTTTATTATTATTATTTTGCCACAATATTTCATCCCTGCAGGTCTTCTGCTTATTTTTTTCCCCTTCCTATCCAAACACTTCACAAGAGAAATCTCTTTGTGCACTTATACAAAGTAATAATCGGTAATAACAATGCTTTTAGCATCAGTTGATTGGCACTAATTTGGGGAAAAAGAATCTCTTTGTTTTGTCCCGTGGATTGTTCAGGAACTGCACTCCAAGCTTAGCTAGGCTCTTTCTGCTGGCCGTTGCAGCAATCACACAAATTGCATTGAATCTGACCCTTGGGTACTTGCATGGCAAGATCCCCTGCATCTCGCTGTATTTCACACAGTGGGAGGTCAGTGTGGACTTTCCAAGGTCAATCTTGCTGCTGAAGACCAATGGTGTCCTGCTGGGAGGTGTCACAAGGCATCTAGTCAAGTTTGTAGAAATGCGAACTTGTTAACTGTTGAGGAGGCTCCGGCAGTTTAAGTGCATTTGACCGGTGAAGACCCTCATTGCCTCGAATTCATTTACTTCTCTGCAGGGTGTAACGAAGAGAGAGACGCTGAGACAGATGGAAGTGAAAGAATCTGTGAAATTGTCAATCCTCCTATCATAAAGGCAACAGGAGTGTAAACTGTCTGCTGGAAGTATGTATCAGTGGGCTTAACCTGCAGTCTTGGATCTCAGCTCAACAGGCTGCTAGGGAAATTGGGATCTGACCTGAATTAATCTCCTATCCAGAGGAAAAGTCTGTGTGAGGCACCTGGGGCTTGTCTTTGCACCCTTTAGTGTCTACTGTTGATGAATTTAATGGGAGGAGAAAAACAATTAAAGTTTGTTACAGCTCAGTTTCAAAATAGATGCAAAAATATTGTCAGCACTAGTATATTGAGAAAAGGGTTTGAGGAGTGAGTGCCTGTGGAAATGGGCCACTGGGAAGGCCTGTCACTAGGGAACGTGCATGAGTGTGGGGCACCGAGTAAGGAGCTGGCTGCCGTGGAGCTGTTTGAAAGGAGGAGAGCTGCGTAAGCGTGGCATTGTGCTGGAATCAGGAAGCCCTACCTTGTGACCTTTTGGTGGTAATTAGCTTCACCCAATCAGCCTCTTAATTAATGCAGCTATTCTGGTTATGGGACAAGTTTAGATGTCTCTGCATCGACCTCCACTGCACAGCAAACAAATGGAGAGGTGATCAGCTCTGCTTATTACTGAATTTATACATATCAAAAGAGCTTTACAGAGGTGATTGTTATTTTACAGATGTGCAAACTGATGCAGAACGCAATAAGGAACTTGCCCAAGTTTTCCAATAGAGCAGCATCAAAGGCAAGGCTAGAATGGAGGCGCCTATGTCCTGGCTCAGCTTCATAAGAACGACTGTTTTCCAAAATGAGAGTGCATGAGCACAACAGGTTCTTTCCAGATCATGTTTTGGTGTAGGATGCCAGAGTCCCCTGGGTTCTGTGTTAAGGCCATCACAATATGCTTCAGTTCAGCATCGTAATAACGAGTGGAATTTTTTTCTGTTATTGTTATTATTTGCTCCACTGCACTTACATTTTCTGCATGTGTTTGTTTTAGGTTGTTTTATGGCTTTAGCAAAATATTTTATCACATATTTAATTTTAAGCATATGCTCTGGATGCCCAACAACCTTAAAAGCATTTAAACCTCATGTTCAAAGTTATGCGGGTACTTAACTGAACAGAGATAGACTCACATGTGCACTGAATGTTCACTAAGTGTGTGACTGTTTTGCCAAAGTAAGACATACATAAATGAGAATAAATCTTTAGATATTGGTTTAATAAGCATGATTCCAGTGACTGCAGAGGAACATACCAGGAGCTGGCTTTATTCTTAAGCATTGTTTAGACATGTGCAGTCTCAGGCACCAAGCAGGAGGTTCACCCCCTCGCCGCCCAGGTGTGGATCACCCGCATTGGTCCATGCAGCTCTGCATCAGCCCCTGGCTCTCTGGGGCTTGAGATTTGACATCTGATCCACTGAGTTTGGCTCATGTGGTCCTGAAGTGGCGAAGGTCATGATGTTGCCCTGGAACTGATGGCACAGGCTGTCCTCTTAATCTTTTACATCTCTTAAACTTTTAAAGAAAGCTTGTTAGAAGGTGATCCCCACACACCCTAGGCTTACCATTCTCATGTGACACAATGTAGCAGGGTCCACATTTTGGCAAAGACATTGGAAGTCTATTTAAGGACCAAATCTGCCTCTGTGGGAAAGTGAAGAGCTGAGTAGCCCCAACCAGGCATAGCATACTGAATTTTAAATTGAGGAGGGACTAATTGACTCCAGTTGTTACAGCTTTGGCTCAGGGCCCTGTGGCCAACTGCAGCCCGGATGGGTGAATTTGTTCCCCAGGGGAGCACAACTCTGGCTCTGGAGAAGCCTTTTTCTAAACTAAAGGTCTCATTTTAGGCTGTATTCAATAAGTGGTTGAAATATGTCTCTATTTAATGATGGTGAAAATTGAAGGTGTCCAGTAAAGCAGTTGTAATTGTGTTTAGTGCTGAGACAGTGAACCTAGTTAAGATTCAATTTGCTCTTCCCCTTTGTTCTCCCCTTCCAGTAATAAATGGTTAATTACCAGTTTCAAAGGCTCAGTGAAATTCGTCAGCTTGCAGAAATTGCAGTGATCCAGATATAGCCAGAAAGAAGTGTGACCCCATAGTTTTTCCAGATAAAAATATTTATTCTTTTACAGAAAATGCTAAGCAATCTCCTGGCTTGAACTATCAAACCACAGCCTTTTGGCTCATCGACTGTAGGAGTGGGAGCTGACAGAATTGTGTCCACCTGCTGAGTGCCATGAACGCGACCTTCCCGCAGTGCAGCCTCATCCTCTGTGTTGGTGTCTGTGTGACCCCTTCTCCTCTGCCACCAGCCGGTATGTGGCAGGGCAAAGGCTCAGCACCAGACCTGTCCCATCACCGTGAGGGAGAGGAGCCCCTCAGCAAGGTCCCACATTTGAGCCCTCATTTGAGCTGACTTGTAGCAGAATTTGCTCTCTAAATATCCCTATTGCCAAAACCCCCGAACCCTACAAACCCAAAGCTACTCAACCCCAGCCTGATCCATACTTGCTTGTCTTAAAGAAAGGACCAATGGCCCCATGGGTGATTAGGCTGAGATGTTCCCTTTGCTCTAAGCACTGATCCCTACATTACAGAAGTGGGTATTTTAGGAAGGCATTGCAAAACCACTGTTCATTTGTTATAAGCCTGTGCTTAAAGTGTTCTGTAGATCGTAAGGGAACCTCAGCCTTGAAATTTTCACAGCTTGGGCCAGAAGCTGTCAAGTAAGCTAGCTGCCTGTATGGTTGTTGACTAGAGTATATATTTCAGTCCCAATTAATGTGAGCAGCACAGTTAGGATTTCTTTCTTTCTTTATTAAGGATGCTGAAACAAACCAGATTGGTACAACCAGGCACAGGATATCAGTGTTGTACTCTTGTTGCCACTATGTTATTCGTCAAGATTTCCTGCAAACAGCAGTAACTGGTGATTCTCTGAGCCAAAGACACTGTAAGCACAAAACTAACAGCACCTTGCTATGTAAATGACGAGTGCATTATAAATAGACAGTAGTAGCCATCTATTCTGTTTTACTATATGCCATTCCAAAACTCCAGGTGCTTTAAAAATATGGGTGAAAAGTATAATGATTTTCAAAAAAATAGAATTCTGAGGAGACATAGCAGAGCATAGAAAAACCACAGCACAATTTCCATTTTGTAGCCTGCTCTTCTTTTCAGGCTCCACGTTTCCTCAAGGAAGTAATCTGCTGACTGGGATTATTACCCAAGATACCTTCCTCAAATTTAACAACCTTCTCACTGCAGGACAAAGAAAGGGAAGGATGTGTCCCAGTAACTGGGAAATCTGCAGCAGGGTCAGGGTAGATACTAATCTGCTGAGCCTGTCTCTTTACTGCACAAAAAATACATGTGTAAAAGGCATTTGCATCTTTTCCCTGTCCCTGCCAAGTCAGGCTCATGAAACACTTAAAACTGCACCTTCTCCCTTGCAGCTGAAAAAGAAACAAACCCAGAGCAACCCCCTTCCCTTTACAAATATATTCCCCCTACTTCCAGTAACGCAGACAAGCACCGTTCAGATCTAACAACTTTGGGAAGTTTCATAACTAGGATGCAGTGTCATTGAGCTAGGTGCTCAGTGTTTAACAAGACAGATTGCAACTTAACAAGCATAGTTCTTGTGAGTTGCTGGTAACAACGAACACTAGGGTTACTCACTTTCTCTCAGTCTTTTTCTCATTCCTTTCATCCCTTGACCTGTCCTTCTACTCATTTGCTGTTCAGCAGAATATTTGAAGTTAGCATAACAGAATTTCTGTAATTGGCCTGTACATAGGAAGCAAGGGATATTTCTCTCAGGGAATAAATTTGATTTGTAATCCTTTTTCATAAATAAACCCCCTAAAGAGCATCAAAGTGCACACCAAATACATTTTCTCATAAACTTTTGGTGCCTCCTTGCACTACAGAGTCTCCATTCTGGCTCATCACCTGTCTGTAAAGTAGAATGCTTCCATAAACCTTTATTCATTACTAAAATGATAGCTGAAAAGCAAAACAAGAGGTATCATTACAATCTTGATAGCAGAGTGCAGGAGCTGTCTGCAATCTAATGGCTCCTGCAATTACATCTTGATTGAACGCACTGATGAAGCTGCAGCCCTTTCTTGAGTGCCATGTCGCGGGCACTTATTGATAACTACACAGGTATTCATCAACAGGCCATGACCCAGACCTGACTGAGGATTATAGTATGCACAGGTGAGAAAGGGAAAGCCTAAATGGAAGAGTGTGTGCTTAGATTTTGCTCATAGTCTTTTTGGAAAGTGTCTTGCATTGGACTTGCAGCCAACCAGTAGGGTGTAAGGAAAGTTATTCAACATTTTTCCTTAACCAAATATTACTATGGTAAGCACCTAGAAGCCTTTATCAAGACTAGGTCCCAAGCAAAAGTATTTTCTGTATTACAAAGTAAGAACCAGCTTTGGTCCTAAAGAGCTACCAACCTAAAGAGACCGGACAGGGAAACATATCGTGAAGGTCCTCTTCATTATGCAGGAAAATTGAGGCTCAGGACCCCAAATGTCACAGACAAGATGTTGGGCAGAGCTGAGAGGAGAACCCATTTCTTCTGGTTTTAGATGAACTCCAAGTGGTGTGTGAATTTGGCAGGGAGGACTGGTTTATGCATGTGGACACACACCAATGTTAAATCCTGGCTCCATTTGCTGTCTGTGGCCTGTGGCTGCCTTATTTAACCTTATTTTAGGTGTGTTATGATTTCCTCTCTCCCATGGCTGTAGAGGATGCTGAGTCCTCATAGCCCTGAACAGGCTGAGCTGCTTACTGCTTTCTTGAGATACCATAGCAGGGTCCTGTTGGATGCTGTACGAGATAGCGTAAAAACAACTCATGGTTACCAGAACCCCTTTGCCTCTCAGGCCTGAGCCAGAGCCTGTTGGAGACCATGGGTAATATTCTATTAATTCTGATGCACTTTGGATTAGGCAGTAAACTCTTGCAATTTCTGCACTCCTTCCTCTGCTGTCAGTGTTACTCTGTGAAACAGGTGGAAACATGTTTTTAAAAATCAATAGTTCTTAGAGAAGTAAAGTAATGAATGAAACCTAAGTTATCAGTTTGGAGAGATGGAGGAAGGATTTAAAGATGTGAAGACACTGACTAACAAATCAGTCCTTCCCTCTGGGCTGCTGTCACTGAAGTCCAGATGGTACCTGAGCATCTCAGATGCTGGAGCCAAAGACCCTCAGTTCAGACAGACGGTTCGTCACGGTGCAGAGTGGGGACCAGCTGCACAGAGGAGGGTGTCTCTTACCATGTTGCTACATCTGCTTCCTGCTGAAGTCTGCTACAATGCCCATTGCTTTGTTAAAGGTTAACTCATGCTGGGGAGTTTTAATTATCTATTATCTACCCAGAAGGAACTAACTATCTTAAACAGACCGAGTCAAAAGTCTTCTTTTTCTGGCTTTTCTTTGAGTGTGTTTGAAAGAAATTTGTACATTAGTCAAACTCGTGAATGAACAAAAGAAACATAATGGCAGTGATGTGTTCATTGGGGAAGGAGACCCTGGGTTACACAGATCCACCAGCAATGAATCTAAATAAAGTCAGGGAGAGTATCACTGACTGCTACACTTCAATTATTATTGCCGTGATTGATAATGTGGTTTCTCCGCTAACATGGTGACGTGCATGGTCTAAAGGTCAGCAGCACAGCTGGTGAGGTGGCAAACCATGCTGTTGTGAGGGGATGGGCTGATGCCTCACAGACTGATTCACAGCTCTTGTAAATCAAGATTGATTTGGATTACAGTGCCCTGGTCCTGGGCTGTCCTGCATGTGGTAGCTCTGCAGGATTGGTCTGCAGCTTGTCCAACTTCAGCCTTTTCAAATTGGGTTGCTAACTTTTACTGACATGGCCATTTCAGTTTGGTGGTGTAGCTAACCCCACTCATATCTGATCCTTTCCCTTAGTTTTAAATAGAATTTAGGTTCCAGAAGAGAAATAGAATGGATTTTTCTGTTTCTGTCAGAAAAATAGTAACATAAGAAATCCTTTTGTAGGGATATGACTAGCTTTCCTCACTTCTGAGGAATAAAGTGTGATTTAATAAGTGATTTGGAGAGGTATAGTGAGATTTCTGGTAGTTCACTCACTGAGGCATCATGGGCAGAACAAAAAGAGGTGGAAGACCTGATGTGCATGCTAGATAACCTGTAACGATGAAGGAAACAGTACAGCATATTAAAACATAAATGGTGCTAAGGACACCTTTCAGTGCAGATTAATATCTCTGTTTTATTCCAGCCATTCAAAACACTTAAGATTACAGATTTAGTCAGTGACCAAGAAACATGAAGTTGGAGTAATAAGCATATGACATAATGGAAGAACAGGAAACAGGTATACACCGATGAAGGAAAATAAAGGAACTCTATGCTCTTCTGTTCCCACAGCTATGGCTATCACAACCAAGTGTAACCCATTGCTTTAGTCCAAACTGAGAAGAGAAGCAGAAGAGACACATGGATTTTGTTGAAACTGCTGAATGCAGGGCAGAGCAAGGCACTCAGAAGGAATGATGGACTGGAAACTTTTGCCACAGTAACAATTGTAATTAGCAGCTTCTTATTTATCACACCATAATCAGCAACAGGGACATGAAATAAGATTTGTCCCTGAGATTTGACCTGTCTTGGTAAAATGTCTGGATGTGCCATGTGTAGTTACATTGCACAGATGAACATTTTCTTTTACTTCTCGAATTTCCTCTCTGGGTGTTTTGAGACCTCATATGTTTGGGGCAAGCTTTCTTCTGGTACTAAATTATTCAGGCTGAAATTACATAAAAATACAATATTAGACAGTTTTAAAGGCAACTAGAAATCTGAAAACCATCTTTATTTATTATCAAATAGGGAACAAATTTGAAGCTGCTTTACTGCATTGTTCTATAAATATTGACTAAAGTATTGCTGTACAAGGAAGCATGTAAGTTATTACTCAGTCCTCTAAAGACAGAAAGGGAGAATCTTTCATGCATTTCACTGTATTGCCAGTATCTTAGAAGTCATTCATTCTAGGAAGAGACATCTTACAGGTAATTTACTGTATTTGTGCCTTCTGTCCCATGGGCTATAATGCAAGACTAAGTGTCAGCTACTGCCTTCAGTCTTCATTTCTCTCAGATTACTCCATCCTCTTTCTCTGAGGTGCTCTTCAATGTAATCATTATACTCCAATTTGGCTCCCTGCAGAAAGCTTGAATAGTATCACTTGCAATAAAGTCTTTGGTTGGCTCCTTCACCTAAGGGTCTTTTCTGTTCCTGGAAGTAAATGGAGAAGCCAAGAGAAGATTTGTCTCTACAGTGGAGACACTGAGCTGAGACCCGTTTGCACTCTCAGGTAGGAGTGGGGCACTGTGGTGGGGGTCTTCGTCATCACGGGCAGTTGCTGGACATGGAGAAGGGCCAGTGGAATAAAGACACAGTTTCTGAATTTAAGATGCAGAAGAGCCTCTTTCTGTAAAAAGTCAAGAAGTGTGTCTTTGTAAATGCTTCCATTTATATGTAGGATTCATCAATTGGGCAGTGACTTCTGTTAAACTGGACACAAAACCACATGCAAGTTTGTGACAGTAAATGATCATGGACACCACTGCTTCTTATAAGCCAAAGAGGAATATCTTGGTGGAAACACAAAAGTGATGCCCAACACCCTCTTAAGGCTCTGCCACTTACAGTGCTCAATTGCTGTAAATTGTACTGACATTCAGCATTTCACATACTGGAAATATAAAGCTCATGGAATGTTGGTCCTCCATACCCTGAAACACAGATATCTCCAGGGGAAACCTGGTGGCTGTTTGAAAAAATACAGGGGTATTGCATAAGAAGAGAAAAATAAAAATTAGCTCTCCTTAATGAAAAATACAGGGAGGTTTTTGGGCAGTTAGAAAGTCGCAATGACTCTAGCTGAAATTGGTCAGGACATTAAAAAAAGGCAACACTTATGGGAAATGGAAGCCCAAGCCTTCTCAATGATTACAGATGTGGGATGATCTCTATGTTATCTTCAATTAAAGCAGCAACCTTTGGGCCAAAACCTTTGGCCCAAGAAAGAAGAATCCCATTTGTGGACAGGATTCACAAGTGAGTGTGTGAAGCCCAGCTGACAAACCATGGATGTCTCTCCTCAGTGAACCTGTCAGCAGGACGGATGGTGCAAGCTCCCTTTAGGTTAAAAAAAAATCATTAAAACAGCTCCCTCATGCTCTTTTCATGGACAGATGTTATTTCGTGACTGAGTGCTCAAAAATGTGCCGGGTGTTGGCCTGTAAATAAAGGTCCATGTCTCCCAAAGCTGTTAATAGAGAAAACAAACACGTGTGACATTTCTAGTGGGGTCTGTGGCAAAGCGGGGGCATGTCCTCCCTGGGCAGGCAGGGCCAATGCTTTGCTTCTCAATAGTTAGAAGCATGACTGAAAAGATACTGTTCAAGGGAGCCGTTTGGTCCCCAGGGAACTACCTTTATGGCATTGCTGGCCACTGACTGCTACAGGAAACGTTCTGCCCCTCACAGAGGGCTGCTGGTTATCTTCTTTGAACAGGGAAGAAGACACAGTGCTACATTATACAGACCAGGCTGAGGATCTTCGGCTCATGGCTCTCACTCTAACTCTCCTGTGCCTCTGTTCATCATGTAAAAAGAGGAGGTAACAGTCACGTTGTACCTGTTTTGGAGTAAAAGTGTCTCTATCTCTAGGCACATAGCACAAGAGGATCCCACCATTGGCCAAAGCTCCTTGGTGCTTCTCTCACAGCAGAGGACAATCAATGGTTAACACAGCTGTGACCTTCCCCTCAAAAGAAATGAAAAGTTTGTCTATATGCATGGGAAAAGCCATCTTCTACATCAAGAAGAGAGAGCAGAGAAAGACAGATAGAGAAAGAAAGCAAAAGAAAAGCAGAAACGTACCTTGTTGGGGTATGGCAGGTGTGAACTCATATCAATAATACATTCTAAGACTGAACAAGGATAAAATACCAGGATAAAAGCTGCACAAATTTGAGTGCCAGTGCATCATGTGTGTGTAAATCTCATGAAGTCTTCTCCCAGGGAGCCCTTCCCTTTTGGCAAAGCTGAAAAAAGCATGTGCTAGGAAGGTATATAATGCAGGGATTCAGCCACCTTGGAGGAAAGTCAGACCAAAGAGCGCAGAGAATGATCCCTTTCAGTAAGTGAAGGCCCTGGAGTCGCTGCTTTGAGTGAGGAGATTCTGGTTCCTGCAGTGCAATTGACAGGTCTCTCCTCTCTTTCCTCTGCTATGAGGAACACAGGGAGCACAAGACCAAAAGACATTGCAGGTCCCTTCTGGCTGGAGGGGGAGATGGTGAGATGCACTGTGCTGAGAAGAACAGACTTGGGAGCTTAGGAAGCTTGGTTTAGGAAGCAGAAGAGTTGTCCCATCACAGCTTCAAGATGAAGTCTTGTGCTCTTTCTGCTGCCATGAAGACCAAAGAGGTTTGTCCCTGCTGACAAGGGGGAAGACAAATGTTGCCTTGGCTAAGATGAGAAAAGGATGAGAGCTTACACCTGTGCTTATGCCTAACTTGAGTGTGAGATTCTGCCTCTGCCTTGCTGCCTGTGCATCTGGGCAGCCCTCCTAAAGTGGAGTCTGCAGCATGGGCAGCAGTTTCCAGATATGTTCTCTGCTGCTCTGAGAGACCAGATCCATGGGAGCACATGGGCAGACAGCTGGGACCAGCATAAGAACTCCCTTAAAAGAGGAGAAATTCCCCACAAAGCCGGGCATGACAGCAGGAGCCCAAATTAGCCATGTCCTTGCTGGGTCTGTCCCAGGGATGATGATTTGGAGGGGAATGAGGATCATAAAGCTGTGGTGCTGGGCTTTGGTTCCTCCCTGACCTCTGAGGGCATTCAAGTGCCCCATGTCTTACCTCTCTGGAGCCTGGGCCTGGCAGATGCCTTTTGCAATGCCAGTTTGCAGCACCGTGTCCCTCCCACAGCCTGGAAGAGCTCTGGCGTGTCACAGCACAGCCCCTACACTGCACACTCCACTCCGTTAAGCCACACAGATTTTTTAGCATTGTCCTGTGCTTATTTCTGGGGCAGAGTTAATGCTTCTTTGATCTCTTAAGAAGTAAGTTTATAATATTTTATATATATAAAAAAAAATTTTTTTGCCTCTGGAAGATTTCACCATCCTCCATCTGAAATAGTTTATTTGGAATTTATGGGATCCTCTTTCTACCTTAGAAAAAATGTAGTTTTTTTCTCTTCTTTCTGTGAATACAATGTTCTGTTCTGTTTTGTTCTTTTCTATTTTATTCCTTATGCCATGGTCACCTCTGGAGGTACTTGTGTACCTCTAGTACCAGCGGGTGTATTGCATGCCCTGACTAAGCTCAGAGGCTGAGCTTAAAGTGGAATTTAAGGAGGGATATGACACATACCTGACCAGCTCAGAGTATTCCCCATCCCTCCAACTCAGAAGCTTCTCACTCTGTCCTCTCCCCGCCAGAAAGGTGCAAGACCTCAGTGAGTTTAACTGAAGTCTGTGGGTGTGGAGCCCTGGAGACTGAACTCACAGTTAAAGCAGGGCTTTGTTCTCAAGAGCTGTCAGTGTGAAATCATGCCTTGATACAGCATGAAGGTTCGTGATGCCACCTTAACAGAAGAAAACAAGGTAGCCCTAAGCTGTGTTTTGGGGAATAAAAGGACTGAAACAACTAGGGGAAAATCCATCAAATAAGATGAAAAGAAGATACTCTGTTGAACATCACAAATTAAAAAAAAAAAAAGAGAGAGAGAAAAAAGAATGGAAAAAACCCTGTGATGTACTAGGCTGTGAAGCACAAAAGTAACAATGAAAGTAGTAACTTCAGGGAGTGCTATTCCTTGTTCGGGCCTGCCTTTGGTCTTTCTTTTTTGATTTTCATAAGGGCATCTTCACAGCCCTTGGATGTGGAATTGCTGGTACTAAGTTTCCAGCCATGGGATGGCCAAACAGACCACCCATATGATCTACTTTTGCTATGGCACATCTGCATCATGCAGCCCCTGAACTAGCCACAGTCCCTGTAGTGCATGCAGAGCGCAGGTACTGGCTGAGTTTCAGAAAGGGAGGTCTGTCCTTGACCAGCCCCAGAGCAGAGGCAGTTTATAAACTGTTCCCCCTTCCCATTCCAGTCCTGCAGGGTGGTCTCTGTGTCTCTGCTCAGCATCTCCTGGGCTTCTTTACCTAGGGCAAGCTCATGTGCCTCTTCACAGACCTCCCCAGTTCTCCCTGCAATGGGGCTCCCCTGGGAGCATCTGCACCTACTGAGTAGGCAGGCCCAGAGTTCCCTCCTTTTGGAGAAATAGCCTTTGGGTTTGTTTCCCTTACAGTTTTAGAAAGCAAAGGAGAGGTCAGAATAATCCTCAATATACAAAATGTAGCATTGTTCATGGCTACTACTGTATCTTCCTTGCTTGCCATTTACTGAGGAGAAGGACTTGGAGAGTTAACCGTCCCAGACTGTAAAACAAAGCCATCCTGGCTGTGTTAGGAAGATGAGCTTTTCTGTACCGTGGCACCAGTGCATGGGGGACTCTGGTGATGGGCTATGTTGAGCACAGTGACGCCTGGAGAGACGGTGAGAAGGATTTTTTTAAGCAGTCCTGAGGAATTTCAGCCTTAAGTGCCAGTAACAAAGCCAAACCTCTCCGTTTCTTTCTCTGTTCCCTGCATGACTCAGTTATTGTATATTCCAGATTTGTTGTCTTTCATATAATTTCTCTGGGATTTCAATGCTCCTGCTGTTAGCTGAGCTGGCATCTGCCCATATCTGACACTTTGAAGTCCTCCTTTGCTGTGATTGTGCAGTGTAGTTTTAAGACCCTGCCATTAACCAACCGTGCTTGCTTGTGGTGTCTCTTCAGGCTGCTGCCACATCTCACAGACACTGCTAAAAGGGAGCCTTCAGCACAGGGGCCAGTCTCTTGGCTGAAAGCCTAAACTCTGATCATTTTTTTCATGGCATTCTCTTAATCCAGCCCACCACCTCTCTCAAACCCATCTGAGTTTACTCATTGGCCACCCATATCTAGGGCTTGTAGCGGTGCTCCAAAAACTTTCTCCAGTGGGAAGATTATCTCAACAAATGAAAAATATCTGAGCTTTTCTCATGCCACTCTGTGTTGACTGTACATCCAAAGAAGAGCAATGAAGCTGGTGAAGGTTCTAGAGAGCAAGTCTTCTGAGGAGGGACTGAGGGAACTGTGGTTGTTTAGTCTGGAGAATAGGAGGCTCAGGACAGACCTTATCGCTTTCTAGGACTACCTGCAAGGACGTTGTGGTGAGGTGCTTGTCTGTCTATTCTCCCAAGTAACAAGCCATAGGACAAGAGGTAATGGCCTCAAGCTGTGCCACGCAAGGTTTAGATTGGTTATTAGGAAAAAAGTCTTCACTGAAAGGGTTATTAAGCACTGGAACAGGCTGCCCAGGGAAGTGGTTGAGTCACAATCCGTGGAGGTATTTGTAGATGTAGATGTGGCACTTAGGGACATGGTTTAGTGATGGACTTGTCAGTGTTAGGTTTACGGTTGGACTCGATGATCTTAAGAGTCTTTTCCAATGTAAATGTTTCTATGATTCTATGACTTTTATTTTCAATCAGTTCTGCTGAGCTATTTTGTCTGTCATTCATTTAACAGTCTGCAAAGGAGAGCATTTGAACAACCATTTGAAGCTTCGCTTTGCTCTGAGCAAGCAAGGAAGTTAGAGCAGAACCAGGTACACCCTGCAAAGCCAGTGTTTGATTAATTTCAGCCAGCTTTAATTAAGAAGTATTCCCTCCTTAATTAATTATGTGTTTTATGAGAAGTGGATGTGGTTATCTGAAATCAAGCAAGGGATGGTGTTTCTGTCATCTTGTCAATACAGGGTATATCAGTTCTGGGAAGCAAGACAGTGTTAATAAATAACCAGATACAGAAACACGCCCCTGCCAGACACTAATGGGATCCACCTTTAAATTAATATATGAATTTACTCCAGTGTACCACGTATCATGATGTACTATCTTTCATATTACATGCTATCTCTCTTTCTGTTGATTGCATTTTAGTTTTATTGCAATGCTGTGTGGAGAAGAGGATTATTCTGAAGCAAGGTATGGCTCATGCTTGAAATGTCTGAAACAGACATGCTTTTCGATGCATTGTTTTCAAAGCATTAAAGCATTCAGCTTGCGATCTCTAAAAGTCTCTCTTTTTTTTTTTTTTTTTTTAACCCAAGGAGTGCTCAGTCTTCCCTTCCTTTGGTGATCAGGACTTTTTAAAATGGCTCATGTTGGCACTCAGATACCAGGCACTCTAAATCAACTGTAATTGCTGAAAATTTAGACTGTGTTTAGGAAAGACTAATAATATATATGCTCTTCATCTGCAGCAAATGTATATGTACCAGCTGATGTTGTTAGTAACTTGATTATGAGACCAAATGAGCAAGCCAACATTATTTGGCCCTGTGAGTTTTCAGTCTGACTGACAAACAGGATGCAACAGGTGAAAGACACAAATGAAATAGGAGGTCGACAGCAAGTAAAATGTGATCACCAGGAGAGCAGGAATCACATGGGCCACTGCCTGTTTATGCTTCCTAGACTCTCTAGATATCATAGAATCATAGAATGGTTTGGGTTGGAAGGAACGTTAAAGATCATCTAGTTCCAACCCCCCTGCCATGGGCAGGAACGCCTTCCACTAGACCAGGTTGGTCAAAGCCCCATCCAACCTGGCATTGAACACTTCCAGACATGGGGCATCCACAACCTCTCTGGGCAACCTCTTCCAGTGCCTCACCACCCTCACAGTGAAGAACTTCCTTACACCTAATCTAAATCTACCCTCTTTCATTTTAAAGCCATTCCGCCATGTCCTATCACTACATGCCCTTGTAAAAAGTCTGTCTCCAGCTTTCTTGTAGGCCTTGTATGCCTTTCTGCAACACATGTGGACTGTAGAAAACTATAAATCTCCGCTTTTATGGCTTTGAATCCTAGCTGTGAATTGAATAATTTGCAATACTGAACAGTGAAATGGTGCAAAGTGGTTTGAACATGGAAGTAAATGCAAGTCTTTTATGACAGAGACACTTTGCAAAGGAAAGGTGTAGGGAAGTCAAGGTGTGTAAGCGAGACACAGAATAACCTCAATGGTGATGTGCTTAAGCTTCATTGAATAAACAACAGAATGATTTGATATCCTTCCCAATAAGCTTTACAAATATTGCTGCACTGTCTGAACATATTTCATGCTAGTAAGCTAACAGGGTGTCAGGAATGGCAGCATCCATGACAAGACTCCTTTCTGCCATACTCCCCAGTTAAGTGCAGGGACAGTAAATTTCACAGCATCTTTACTCTTTGTCTCAAGTGTAAATAACTTCTCATGGGCTTTTAAAAAATAATTAAATAAAGTCTTTGCCTTTTTGCAGATTTAATCTCAGTGCTGATGCCTGTTGATGGATCAAACACTCCGTCCCCAATTTTTAAATCATGTAACTGGTTCAATAGCTGTCTTATCCTTTGCTTTTATAGTTAAATCAATTCTTAGGAAAGAAAATAAGCTTGTCAGTGAATCATATGCACAGTGGTCTACCCTTCCTTAGAGCCAGTTGCAGATGATATAAAATAAATCAGCTCTGAACTTTCTTAGAAACGGAAGGGGGTGAAGAGAGAAAATGCAGGAACTGCGAACCAGAAGCAGCAAGGGGCTAAGTTGCCATCATGGTAACACAGAGTAGATCACCATAGACAGTCATATCTTTGTCATTTACAATGAGTGGTTGCCATTACCATGCCTCTTCATTTCAGTATCTTTGTAAGTAAAGCGCAAATGTGTGAAGTAACGTAGGACAACTCTCGTGCAAAGTTAAAGTGTTTAGAGATTCCTTAGGCCCAGGCTGGAAATCCTTCCCCAGGAGAAACCTCCATGGGGTTTGACTCCACAGAAGGGCCCCAGCACTGGGCAATGTGTCTGTGTCCTGGGCAACACTGTGATGAACATCAAGTAGCACTAGAGTCTGCTTCATAAGAAGTGGGATAGCTTTTACTTCTCTCCCTTTCATATACTGCTCAATAGTTGTGGCTTTTGGTCTTTTCCTAAAAGTCTAGTCTGTCATGAGATACCAGGGGGTGGTTTATCAAGGGCTGCCTGAAAGACAATTCTGGATTAAATTCCTATTGCATTAGTTCTTGGGATTGCAGGGTATTGGACTTGAGGACCTAAATTGTAGGGACAAACTGAGCTAGAATCAGAATAGAGAGAAATGGTCCCATGTCCTCTAAAATAAGACACATTAGTCACTTTGTGTCAGAATGAAGTCAAGACAACAGAATAAGATTTAAAAGTGCTTCTTTCAGTTGTCATTTTTGCTGCCAGCTACTTAATCTCTTCGTGCCTCAGTTTTTCAGTTGCAAAATAAAAGGTTTCCTTTCAAAAATGTTACTTCTGAAAAACTTTGTAATTTTCCTTTCTTTTGGGGGACAGAGATTGAAATAATTTTGACAATTTATTTATTTCCTTCCCAACTGAATGCACTATAAAGGTTTATCTCTGTGGTTGTCTTTCTTGGTCTCTCCAAATTTTCACAGATTAACAAAAAGAAAATTTTGTGACTTTGTCATGTTGGCAAAGTTTAAAAAAGGTACACAGTGGAGAAATAAAAAAATACATAGAACAGAGCAATAGAATGAAAACACAAGAAGACAGTCTCAACACTCACCTTGACAACCGAGACACTCTGAAAATGTAGTTTTTCCAGGACTAAGAAGAAAAGTTGGATTCTCCCACTGGAAATTATTTTTTCATGCTTTCTTCTGTACATGCTAGTATATACAATTTGGACCATAAAGCTTTTCCTACTGGAACACCCTTTTCTGAAATGAGTCCTGCAGTGCCTTCCAATGGCATCCTCCCGTCCTGTGTTATATCCATGCTTGGAAACAGACCACTCTAATAAACATAAGCATTCCCAGAAAAATCCCCAAGGGTTATATATATATATTAAGCATTTGAGCAGCATTATTTGCTTTTAACTGAAGATGAATTTTAACTTGCTGCTTCCAATTAGAATAATAATAAACATTTTCCTTAATGATAACAATGGGCAATAGTGTTAAACTGGAAATGCAAAAGCTTTTTCTGTCGGTACAGTATAAGTTACAGTATCATTAAATATATAATCAGCCATTTATTGCTTGTGTTATTTTCAAGGCACTTAAATGAAAAGTTGATTTGTCTCTTATTAGACCTCAATAAATGTTCCTTTAATAGTCATAGGGTGTTTTAATGCTTTACAGAATCATTGTCATTAAATTGAATGCAAGACATTGGACTTAAATAAAAAAGAAATGGAAAAACTCAATAAATCAAGATAATAAAAGCTTTTCTTTGTGCTGTTTGAATTGTGCTGAAATGGATCTGTCTCTTAAACTGCCTTACAAAGGCCAAAGAAGCTTAATTGCTTTAGGGCTTGATTATGCCTGCGTGAGTCAGCTGTGAGACTGTGGCAGTAAAAAGACACATTTCGCCAGAGAAACTTGAGGATGGATTTTGCTGCTGCATTCATAGACTTCCTCCTGAAACAATGGCCAGGTAAGAAAAACATACTGCAATGATTTCTGCATTATAAGAGTCTTTCTTCTATATCAGGGGCAGGCAGAGAATGGAGAAGGTGCAACACTTGGGAACAATTTCTTGCCCTTTGCTATTGATTTTCTCCACCTCCTGTGGTTTACTCTGGCATCCACTGCCAGCATACACACCAAAAAGTGACTCTCAAACACTTCATGATATGTATCTTATGAGGTATATGAAGTATATATATGATATGAGGTATATCTTAAAATGTAACGAACTTGGAAAAGTCTTAGAAACCATCACTTATAAGCAGTGGGAGATAAACTTGCAGAAAGGGTGCAGCTTGGGGGTTTGGGTACTGTTAAAGCTGTCTGAGCAGCGAACAGTCCAAGAGTGGTGAGACAGCTTCTCCTCTGTAAGAATATTAGGAGAGGTACTAAAAGGAAAAAAAAAAAAAAGGACAGGACAGGATTAAAAAGCACAGAAAAAATTAATCGGGATCTGTAAAGTTGTGGTAGGACCTCAAGAAGTTCGATCTTCCTGGTCCATAGCACAAAGCGGCTTGCTTATCTTGGGCAGTGAAATTTTTAACATAAAAAAGCTGGATGCAATTTCAATATAATTTCTGTGGGCCAAAAGAGAGAATGGCTATTGTTTTTAAAAAATGTGGCTCTGTGAGAGAAGATATCTTCTCCACACATCTACCCCACCTTGGCCACAGAACATCTCCTAATGCCCCAAAACACCAGACAGTATTGCAGGAGTCTCATTCAACCCCCAAACTGAGGTTCTGATCCCAAACCAAACTAACTGATAACACTTTTTGCATTGGAAGAATAGTTGAAAGGCTTTGTTTTTGTTCCAGAATGAAAAGGAAAGAAGTATCACCTTGTGGGATATCCCCCAAGGACCTTCACCAGTCTGCTAGCTCTGCCTGTGCGCTTAATCTACTTTTGGATTGGCTGTCTTTACTTGGATGTCCCAGAGAAATGTCAGGGCCGGGTGTGAGTGTGAGAGTTGTGAATATTGATTGTGGTGCACTGGGGACTCCCAGACTTCTGCCTACAGGGAGTGCGGTGCTCAAGGATACCTGGCATGGCCCCAGCCCATCTGTCCCACTGTGCCTGCCCACCTTCGGCAGGCAGACGGAGGGCCTCACTGTGCACAGTCCGCACTGTCACATCTTTTTGATCAGGGCTGCGTCTGCTCTGGGCCATGGCAGCTTCAGGCTAATGTGGCCCCTGTTGGTCCACTTGGTCAACGTTATTCTGAAAAACACATTGATACTAATAGGTGTGTCTTAAAGATCTCAGAAGTGTTCTCTTTGAATGAACTTCAGTGTAAACTTATTACTGAATTTGTCTATGCATTTGATCAAAAAAAGTAAGTTCTTTTAAATCATGCTTTTTTGCCAGCTCAGTTACCCAGGTGAAAAGTAGAATTTTGTGATGCAAATGCAAACCATTAATGCTCAGTCTCGTCTGGGTTTGACAGCTAGTGACTCAGATAAACAAGGACATAGAGGCCTGATCCATTCTGAAGGGAGCTTATTTACATAATGAGCTTGAGCCAGGGAGGTGGGGATAGCGAGACAATCTGTGATTGTCTGAATGCAAGAGTTTAAACCTATCGGAATTGCTGCACCACACCAGGTACTTTGCTAGCTGCCTAAGGTGGTATCATGCATCAAAAGACCTGCATACATCCTGCTGCTCTGAAATCTCTGTGGTTTCTTTTATTAGTTCAGTTGGAAACCTCTGAACTTGAAAGTCCTCTTCTTCTTGGTAGTCATTCAGCATTCAAATGAGCTAGAGATGAGGACACATGTGAAACCCTTGTCTTCCTACTTTTCCCTGTATTATTTGGTATTTAATTGGATAGCAGGTATTGTTACTTGTGGAAGCAAAAGAAGGGAGGAAAACTATAAAAAGGGCCCAGTAGTCATGGCAACAGAAAATATTTCATTTAGTTACAGAGTATGTATGTAGAGATGGGCAACAGGAGCCTTCCTAGAATGGCTGCCAAGTCACTTACCCTGTAAATAGGGAAATAAATACAGAGGCATAAAAATCCCTGAGCAGTGACATGGCCCTTTGCTGGCTGGTTTAGCTTCAGATCAGAACTGTCTATCATGTCTAGGGATTATTTACTTTCTTCTGACCCACTATGTAAATATTGCTCTTACAGGTGTGCTTGCTTCCCCCTATTTCATGATTGACCAAGCTTCCTAATATTGAGAGCTTCATCCCAAAGAAAGAGGACAGATTTGTATATTACTGCATAAAGTAAAATATTATAGGCAGATAACTGCTGATGTCATGCTCTAGAGATTTTCCAGGTCAGAACTCTGACATGGAGACTTATGATTGCTTGAGAAATTATCTCAGGTTCAAATAAATCCAGTGCATACTTGTCTACAAAGTGGTCCTTTGCCTGTGCAGAACAGACTGGTTTAATAAAGCCTGGTTGTGTCACACATTTTGGAGCTCATGGCACTGTGGTGCACAGCTGTGAGTATATACACAGTCACAAAGTTTAAAAAAAAAAAAAAGTATAAAAGCTGAAGAGATTGCGGTCACAAATTTTGTAGAATCAAGAGAGTCAGAAGAGACTCTTGATGGTCACACTATTCATCCCTCTGCTCCCTGTGCAGGAATTTTCTGTTTAAACTTTATTCCCCACCGTCTAACCTGGTCTTAAAGAAGACCTCCAATGCTGCAAACATCACACCGCAGGCAATCAAGACCAACTCTTCATTGTCCTTGTTGTTAGAATATTTCCTCTTATGCCTAGCATGATCCACTTGCTGCAATTTAATCTGGTTACTTCTTGTCCTATTCTCAATGGCCATGGAGAGAATTCTTTCTTCCTTTGGAGCTGCTTTTCATGTGTGTAAAACCATCTTTTCTGCCTTCTATACTTTAGACTGAGAAGCACCAGTTTAGTCTGTCCATATGAGTTATTGTATCCACATTACTGACCATCATCATCACTCTGCTGTGTGCTCTTTCACACTGGTCAACATCCTTCGTGGTGAGCAGTACTCAAAAGTGAACACCATTCTTTAGTCAAGACCTTGTCAGTACTGAGCAGAACTGATGTAATTTGCCAAAGATGATCCCATTTAGATCCTACTATGCCATTTTCCTTTTTGATGACTACCCAAAATTATTCACTCATGCTGACATGGGCTGTGGTCACCTGCTTTGTAGCAAGTTTGATCTATGAGGTAATGTGAACTTCTTCACCCCCTATGCTTTGTAGACAGGCCCCTATTAACTGCAGTGCAAAACTTCACTGGAGCAGAACCTCCATTTCATGTTTGTACAAGTAGACTGGATTTTTTATTCTCTAATCTCATTTGAAATAGGCTACAATGAGAGTTAAGGAGCAGGACTAGTATCAGATGGTCATAGCTATAGGGAGATAAGTTTTGATGTCAGTTATGTAAGTGTAAAAACAATTCATTTTTCTGGATTTATCATGGTGCAAGAATAGAATTAAGATAATTAAAATTAAAACAACCACATTGTGAACTAATATTTGTGAACTAAACTACCCTACTGGTATCCGTGGGATTACAGCTGTGTCCTAGGAGATAGAATGTAACTATTTGTTCCTGGGACAGCAGAGCAATTTTTCCCCAGCCATCTGCACCCAATTATTTATTTGTATTACACTTCTTTTTTCCTTTCTATTTTATCGTATTTGAGCATTTTTTTTTTAATTTGGGTAGCAGTGATCAATCTCTTCTTAAAATAAAAAGCAACAAAGACAAAACACAAAAAAGAAATTAAACAAAAGACGTGATAGGTTGGAAGATCCCTCTCATGTTGAATGTTGAAGCCTCATCAACATTCAAAACTAAAAATTTGCAGAATATCTTATCTCTGCTTGTCAATGGCAAACATGATATGCAAGTTAAAACAGAATCCTGTGCTTTATGAATTTTCAGTTTTAAATACAGAAAAGACATGATAAAAGGAGTAATGAACTAAGGAAGAGCTGGAAAGAATTTAGATTAAAAGATAAAAAGCCGTTCTGCTAAATTATGTCTGACTCCCAGGGAAGAAAAGTTTGTTGCTTCATAAATGATGACATGGCACTGAACAAAACTTTCATGAAGGCATTTTATCTAAATAATTACTTGTTACCAAGCAGTGTGGGAGTTAGGTGATTGGAGGACTTAATGAGACGTTTTTGTGTGGCTCTCCTTAACTGTATGTGACAGTCAGGTTGTACAAATCATTTCAGTAATGCACATTGTAGGCTAATAACAGACAGTGCTATTCCCAATTAAGGTCACAATTCCTGCTAAGTTGGCAGGTAATACCAGGGCTGAAAGTCTGAAGGGATAAAATTCTGGAGGGGCATGCTCTTGTGTGTGGATGTTGCGAACCCCGATAGATCCTTGAGTCATGGAGGAAGATTTAGGTACACAAACTTATTAACTGAAAGTCCAACCTTGCCTCCAGGACTAGATTAATTTACCATCCATAGTGAACCCTCACACTCGCATCCTGACATGAACGCAAAGCTGATGGACAGTTTAGCACATTAGCCTGTCTATAGTCTCATGTATGTGGTAAGGACAGATCAGGCATAGATAAAGTCTACTTCACCCAACAAATACTTGGGCCCTGTCTGTTCCTAAACACTGCTTGAGTTGGGATTGTTCTGCCTAATTTTAGATGTCTCCATCTTTTTATAGTCGACAGAGGGAAATAGAAGTTTTAAGATGAGATAAATAGCTTTTCTTTAGGTGCTTAGTTCAGATGAGGGCATTCACAAAGTGGACATCCACATTTAATCATGTACTTTGAGCATGAGATGATATATAAGCGGGCCACAGTCAGAAATGCAGGTGGAAAGCATGTGGGTCACAAAGCTTGTTGTGTTAAAGCCTTTCTCTTCCCATGTAAATGTTGTCTTAATGGAGGAAAGCCTGAGAGCATGGCTCAAAACCCTACTGGGGGAAAGTGCAGACTTTGGAGTCCATGGCTGTGGGAAATGGGCCTGGTCTTTCAACAGGATTGCTAAGAAAATGTGGTCACTTGCTGTCTGAGACTACTGGTCCTCTCTCACGTCTGGACTTGCTATTACACAGCAAAATCTGAGTAACTGATAACTCAGTATACTTTTCATTGCTGAGTGCTGCAGCTACTCCCTAACAGTCCACATTATTTATCTGCTTGTTCACTTTACCAGAGAGACCAACAGAGAGGGTCTGCAACAAACTAGCAGTATTTTGAAGCTGAAAAATGAACACATGCCTGGACAGATTTGGTCCTTCTTCCATCAAGTGTTGCACTTAATACTCCTTAGACTCCCTCTCTTTGTGGGTGTAGCACCTAGCAACCCTGGTCTGTACTTGAGACCTCACACCTCCGCTGCACACCACACACATCTTGCTTGATCTGATGGTATTAATGAGTTATTACCATGTTGGGTCTGCATGCTTAAAGAAGAAATCTGCTGGATTGGAAAATATTCACTTTGACATTTCTTTAGATCGCAGCCTGATTTTTTATCTCCTTTTTGAGGTTCACTGATTGCATTTGCTGTCGCTTTAGGTGTTAAAAATAGAGCTTCATGTGAACTCTCTTCAAGCCTCTCTGTAGTGATTATGTTACACACTTGTACACTCTACTTACTGTAAGTCAAGTGGAGCTGAACTGAGCTAAATCCCAGTCAGAAGTCATTCAGAGTTTTATTGGAATAAAAATTGAATAAGAAAAATGAAGAACCAGCCCCAGGTTAATAACAGCAGGACTAACTAGTCTTCAGTGGACTTGAATGTAAATTTTTTTCAATGCAGACATTTCTAAATGAACTACAATCAGTAGTCTTCAGTTATCTGAGAAGATTTCTTCCTTGAATTTTTTTAAACTAAAATAAGAGTAACGTAAACCATTAAAGCAATGGGTATTTAGAATTTGCTAGTTTGTAAAGGAACTGTGCCTCTACTATCCAGCTGAGTTTTACAGGTTTTGTCAATGGTCCACTTTTATTGACTACAATGAGTTTTCAGGGCAAAAACTATCCAGCAGATGAGACAAGAATTGAGGCTGTCGGTGAAAGGCTGTTGGCTAACATAGGTGGGGACCAACTGCTTGGGAGAAAGGTTCAAGAAATCGCGTAAGATGTGTCTATGCTGTTATTGTTCCCAAGTGAAATTCTAAGCCTCAGTAGACCCATTGACTTTAGAAGTAAATTAAAAAGGGAGACTAGATTAAACTAGTTAGAGTAGACAGAGAAAGAGGCTGTCCTTGTTTTACCATAGTGATACAGCTCCTCAGTTTCACTATATACTTTCCACACACGTAACTCTACCATCAGCTTCCATCAAAGCATGATGCTGGCTTTAAACTCATTTGAAAAGCTGCTCACCAAAGAACATAGAGAGTCCATCTAGGCCAGTATCATCTCTCCAGTAGTGGCCATAAGGGGATACTTAAAGGCTAGTAAGCACAGGACAAACATGTATAATACATACATGATATTCTACCATCCTTTTCAGAGCTTGGGATTGCCTGAGCCTCTTGTGGTTGGACTGCTCCGTAACTCTCAATGGGTGTAAGTCTTAAGTACATGTCCAGTCTCTCCTTGAAATTCTAAGAACTTGAGGCTTCATCATTCTTTGGAAAAGACTTCCCCAGGTCTGCAATGCTCTGTGTGAAAAGCAATATTGTTCCCAGTTCTACTATATATTTTTAGAGGCGTGGGGACCAGAACTACACACACTATTCAAGGAGTGGTCGAACTGTGGATTTGTAGAGGCAGAGTCACATTTTCTGTGTTGTTGATTATTCTTGTCCTAACAATGCCTAACATTTGATTTGCTTATTTCAACAACTACCAAGCACTAAGCCGATGTTTTCATGGGAATATTTGTCATAACTTCAAGATATTGCTCCTGAATGGGAGTGGTCAGCTCAAGGTTCATAATTTTTATGTGGTGAGGATTGTTTTTCCCCACATGCACCATTTTATAATTTTTTATGTTCATTTACATTGACTTTCACCTCTCATTTTAATATCCAGTCACTTAATTTTCTAAAGTTCCTCTGTAATTTTTCACAATCTGTTTTCTTCCCTGTTACCTTGGATAACTCATGTCATCAGCCAACTCTTGTTATTTCATGCTTGTCTCCTTTTCCACACAATTTATGAATATGTTTATCAGCATAGCTCTTAGCACAGATCTTTGTGGAACTCCACTGCTGACTTCCATCCCTTGTGAGAATTCCTCACTTACTACTACACTTTCTCTTCTTTTAAACACTCCCCCCCCCCCCCCCTTTCCCTCTTACATTGGTTAGGTTTCCTGAAAGTGTCCAATCTGATCACCCCCATCTACATGCTCTTTAACCTTTTCCAAGAATATTAACAGAGAGAAAGAAGCAACTTTACAATGTGATTCCTCCTACCAGTGTTGTACCCCTGCCTCAAAATAAATCCCCTCTGGAAATATACTTTTCTTCCTCTTTTCATTGTGGTGGGAGCCTTCATGGTCAACCAAGGAGAGATGCTGAATGTTCAGGGAGCTGTCATGAACCCCACCCTAATCTTTAAAAGTCAATATCTTCAGATGGTGAAAAATTACAAATTCTAGGCAAGGCCAAAGCCTATCTCTTTCCAGATCCTGTTGAAATATGCAAGAAAATTTGGTTCTGTGAAGTACTAACAAGGACAGAATATTTTCATTCTTTTGACAGGAAGCTTCTTTCTGAGACAGTGAAATGAAGATACTTGCCTTTAGAGAAAATTTAGATGTCTCTTTTAGGTTCATTCTTGTGTTTTTGTCAATATTTTTTGACCTGGTTTGCAGCTGAAAACATCGGGTCTTTTATCTTTTGAACAAAACTTGCATTTTTCCATATAAATTATGACTGAAATAATTTCTAGGGCTGAAGATGACAGAGGGGTTTCATATACATTTTTCTAGGGGAGAGGAAAACTGGAAGCAATTACATCAAACCTGTAAGCTAAAGGATTTATCTCTCTGTCAAAATTCTGTTCATTTAACACTGGTCTCAGATGAATTACACTAGTCCTTATTCTCAGTTTCTTGCCTCTTTTTACAAGAATCAAGGAGATGTGTTGGCCACTTGTGACATCAAAGAAAATACATTTCCAAATAAAAAAATTATTTTGAAAGGAAAAATAGAAAATTCACCAAAGTAGACATATTTCTGCATGGGTAGAAATCTTGTATGGCTTTTCAAAACCATTTTGTGGTGGAAAGACACATGTTCCATGACTTCAACTTGCTTGAGATGTAACTAATAGGCAGAGAAAGATGGAAAGCAGGGAACTCTTATAAGTCAATGGACTCTAGTGATTATTTGCAAAGCTCTGTGGGGTATTGAGGCAATTGATTTTCATTAACAGTCATAGATACTGGTCATTCAGCTCCACGAGACAGTTTGGGAAGTCTCAGCCCTGCTGTAAAGTGTGAAATTGTAAATATTTGCCTGAATATATCAGTAGCTCTTTATATTCAGAGGATCTGGAGAAAGCCCCTGAAGAGAGATTAAAAGGCTGGAGGATTTAGAGCCTCATAGCAATATCAAGGACTATCAAAGCATCTCTGAGCGCTCTGTGCGGGAGAGCAGAATTGTTGTGTCAGACCATCCCTATCTCTGGGAGGGAGATTGGTCAAATCTCTTTGTAGGGAAGGGGAGCACAGTCTCTGTTTGGATTATACCCAGCAGGAGACAGTTTAGCTCCTTTCTAAAGAGGAGCTTTAAAAGATTTCATCTGAGAATCAGTTAGCTCAGAAAACATCGTATTACAATTGAGGACAATTAACATCTAAGGAGAAGCATGTGGAGTTCATGCTTAGTTTATGCTTCTCCATCTGGGGGGTCTCTTCTGTGCTCTCTCTGCCAGTTCCCATTAGCTTGGATTACACTAAGCTTAAAGCATCCATGCAAGCAAAAGGTAATTACTTGAAGAGCAGCAAATCCAAGGGAGACTCCCAAGGATGCTTTTATACTTTAACTGGTGCTTACCAAATGTGTTGCCTGTGTCCATTACAGAAACACTGGAGTAGCAGTCAAGCTAGGTTAAGAACTTTAAATAAGTACAAAGATTTTTCAGATGAGATAAGCAGTTTTACAAAGCACGTGTGGGACACCAGGATGATTGCTGTAACAAAATGGAAAGCCAGGCTGAGACCATTGCAAGTTACTCCTGAGGTCTCAGGATCTCTGCACCTCCAGTGTAGCTCCTTCTTCCATTCTCAAGACCAGTTAACCTGGCTTCCTGAAAAACCCACTGAAGTGTAGTAAAAGGGGATGAAAATGCCATGTATTTCTCTTCATACAATCTCTTTCCACTTCTCCAGTCCTGGGAGATGTATTTGGCCCTTGAGAGGATCCTATCTAGATGTCCTCATGCTCATGAAAAGTGGTGGATCTCTTGTCTTTGAGAAACACATCTGGATTTCAGTTTAGGACCAAGGTACAAGGCTCCTTAGTGGCTCCATGATCCCTATATTCTTTCTATTACAGTCAGGCCATGCTGATCAGATAGTCTGCATTCAAGTTCAATGCCTTAACTCCAATGTCACGCTCTTGTAAGGGTCTGTGGAAGAGGAATGCTCTGTGTGAAGTCACCCCAAATCTATTCTCCTGAAGTCATGGCTGTTGTGTGCCAAGGGCCACTGCTTCTCACCAACTGGGCCAGGCAACTGAGGGATCAATTTGCCCACTCAGCCCTTGATTTGTAAATAAGGTGGGCATGGCAACTCCTATAATATGGCAAATAGTTAATACAAATCACCACAGCAAAACACAACTAGAGTCACACACTACGTCAGCAGTCACTGAATGTGTGATTTCACTCAGTAACTACTGAAGATGTTTAATTAAGTCAACATCTGCTACAAATATGCAAGCCACAGTTAAGTGAGATTTGATTAGACTGAATGTATCTCTGTAGAAGAGCCCGGGTTATTATGTTGTTTCTCGTGTCCTTCTATTGTACCTTGATGTCGTGCTGTTCCTTGATGTTGTAAGCTCAGGATTCTCTTTCTTTTACTATTTCTCTGCTCCCCTACCCTCCATATAGACTCCTAGGCACTATGCAGTATTACTTCTGTTCAGTCAGAAGCTTTCTTAAGTTTGTTTCCATCTACTTGCTGCAGTCTTCAAAATCCCTCAGCCTAGTTCAGTTTTCAGTTTACACAATTTAAGTTAGGTTACATGCAAATAATGCAGTCTTTGTTTTAAGGTCAGCATTTACTAGTTCCTTTCCTGGCAAATACCTGGCTAGTCTGTTTTGTGACCTGCAACACTGTCTGATACAACACCTCCCACTGGTTAAGTAAAAGGTTCATTTGCAGCTTTTGATGTGCTGCTAAAGGCTTTTAGTCATCTCTTTCTTACAGTCTCCCCTAAAAAGCTCTGTATGCGTTACTCACCCCACCAGGGTCTGGGGTTAGGTGGAGCACTGTGGTAGTTGGAGCTGATGCTATTCCTTCTCACAACTGAAGGAAAGGTCCTTTGCACTATCTCTTTCATATCCAGAGAGGGACAGATGTTGTCCACAGTCCCAGTTCTTATTCTTTCTTGAGAAACCTGTACCACACTGCCTTTCTTTGCAGCCATCTCCCACCCTTCAGAACCACAGGCCTTTCCTTGCTCTCCCTCTGGGATTTCTCCTGGGCCCAGTCACCCACTTCTTGATGGGCCAGAAATGACCAATAAAAAAGGATACTATTCAGATTCCTGATGACTAAAAGGCATTAAAAAAACCTGTATGGAAAGATGATATTTTAGTATGTAAATGGTTGAATGAGAATGATTTTAAAATGTTCTTTTAAAGTTCTTATTTTTTCCCAACTGAAAACCTCAAAATTTTTCACTTTTGGCAGTCATAAAAACAATAAAAAAAGTTTTTTAGTTTTTAATATGTGGAAAGCTCAAGATATTCTTAATGAAAAAGATTTCTAAAGGAAGTCACCATTTTTCATACAGGGCAAATACTTGATTCACTTTCCGAACACAAAATGTTGTTTGATTTCAGTTTTGCTGGTTCTATTCTGAACATAAGACTGATCACATTTTCCGATCTATTATGGAGCCTGGCTGGAAAATTAAAACATATTTTGGGGAGAGATTTGAAAATGACCACGTGTGTCTCTTGTGATGTGCTGTTCTATGTCAGTATAATAATTTATACAATATTCTATTATATAAAGGCTTTAATGGAGCTACTCCTGGAAAAGTAAAAACATGTCCTATAAGAACTACCTGGAACTGTCTCTTCTCCTTACTCTGTCTCCTCCTGGGAAAATGAAGATGAAGAAGTGACAACAGAGAGAAGGAGGGGGTCTGCAGCTGCTGTTAATGACTGATGACTAATTATTACTCTTGTGAATGGTGCAGAACAGATATACTTAGATGTGTATTCTCTTCTGACTTGTTTGCCTGACAGATTCCTTCTTCCTGGGATCCCTGTTGTGCTTTTTTTTTTTTTTTTTTTAATTGGAAGGAGCTAATTAACACAAAAGTTGCTAAAATGACTTCTTGGTTGCTTCATTAATAGTCTTTGGATTAAGTACCATAGCCTCTAGACCCTGGACAGTCATCTGGGAAAGGAATTGAGCTCTGTTGCTTAATTCCTTCTCCACTATAAATGTAAGTAACAGAATAGTATAAGATTTTTTTCTGAGCCAAGACTTTTAAAAAAAATTCATTAGGATATTTATTCACTGCTCATAAATTCAAAAGTAGCTTTTGAACCAAAATTTGTCCTTCTGAGTAAGCAGGAGGGGGCAGAAGAGTTCAGTGGTTGGATTTCTGTTTCTCCCTTGAAATCTAATCTTATGGGTAACTCCTGAACCTGAACTGACTCAAGGCAGTGACACAGAATTGCATTTTGCTTCCCTGAAGGATGAAGGAGTGCAGTTGAGCTTGCTCATGAGAAAGGGAAATGGCAAAGCTGGGGCAAAGTGATGCAGGGAAGCCCTAGAAACCTGGCTTTACCTCTTGCCACTGGGAGGGCTTTGGATGGTACTTTGCTCATCCCAGACCTCCAGGAGGGACAGCAGCCCCTGCCTACTGCCACCTTAGAGCTGTGGCACAGCCAAGCAAGTTGTGGGGCTAGCGCTGCTTTGTTGCGGTGAGCACTGTTTGCAGTGAGCTGCATCAAGTACCGACCATGGGATGTGTTGGTTTCTATGAAATGGGTTGATCTGGGTCCAGTTCTCAGTGAAAGGGTCTCCACCTCACCACTGGTGCCCCTTTCATGTCTCTCTTGTCATTACACTACCTTCTGAGCTCAGAGATGGGAAGGCAGGCACGAGGGAACTAGACCTCTGATTCTCAGAGGAGGGAGCTGTTCTCTGGCTGGGTTACAGCACTTCTGTTCCCAGACCCAGAACAGCTGGGGGAACTAAGTTTGAGAAACAGCACAGCTGTTTCCATGAGCTCAAAAGAGCATTTGGTTTAGACCACTCTAGTCTAGTGAAATCCCTAAGAATGTCCCCAGATAAGGATGAGGCATAAACATATGCTTGTTTAGAAAGAGAATAAGACATAATTTACTCCTCATGTAAAGGAATTTTTTTCCAGGAATCCATTCTTGGGACAGAAACTTTCAAGATGCAAGGAAAGCAGACTTTTGCGAACTCACTTTTTTCCTTCCTACAGATTGTGCCCTGGTGCTAATTATGTTGATAACAAGAAAAGTTACAGGCCAGTTGAGTGTCCAATCTATTAGGGTGTACATCAGAAAGGTAATAACACCACAGGTGTTTCAAGGTCTGCCTTGAAAGGGATACACATGGAAAAAAGTCCAGAGTTGGAATGAGACGTTGAGGGAAAAGGGTTAGGAGTGGTTGTGGTGATGGAAAGGAAGCATGTCTGTCAGCTAAACACAGCACGACATCTTAAGCAGCCTATTGATCTCCTATTCAGAATTCATGCAGGGCGACTCCTTGTCATAAAACATTCAGCAGCCAAAATCAATAAGAGATGTGGAGCACTGAATCTTGCTGCTTCAAAGTCATACTTGAAAACAACAACAAAAAAATCACTGCTACTCAAATGTCATCAGGGCACCAGCTTGGTTCGGACCCAGCTCAGCAATTTCAACAGTAAAAGTTTGCTTCCTGTTTTTCCAAGGGGGAGTCCAGCTGGAAAGTGACAGGAACTGAATTCAGCTATCTGACAGGGAATCTATATTCTGCCCCTCTCTGTTTACAAAGGAGGTTCAGGGAGAAAGATAAACCTAGATAACATGAAACAATTGCTGAGGTAGAGCTTGTCTTGTGCTGTGAATTTGCCAACATTTAGCAGTTCCCTGGCTAAGATCACATGCTCCAGCTGCATGGCAAAATGCAAGGAGACTAAGAAACACATCACAAAAAGCTTAGATGATATTGTCTTTGGAGACATACCCTCCCCAATATAATATATGCCAAATTGCTCTCCAGCTGTTTCTTTGTCACCAATGTTCAAATATAATGTCTAACTTAAAAAGGTCTGGCACTAGGTTTCAAAATTAAACAAGATCCAAATCAGTGGGTTTTGGCTGTGGATCTTGTTCTCAGAGACAGGCGTGTTCTGTTCATCCAGAAGGAGGAAGAACACATAGGTGCACAGCCTCAGCCTTCTCCATGGGAGTACTTGGAACAGAGGTTTCATGTGGATATCAACATGTTACAGATCTGCCACCCTTTCCTCCCCTCTTTTGCACCATGTCATCCTAGAAAACTAGAAGACACTATTGGAAAAGCTTTCCCTTGGTCATTCTGTCCTGTCTGCTGCCCCTGAACAGGCGTGGCTTAACATGAACCATTCTTGGGAAATGCTTGTCTGACAGGTGAGACAGGCAGCCTTACACAATTTTCTCCTGCTTCCCAGCGCTTCCCTATCCTTACATTGAGAAAGATTTTCCTAATACCCAGTCTAATCTTCCCTTGTTGCCCTTCAAGCTCAATACTTCCTGTCTCTGAAGTGGCTTCTGGAGAATAGATTGCCCACTGAAGCTACCTTTTACATATTGAATGCTGTTGTCATGTATCTCATTACTCTCTTCTAGACTAAACAATGTTAATTCTTTCAGTCTCTCCTCTGAGGTCATATTTCCCATATGTTTGTGCTTCAATAAAGGTCACTGGCATCTGACATAGTCCTATGGCACAAAAGAGTAATTCTGCTCTTGCACAGCTCTGAGCCCAATGGTTACCATCACCTCATTCAGTGTGAAAGGGAGGATTGTTTTTAAAAGTCAACACAAAACCTGGGTATTTGTTCCATTTCTAATAATTTCCAGAGTAACTGATGCTGCTATAGCTGAATACCTTAGAAATGCACAAATCGGACAGCCTGACAAAGCGACAGCCAGGGATTCAAGTGGGAGCACTAACTGATGAGCTCAGAAAGCATCTGTTGTCACAGCACCATCCCTCTGTGGCAGATAAAGGAGCACAGAAAAACCTGGAAGCAAAAGCAATAAAGATAGGCATCAATGAAAATTTTGCATTTGACTTCCAGAGGACATGAATGGCTGTACTGTAGGAGATCTGTCTTGGGATGGTACCATGAGGTAGCTTGTTCTATAGCTACGTCTACACTGCACAGTGCCTGAGATGGCTATAAAAAAAGAGCACAAATTGAAAAGCCATTGAGGAACAAAATCAGCTTGCTTATGTAAATCTCCATATGATTACAAACAGCCTGTTTCTGATATAAAAACTAACCTGTTCAGAGCTCTGGTGGTTCATCTATTACTTACATGTTGATTTTAGTATCTATGTTTATTAGGATAAAGGGTTAGTATTGTCTGGACAAGCAATGAACCAAACTTCCATAATGTTTTACTAGTTAGGCTGGTAGCTTGAGTAAATATTTTGACAAACCACAGTTTCATTAAATATTTTTGCAATTTATTAAGCTGTTGGTTCCCATTCCTATTCATAGGAAACATAGATAAGGCTTGTGCTCTGCATTCTTCTCTGCTTTTCTTTTCCAAGAATGCTGACTCTCTTTCTGACTGTTTCTGAAGGGTATTCTTGTAGGTGACATTCTAATTTATGCTCCTGAAGGAGGCAGGGGGGAATTAAGTGACATGATGGAAAGTTTGTGAAGTGTAATCAACAGTGAGGATAAATGCTGGTAGAGATTTCTGCATATTAATCTGTCTTTACTTTGAGCTACTGCAGCACCTGTGACGAAACCAAAAGTTATGGACTTGGAATCATAAGCTTTGCCTCTCTGACTTAGTCTAATATTATAGATCCTTAATCAATAAACTGATCAAGCTTAACTGGACTGATCTCCTGGACACACAGTGGGTAGTGAGGGTATTTCAATTCTGCGCTGCACAGCACAGTGTAATGTTGCGTATAACCTGCCTGACTTATCACTGTGCTCCAGAATAGTAAGACTTTCCTATAGGGGCTGAGCCATCTCTGGCAGCCCTAGTAGGTGTCTCAAATGGCACTACAGATCTACGCTCAGATAACTGAAACTTGCCTCTGTGGGATTCAGCGCTAAGTTAAGACCTCTAGATACAAATATTCAATGGTAAGTGTTTGCACGTGAGACAGGGACTGAGTTCATTTGCTTAAGCCAGAAACCTAGAGCCATGTGGGACATGGTACCATGTCTGAGATTCTGTATGGGGTAGGCAGTGGTGGCACAAGAACTGCAGGAGACCTGTGCCTGCCTCGACACCATGAAGTGTGGTTAGAAAGGAGTCACAACAATAATTAAACACATATGCGTTGGAAGTTTGGCAAGAGATGGCTTTTCTGTTGTCATGGTTTAACCCCAGCCAGCAACTAAACACCACGCAGCCGCTCACTCACTCCCCCCCACCCAGTGGGATGGGGGAGAAAATCGGGAAAAGAAGCAAAACCCGTGGGTTGAGATAAGAACGGTTTAATAGAACAGAAAAGAAGAAACTAATAATGATAATGATAACACTAATAAAATGACAACAGCAATAATGAAAGGATTGGAATGTACAAATGATACGCAGTGCAATTGCTCACCACCCGCCGACCGACACCCAGCCAGTCCCCCAAGCGGCGAATCCCTGCCCCCCACTTCCCCGTTTCTGTACTGGATGGGACGTCACATGGTATGGAATACACCGTTGGCCAGTTTGGGTCAGGTGCCCTGCCTGTGTCCTGTGCCAACTTCTTGTGCCCCTCCAGCTTTCTCACTGGCTGGGCATGAGAAGCTGAAAAATCCTTGACATTAGTCTAAACACTACTGAGCAACAACTGAAAACATCAGTGTTATCAACATTCTTCGCTCTGAACTCAAAACATAGCACTGTACCAGCTACTAGGAAGACAGTTAACTCTATCCCAGCTGAAACCAGGACATCTGTCTAGCAGAAAAAGGGTGGAAACTGAGGACTCTTAAGGCTAGGACACCAGTGCTTGATTCTGGTTACTGGAGACATCTTAATTTACAGGATCATAATTGTTTTAGTAATGACTTCTACATTTGTCCTCCATTTTTGGTCTCACATAAATAATTTCCATCTTTTTCCTTTTCCTAGATTTAGTTATTCTGTTTCAGACTAGTTATGTTGTCTACCAGTTCACTAAACCATTCATTAAAATTCTACTTTATAAATCTTAAGTTATCAAGAATATGAAGAAAAAAAATCATGCTTTCATAAAAAAAAAAAAAAATTGCAAATAATAAATTGTCATTACCTGAAAGTGTCCCTGATAAGATATCAGGAGTCATGGTTTACCCTTAACATTCAGACAAGAAATAAATTGTTTTTCTAATTGTTAGGGCAAGTAGTCATGAAACTAAACTACCAAAGGTTACATTGGATTCTTCAGTGCTAGACATTGTTTTATTAAGATGGGATATATTTTTGAAAGAGATTTTCATCTTCATCATATGTAAATGTAACCACAAAACTGTGAAGAGCTGTACATCTACTTAATAGATGAGTCAAATTCAGCCTGGAATGAACACGTAGAGAAGCCAGGTCTTTCATAGTGATGTGAAAGAGGCATGTAATCATCAAATTGCCCATATCTAAGGAAGATGCAGTTTTCTGCTGAGACACCCTTTGGACTTTCCTCTATCCCCTCTTTCTCTTTGTGGGAATGTTTTCTGTGCTTACAATGCCACCTGCAAGCTCAGGCAAGGACAGAGTAGTACTTTTTGCTGCTCACCAATCTGTTATTTGTTCCTACCCTTAAAATTATCATCTCCCTGCACTCCTGGTCATTCCTGTGCAAACTGTTTCCACTCTGAATGATCCCCAGGCCTTCAGTAAGTGCAGATGGATGCTGCCCCATGCCCTGGGCTCCAACTGATGTGTCCTGACACATGCATCCTTATTGTGGCCTGTCCCTCTTTGCAGGGAGTTTTTTGTCTTGGGCACCTGCATAAATGGAGAGATACAATTCAACCCTGTTTATGGTGAAAATATTTTGTTGTCATGTGAGAAATAGTGCGAGTCCTTGTTTTCAGATAAAAGATCCTGTTCTGCTACCACAGAAGTTATCACAATTATCTACTCTCCACACTAGGTTTACCAGGCATCAAACAACATACGCCTTTTGTTCTTCCATAGGTCCCCAAAGGATGAGTAGTGACTGAGAAAAGACTGCTACTCTCACAAATTTTTTCACTCCATCTTACAGTCTTACAGGAAACACTGCTGTTATTTTTGAGAAGTACCACCCACCATAGGAGAAGATCAGGTTCGAGACCATCTAAAGGAACATGAAGGTACACAGGTCCATGGGATCTGATGAGATAAACCACGAGTCCTGAGGGAATTGGCAGATGAAGTGGCTAAGTCACTATCCATCATATGTGAGAAGTTGTGGCAGTCCAGGGAAGTGCCCACTGACTGGAAAAGGGGAATCATAACCCCCACTTTTAAAAAGGGAAAAAAGGAAAACCCGGGGAACTACAAGCCACTCAGTCTCACCTCTGTGCCTGGCAAGATCATGGAGCGGATCGTCCTGGAAACTATGCTAAGGCACATGGAAAATAAAGAGGTGATTGGTGACAGCCAACATGGCTTCACTAAGGGCAAAATGTGCCTGACAAACCTGGTGGCCTTCTATGATGGGGTTACAGCATTGGTGGGTAAGAGAAGAGCAACAGACATCATCTACCGGGACTTGTGCAAAGTGTTTGATGTTGTCCTGCACGACATCCTTGCCTCTAAATTGGAGAGACATGGATTTGACAGATGGACCACTTAGTGGATAAGGAATTGGCTGGATGGCTGCACTCAAAGAGTTGTGGCCAATGGTTTGATGTTCAAGTGGAGAGCAGTGATGAGTGGCATTTCTCAAAGGTCAGTATTGGGACCAGTGTTGTTTAACACCTTTCTTGGTGACATTGACAGCGGGATCGAGTGCACCCTCAGCAAGTTTGCCCACAATACCATGCTGTGTGGTGCGGTCAACACGCTGGAGGGAAGGGATGCCATCCAGAGGGACCTTGACAGGCTTGAGAGGTGGGCCTGTGTGAACCTCACAAAGTTCAACAAGGTCAAGTGCAAGGTCCTGCACGTGGGTCGGGGCAATCCCAAGCACAAATACAGGCTGGGCGATGAGTGGATTGAGAGCAGCCCTGAGGAGAAGGACTTGGGGATGTTGGTAGATAAGAAGCTCAACATGACTCAGCAATGTGCATCTGCAGACTACAAAGCTACCTGTATCCTGGGTGCATCAAAAGAAGCATAACCAGCAGGTTGAGAGAGGTGATTATCCCTGTTTACTCCACACTCATGAGACCCCACCTGGAGTACTGTGTTCAGCTCTGGGCCCCCCAACGTAAGAAGGACATGGACCTGTTGGAGGGGGTCCAGAGGAGAGCCGCGAAGATGATCAAAGCTGGAGCACCTCTTCTATGAAGACAGGCTGAGCGAGTTGGGGTTGTTCAGCCTGGGGAAGAGAAGGTTCTGGGAAGACCTAATAGCAGCCTTCCAGTACCTAAAAGGGGCCTGCAAGAAAGCTGGAGAGGGACTTTTTACAATGTAGTGATAGGACATGGGGTAATGGCTTTAAACTGAAAGAGGATAGATTTAGATTAGGTGTAAGGAAGGAGTTCTTCACTGTGAGGGTGGTGAGACACTGGAAGAGGTTGCCCAGGGAGGCTGCGGATGCCCCATCCCTGGAAGTGTTCAAGACCAGGTTGGATGGGGCTTTGAGCAACCTGGTCTAGTGGAAGGCATCCCTACCCATGGCAGGGGGGTTGGAACTATATGATCTTTTATTTCCCTTCCAACCCAAACCATTTTATGATTCTATGATTTTCCAGAATAGAGGGCTCATTAAATCAAAATAACAACATGTTCAGCTGCTTCATTGCTATAGTTGCTATTGTTGCAGGTTGCTGCTGGAAAAAAAAGAAGGGAGAAATAAAACCAATAAAGAATAGATACCCCAACATATCCTGAGCTGGAGATAAAGTGCAACACATCTCTTTTATGGCTTTTAAGTAGTTGGTAGTCTACCACTGAGTTCATAATCATCCTGAAGAAGCAACAGTGCCACTGAGAAGGACAGGAGAGTTAGTATTTATAGAGGGGATGATAAACTGGAAATGACAGAGTCACAAAAAAGGGAAATGCTGTATTGAGGTTGTCTTAGTAGCAGTATCATGTATTACAAGCAGAAAGAGGGAATTTATTCCACTGCTATCGCAAACTTACCCAGAGCTAGTTTGGGGGTAAAATGTGTTGATTTTTTTAAGCAGAGGGGTCAAATTGTAACAAGTGAGAAGGCAATCAAGCAAAAAGTAGAAGGGCTGGAGAATGAGTCATGTGGAAAGAAGAGTGGCGGGTGCCCTAAAGAACAGAGCTGAAGGGTGACCAAATACAAAGCACAGCAGGGAGCTCTTCTGTGTTTGCTGGGAACATTGCAAGAAATTGTGAAAGTGGGAGGATTTCTCAGTAGTATGGAAATCTATTCTGGGAAAGAAGCAGGAAACTGGAGGATTGTTAGCTGTACAAATTTATGATTTTAGGACACACAGCAGGTAGTGAATGTAGTAACCCAGGAAATCTGTTTAGTTTTTTTGATGTCCTTAAGTAGTAAAAATCTGTGTTTCTATTATTCCTGGTATTTGGAATACTAACAGCCACCTCTTTAGAGGTTGCCTCAGAGCCTTAGAACAAATCAAATCACAAAGCAAGCAAGGTAAAAAAAACCCCAGGAGTTTCAGAGAAGGATTGATTTTGGGGTCCCCACCTGCTATATCTTCGAGAGGTTCCTCCAGCAAAGTCATGAAAACATGCAAAAAATCTCAAACTGGACACCCAAAGTTGTGTCACATGGCTTTTGAAATTCTTGGTCAAGGCAACCTGCTTCACGGAACAGTCTACAGATGTATTTTTTTGTTCCTGGCCAGGGTCACAAATGGGTAAATAGGAGCCAGGGATGAAAAAGGATATGCATAGCTGACACAAGATAAAATGTTGCCTTCATTAGAAATATGTTCACCTTTTCAAGAGAGTTCCACAAATATAAGGTCCCTGTAGGTATAGACTGTGGCATATAGACATATAGGGAACATGGCAGGTATGCAGCCTTCAGGAAAAATCAGGATGGTAGCAGCCCATTTTCATAATCTCTTTTGAGAGCTTGTTCTCACACCTTGCTGTTTCTCTTAATTTTTTTTCCATTGTTCGCTTTCTTCTGATTTTATACCTTGGCAGCTCAGTGGCAGTGGTTGACTGAAGGATGCACTGGGGGAATAAAAGTTTCAAGAGGACATTCAGTGAACAAGGAAGCATAGAGAAGTTGACATGAATATGAATGACAGTTATTATTTCCCAGGAACTCTCTTTGAAATTGAACATAAGTGTTACTGCTGGACCTGCATAAAATTTAAAATATCCAGCCTATGAGAAAATTCTGGATTTTCAGCACTTTTATTGTCACCCAAAATTGGGAAAAAAATTACTTTGATTTTTCTTAGTTTTTCACTGACACTCCAGAAAAGGTCAGTAGATGGATGCTTTTAAACCAGCTCATGGAGAGAGAAGCCTGTTATTAGAGAAACACTGGCTCTATTTTTCCAGGCTTGACCTACTCACCCTTTAGTAGCCGTGCAGTGACCACATCAGCTTTTCCATCTACAGAGCTAACTCAGGGACACTGCTACCTTTGGTTACCTTGCTTGCCCTCCACACTGGACCTTGAGCAAGAACATTGGTGTGGGGTTTCCTTTTGGTTGGGATTGACACCTGCAGTAGCAAGGTGCCAAGTAAACGCATTGCCTGTTGTCCTTGGGGGTTAGCCAGCAGTCAGGATGTTTTGACACCTGTCAAATGGATTTTCACTTTCTGGATGACTAAAAAGCAAACCCTCTCTTATCCATTTTCAGTTGTATTGGGGATTTCTCAGGTTTCAAGGTCATGAAAAGAGTGATGTTTATCCCCTCCAAGGTGTTAGGATAGTTTTGACTGCTTTTGCACTTTGCATGAATCTGATGCCCTCTCCTTCCTTATCTCTCAAGAGATTAATTGGGGTTATTCATGCATCAGTGGCAACCTGTTAGAAATGCCACAAACATGACATGCTGAAATGTAGGACTGGATGAGACCTCTTGGGTCATCAAGCCCAGCCTGGGTAATGCCAGGCATCATATTATTAAACACAGAAGTGGACCATAGCAAAAAAAAAAGTATTGTGGAAAGACTAGTAGAAATGTAAGAAGATTCCCAGATTTCCATTGGAGAACTTTTACAGGACATTGGGAAGCTCAGGTTAGTACATAGGTCCTGGTATATAGGTGCTAGTATATAAGCTCTCTTGTCTTGCAAAAGACATTAAATGGCTGTTCACTGGGATTGGTTGCATGAGAGAAGAACAAGGGGAACCTGCTCCTCTAGTTATGAGAGTGGAGAAGGCAGTTAAAAATGCTCCTCTTTGTAGCACTCAACAACAGCTTTGAACGCTTCCTATTTTGCAAATACTACTGCATATTATTCTATGCCTGCACATTATTTTCTCTGGTTAGTGACATAGGAGCACAGCTTTATTGCTTATCTTGTAGTAAGGAGGTTTATTCTCCTAGCCCCTGTAAATACTCAGAACAAAAGAGACAGTCTTCACACCACAAACATCTCTGTTTTCTACCATTTGCAAAATAGTGCTTTTCCAGCAAGTGAAATTATATATGGTTAATTAATAATGCGGTTTAGAAATTTCTAGGTGACTTTCCTGCACAGCCCACTTGCATGATTTTATTTTGACCTTAGGAATTTAATAACCATCAAGAATTGCTTTGCGATATGAAGCCTCTTGTATCGGCTGCACTCAGCCAGCAGCCAGGCTACTAATGATGGTTTAAAAGTGGATTCAAGATTGTTCTTGCGATCAGTTCCTGTAGCTGCTCTGACTTAATGCTTTTGGAGTGGATGAAGAAAGGAGTCTTGTTGGCTGCATTCCACCAGCAATACAAAGTTCTCTGTGAAACAGTGACAATCCTTGAAGGATTTGGGAGGCACAAGCAAGGAGCAGATTCTCATCAGCTGCAGCGTGCACTGCCATTTACAAGAAACACGGTGTATTAGTGCATAGGCAAAATTGAGTAGTGTAACCTCCAAAGATGATAATGGAGTAAGATCTTTTGCTCTCGTCATAGTTCAGTGTTTAAGGCTGTAACAGAGTGGTTACCCTGAAATCTGACCTTCTCAAGAGGCTGTGACTGTGAAACCTCCTTGGCTCTTGTAACACATAGTTGAGGTCTTCCTGTGCTGTGCCTGACCCCACTGTGTACCTCCCTCTACTCCCATCCTACACTGGTACTGAGCATGTCTGCCAGACCCACCTTAGGCAGTTCAGGATTGACAGCCAGAGGAAAAGAGGTTGTGGGGGGACAGGAAACCTCCAGCCCCCTAAGGAAGTGGTAGAGGCAGGTGGAGACTTGATAAGACTGTATCACTTTCTACCAGAGATAAGCTCTTGGCAGTCTAACAACCCTGAGACCCCCAAGGAAGATAAATCCCAGGGTGTCCACTGTTGCATAACTGTTGTTGGGTGTCTCAGATGGTCTCCTTCCTTCATGCTTGCTAAAGGTTCTGGTCTTCTAGCCCTTAATAACCTGCCACTGTAGACAATTGCCTACTCTGCCTCTATGTAAAACAGGTCCTGGTGTACAAGTTGGGTATAAATTAGCCATTCCAATCCAATGACTTGCTACCCTGGTAGGCACAAATGGTGCCATGAGTTGTGAGAGCACAGAGGATCAAGATCCTAGTCTTAAGTGTAATGCCTGAAAAAAGAGCAATAAATACAAGAGGCAGAAACAGCATGACCAAAACTGGAGAAGTATAAATCACGCTGTGGAATGAAGTGCAGTGATTCACTTGCTACGCCGGGTGCTGCTGCCCTGCAGACAATCTGACAGCACAGCAGAAAAGAAATGCAACACACCAGAAATAAATACTCACCCTCAACTGACACAATGCTATTCATTTTGGGTTAATATATTTCTTCTTGAAATTCAGCAGAAACCCATGGCATACAAATCATCCCAGCATCAATACAAGGTAAATGTGTGTGATTAAGGGAGGAGAGAGGAACATCGGCACAGTTGCAACCCATAAAAGTTAACTATTATTGGGTTTCCTCTGCATGAACACATGGATTCTCTTTGATAGTCCACATATGCTGGCTTGTCTTTCATTCACCCTTAGGCCTTGTCTCTACATTATCGGTCACTTTAAAAATTGCCCATTCCATTTTACAATATCGCCATCAGCATGACTAGTAGCAAGGTAGAGCAAAGACAAAGAAACTACGAAAAGTGGCAAAGACAAACTTAGAAAGGGGTGCAGGTGAGTTATAATAAGGTTGTGAGTACAAAGTCAAGGTACCTTGAGAGAGGGCCACTAAAAGGTGGAGGTTCCTGGGTCTGACTCTCAGGGTTGAAACCAAGCAAGGCAGAGTAGGCCAGGTAATATTTGGCACCAATGCCTCCTGCCTTCTGTAGCAAGTACCATTGGGCAGGAGGGGTTCTCAGCATACCTCAGAAGCTGCTTGCCACTTCCCAGGATCAGGCTCTTAATTAGTAGAAATGGAAGAAAGCAACATTGCAAATGCAATGGTGACCACCTGCTGCCATACTGAGTCCTTTCTGAAGAGGACATCCACCATTTGCTATGAATTTCCCTGATCTGTGGGCTGCTCAGAGAGACAGCTGCTGAAGAAGAAAGTCACAGCAAGAGTAAGAGGTTAGTCCACTGCTTAGAGCAAGAAGTCAGGACCCTTGGGCAGTACCCCTGGCTCTGGAAAGAAGTGCGGTCTTCCGCACTAGGCCAAGCAGCCTAGTGTTTACAGCCAATTAGGAGGGCTCTACGTTTTCTTTGTTATTCAGCAAAAGCTAATGGAGGTAAAAGTCCTTCCATTTCAGAAAGGGGATGTGAGAATTAGGAGTGAAAGCTCAGAGCAACGAGGTGCTTTTTATAAACCTATTACTACCTTGCTGTAAGAATCTGAGTTAATCTCTGTGTCATCCGGTAACTCGTGTATCCACATGATAAACATGGAAAGTGCTATTTACCCACCTGGAGGATTGTGAAGGCTGATTAATACCTTGTAAAAATGCTACGAGATTATTTGAAGTAACTGTCACCTTCCCAGTCTCTAGCAGCAGACTTTGCTGCTGCCAGCTACAACAGGAAGAGATTTGTCTCCTTTCACCTCCCTGTTCCTCCTTCCTTGTATCTTGTCCCAGTAAATGCTTTCTTGCTCTTGGTTTTCTCTGAAGGAAAAGGGCCTTGCCAGACCTGGAGGCCAACAAGCACTTTTCTTCCATTTTATGAATTACCCTCTAGTCACTGCCTCTCACAAGGGCATAGCAGCAGAAAAACTAGTTCATTTGGTCTTCCAGGTCCCCATGACAGGATGCTACATTTAACTCTTAATTTGCACAACGTTCTTTTGCACTCTATATTCCTAGCAATATTTATATCCTTACTAATCTTTTAATAACTAATATCATCTGTAAAAAAAAAAATCTGTAAAAAAATTGTGATCCAGCAGCAACATGAGCAAACTGTGATAATATCAGGGGAAATTTACCTCATAGCCCCCTCTTCTCCAGCTGTTTCTTTGGTCCTTCAGCTCCTCTGCTGTTTTTCCAAAAAAGACCCTCTGCCCTTGATTTTGTGTAGATTTTATGAGATTTGGTTATCTAAAGATTTATTTTCAGGGAGAAAGGCTCTTAGAAGGGTGCAGGTTGTCTAATGTGTGAATTCCTTAATGCAAATGGGGTGCAGGTATCCTTGTACAGCAATAACATCTTTGGGGTTCAGTTAAGGACCAGCACTGCATTCATCCTAGAGCTACGGGAGCACGCTGCTCACCTGCAGTCCCTGCCCCAAGGATTTTACTGCCCTGTCTCATGGTAAGAGAAATGGTAAAAGAAACACAACACTGATAAAAAGCTGAGGTTCCGGCATACTGAGCACACAAGCGGTTTTGTCCAATATTTCATGGGCACCAAAGGTAAATTGAAAGGAGAGAGGCAGAAAGAGGCAGTCCAACAGTGCTATAGAGATTTACAGGTAATGTGTTGCTGAAGGTGAGACCATGATAGAGCTAGAGAGAAAACTGCACAGATGGGTGGAGCTTCTCCAGAGCATGCGTGAACTGAAGCCTCTTCAGTAAATAAGACAGAAGAAGATGAAACTATATTTGAAATCCCACTTGAGTATTACTTTTGCAACTGTGGGTCGAGTACCCCTGACTCATTGGAGGCTTGTTGCAGGGGGGACAGCTTTGCTTTTGGGGTCTGGGACATTGTGAAGCTGGGTGTGCGAAGGTGGCCGTGCTGCCCCAGGGCCAGGGCAGGGAATAGACCTTGTTCTCCCATGTGTGACTTCATCTGGAGAGATGCCTCAGATGAAAAGATTTTGTGAGCGATCTCCTGAAGTTTAATCCAGGCAGATGCTTTCTGTGCAGCAGAAAGATCCCTGCAGTGCTTTGTCAGTGCTCAGCTAATGAGGGAGAGAGTGTGTTTTATCTTTGTTACCTTGGAAAGTTAACCACAATCCAACCAGTGATTTATAGATAATGAGTCCTGTCACACTTACAATTCGTGCCTCACATGAAAGTCATCAGCTGATCAGAAATCCAGGTATCTATCTCTACGTTTTATTCACAGTCTAATTATCTGCCAGGGCAAAGGCTGGATTTAAAGCTGATTGCTATCAACATTTACATCTGGGAATGCATCTGAATGCCAAGGACCGTTTGGGAAATCGGTTGTCAGATGACTGCAGCAGAGGATACCTCCATAGGCTGAGGTGGGAAGGAACTTTGGGGCTCAGAGGTCACTTGGAAAGAGTTAGGAGGAGGGGAGTAGAAAATAAAAGTATCTTTCATGGAGACTATGGTGGTGGGACTGGTGGCAAGCAACAAAGGTTTGCTGTAGCTCCCCCTTGCCCACAGCAGGATGGGGTAAGTATTGCACACATGCAGTTGACTTAGAGATCTTTTCTTCAAGAGATGGAGTAAAATATCCATGGCCTTGCAAGAGTGCTTGTGGTTGTCTATGCATGGCCAGATGGATATCAGGATTTGATACCCACTCAAAGGGAGATATTCTCCCACACTGGGCACACTGGCTGCAGCCTTCTGGCATGAGATTCTTTAGGCTTGGCCGTGACGCTGAGTGTGGGGAAAGGGCGAAGAACCCCTCTGCTGCCCTGACTGGGGCAGGCAAAGGGAAACGTACCCATGACAAGGTGCTGCTGGCTCCAGTGGCAAGGCAAGGCAGGAGGTGGCCATGTGAGGTTCGTGTGTGTACATGTAATTAGCTTCTATTCTGCACTGCTCTCTTTGGAGAGCAACCCTCCTTAGGACCATGCACTCTGCTAGCAAATCTGGTGTTTGAAATCCCAAGAATTAGCTCACATTTATTTATTTAATGTCTTATCAGCACCTATCAAAGTCACTGAGAGTTTTGTCATTTCAATAGAAGCAGAAACAAGTTTTGCTTTATTTTACTTTATGTTTTTTAGTGTGAAACAGAGGACAGGTTATGAATTTATCAGCAGAGCTGTGCTAACAATTACTTTACTTTTGTACCTGGGGGAAAAAAGACAAAGGAAAGCAGGACGGGAGACGTGTAGCTTTCCCTTACACTTTTGCTGGACACACATGGTGAACAGAATACTTTTTTTGCACTTCATGTGAAAAGTTGTCCCACATAGTGTATTATTTTTCACCTGCATAAACAATATATTTAATAAAAGAAAACATATGGGTATTTCCAAAATACAGTAAACTTTACATAAAATAAAAAAGAAAACCACTGTCTTGCAATAAGAAAATGCACCAAAAGAGAGTGGATTTTCCTTATTTTTCTGTTTATGTGATTATTTAATTCTATGCTCATTTAATTTTATTGCTCATTTTTAAAAATCACTTTAAATTTTTAAAGTAATAAAATGTAAGTATAAAAATGTTTTTCCTCATTTGTCTTCTGCGATATGTGCTGACTATGTTCTTAACAAAGTTATCTAAACCTACATGCAGTATGCAGTGAAGAAACTTAAGTATTCTCCAAATAAGACATATAACTTGAAAGGCAGTGTCAAAATTTCTTCATCAGGATTTACTGAAAAATATTCTATCATCTAAACAATTTTTGACAGAAAATTGGATTGTAAACAGTTTTCATGTTATGTGTGCCAGGTTTCTGCACTAATCTGAAGATGTCATTGCAAAAAAAAGAACCTAAACATAAGCAAAACTCAGAAAATTTTTGATTTTCAATTTTTAAAAAAAAAAACATTAAAATGTCTCAGAAAGAATGGCAATGATTTCATTAATGACATTTTCCATGGAAAAATCAAATCTCTCTCTGATTCATCATACACACAATGTTTCACACAGCATACAATTTCCCTAAAAGAAAATACCATCTTTCCTTCAGCAAAGAAAATGCATTCACACAGAATCATATTCAATTAAAGGCCTGCAAGCTGTCTGATTTAAAACTGATGTAGCTACTGCATTCTAAAAAATTAAGGTCCTTTTTTTCAGGAGAAATAATGTTCTTTTATATTACCCTCCAAAGTGCTTTAAAGCCTTCTTTAAATGATACATGCCCAACCCTATTTTGTTTGAAGGTGACAAAAAGAAAAACTCACTTAAAGAAATGGGGACTGATTCATTGTGGGGATCACTAACCATTTGCAGAGTGTGGGATTACAGCACTGCAGCTCCACTGAGACTTCAAGATTTTTTTTTTTCTCCATGTTTTATTGGTAAACATTTACAGTATTTTTAATGGATATTTTCCATAAGAAAATGTAGACTTTACTTTTTTTGGGGGAAAGAAAAAAGTGTCAGAAAATCAGAATGAAATGCTGTTTCAGATTGCCTCAAGGTCAGTTTGTGCTTGCCTGAGCTGCCACAATACCCAATGTGAATTTTTTGTCAAGCACCTCAAATTTCTGCTTCCTGCCACAGGAGGAGCATGGCTGATGGCCGCAGGGGCATGGGCCATGCAGGCTGCAGTTCTCTGGTGGCACAAACAGACATAACTTAAAGTCAAGCTGAGCCAAAATGTTGCAAAGGCATTTCTTTCTGAGATGTTTGCTGTGGAAAACATTTCACCATTTCAACTTCTTACTTTTAGACTGAAAGCACTGATGGAGTTTTCACTTTTCTTTTTCCTTTGTCTTTCATGAGGCAAAGGAGGTGATGGAGGTGATGGAAAAGAGAGGGTATGGCTGGGGCTGTGAGAAATTCAGGTTTACAAAGTATAATCGCTTAAATTGTAGTTTAGCTGATTGCATGGACTAGATCTAACTCATGGAAGGTATTTTGAGGCTGGCAGAAGCTAAATCCTGATCAGCCCTTGATGTTATAAATATGACATTTGAAAGATGATGAGGGGTACGAGGAAATTGTTTAGGTTCTTTGGGAATGAGTAGTCCATACTGCCCTGAAGAAAGGCACAAATTATTTATCTAAGTGCTCAGTACTTTGCAGTATCATCCACTCTAGAGGGTATTTCACTGGGCAGTATGTGATCATTTAAGCTTGCAAGTTGGAAGAAAATGTGTTTGGATTCAAAACACCAAGGGAAACCAGATGAGTCAGAAGTCTGCAATGTGAAATACTTTAGCCTAATTGACTGGCGCCTCACTTTTGGGCTGTTTTTGCTATTTCTTTGTTATTGTTGCTTTTGTCTCTTTATTGCGGAAATTAGTTAGAAATCAGTCAGCATTTATATTGTAGGGAGAAGCAATATATTTTCAAACAAACAGGAAAAGGGCATTTTTGACTGAGCTACCCAGAAAGTATTACCTGGTTTGCTCAAATGAAGAAAGGTGGAGGAATCTCTAAAATATTTTTGGCATTTTCTCAGCCTGCAAAAGGATAATTATATGGCAATTGCTCTCTCTTTTGGGCCTTGCCTGCACTACTGCTCCCTGTTGTGTGTGCTGGGGCTAGAACTGAGAGGGAAAGGACAGCTGGGCTGGGGCTGGAAAACAGGCTGAAGTCTCTGAAGTTTTCTTTTACTGTCTATTTTGGTAATCCTGGCTGGATGTGGGTCTGGAAGAGCACACAGATGAGTGACCCAGCCTCCCTGTCCTGCAGGCTGTGCGTCATATCCGAACTCTCACGATGATGAAAAAGTATATCTGATAGTTTGATTTTGAGAAAGATTTAAGAACTACACATCAGATTAAGTTGAAAAAGCAAGACTATAAAACGACAATGCTTTTTTTTTTTGCTAGATGCTTGTCTTGTAATATATGCTAGAAGACATGCTATTTTATGGGAAAAAAGAGGAAGAGTATGGTGTGGTGGAATTCATCCTCACACTTGGTGATGAAATTTGATTGAAAAGCCAAAATGAGACTGACAAATGTGACAGAAGCTGAAGAAAATCTGGAGCACAAAATAATTTGCAGCACACTGGGATCCCAGGAGGGCAGAAGGCCAGAGGGAATATTAAAGCAGCATGATGTCAATTAGAATTGGTTTTATTTTGGGATAAGCATCCTTCCAAAACCAGCATTAATGGGCACCTCTAAAATACTGAAGAGGGTGATAACATTCCAATATGATGCTTTAGTTTTAGTCTGGATCCTGGGTAGAGGGAAATAATAATAGTAATGATGATTGAAGTAATAACAGCAATCACAATAAATATGACCCTGTATCATTCTCACTATTTTTGTTTATGCTTCTCAGAAAGTTTTGAGACTAAGCAAAAAAGGAAGATTTTCAGGCTTTGATTAATAGGACTATTATATCCCAGCAATTGCAGCAAACTGCTTCATGCATCTGAAGCCTTGAAAATAGCTTGAGTTTGCTGCAGAACACGCTGTACTTTAGGCCTCTGCTGTCCCCTCCACTACAAATTTGCATTGTACTCAACAGATAAACACCATTATTAGTCTGAGCATTTAGGCAATGAGATGCAGTCAGTTTGCTTCATGCCAAGTTTCAGTCGGCATCTCACAGTTTCAGTAAATAGCTTCTTAATGTGATGTTAAATCCCTGCTTTTCTGCAAATCTCCCCTCTCTGGAATGTGGCTGGCTTGGCAGCCCTGAATGTGCACACAAAAACAACAGCGAGTGACCAACACAAGCAATCGCTGCACTACATTTGAACCTTTTGCTGGTGGGCTGTGTTAGCCTTGGATAAAAAGGCTTCTTCCAGCTCGGCAGTGCTAGGAAGTTCAGTAGGTCTTTTGGAGCTGCAAATTCTGCTCCTTGCCACTGCCTGGAGAGGCCAGCCCATGCCGTGGGGATTGTCCCTCAGATGCTGCCCGGGCGTTGAGATCTGGGCTCTGCTCTCCCACGCTCTCCCACGCTCTCCCACTATCATTCAAGGCAGGTTGGTTAAACTGTGTTCCCTCTCTTGCGATGCTGTCCCAGCTTCTTGCTCCTCCAACTGTCCACGCTGCCTCTGTGACAGCTCCTATGTGGGCTCTGCCCCATGCTGTGCCCCCCCCCAGCAAGGGACACAAGTGTGAACTAAGCCTGGGGTGACCTCGTGTCATGCCCCTTGTCTTCAGTATGGGCAAAACCAGATTGCCCTGAAAAGCCCAGAGGAGCCCCCGGAGTGGAGACAACCAGATATGCCCCTTGGTCTGGAAGGTATGTTGTGTTTCTGTACTCCCACCAAAGACAGCGGCAGGAGAGCCTGCATCTCTCCGTGACTCCCTCCTTCAGCAGCAGGATGGAGATGAAGATTTCCCTCAGCTGTCATGTCAGACAAGAGCATGTGCTCTGGGGTCACATTACCACCAGATATACTTCATTAACATCAGCTTCACCTCCCACCTCTTCTCACTTAGAACCTGTCACTTGGACCATGCAGCAAATAGACCTTTTGCTCTCCTATCACTCAAGCACTATATTCCCGTCAGAAAAAAACTGATGCTGAACATCTTAGAAACTTTCAAGAAAATTCCTGCTGAATTTCACTCTCACTGAGCTGGTTTTGAACAAGTGGTGATCACTCATTACACTTCATTTCCTTGAAATGTTTAGAGGTGAAGTGCTAATGAAATATATTAGGAATCCAGAATGTGGGTGGAGGACCAATTTAATGTTAAAGTAAGCCATTATAGATGGTGACCTAGTAAATACCCCCCATGGAAAGGCCAAAGCATGCATACTAAACATAGATCACGAAGTTAGCACATAACATTAAATAACACCATCTTTTTCAATCTTCACAAACATGGCTTGCAGATCTTTCGGTAATTTATCATCCTTCTTGGTCTAATGTCATGCTTTGCCCCTGAATGCTTTGTGGGATAAGACAAATTGCTTATTAATATACTTTCACAGGAAGAAGATGAGAGCAAACCAGGCCTGAGATATCATTCTGTTCTGCTGGTTTTACGCTGCTGTGATTTCAGTACACACTAAAGTTCAAAAATTGCAACGGTAGAAACCAGGCCCTTCAGATGAGGAGGGTTAATTTGTTTATGAATCTATATTGATGGAACCCCACCAGCAATGATCTGGCACAGGTTTACGCATTTATCTAGCCTTATCCATTGAGCAAAGCATATCTCTGCATATCTTTGCATGATTCAGGCCATTTACTCCAGGGTCAGTGACATGCCTGAACTCTGTCTTCACCCCAACAAACGCACAGGAAAAATGCAGAGATATGTAGCCTTTTGTGCCACATCGCACAATTTCATGACTTGAAATTAACTGGGAAGGAGAGAGGAACTGCTTCAATTTTCATTTTATTGCCAAAATCCTTTTAGCAAAACCCAAACCTTCAGAGCTCCGAACTTCTTCAACAGGGGGCAGGTTTTGTAAAGGGTGAAATAGAGGGACACTGTGCAAAAATGCTTACTAAAAATTAGTTCCCTGGCTATACTGGTCATGGCTGATCAAACATTTCATCTCTGTGATCCCTGTGCTGGAAACATAGCTGGAGCTGAGCAAGAACTTTCTCTAGCCTTCTTACTGTTAATATCTGCCAACTTAGGAATTTGCAACATGTATGCATTTCTCAGGAAATTAACCAGGATGCTTTAACATATATAATAGATAATATATACATTAAACATTGCAAGAGGTCTAAAAGAAATTATGGTTCTCATATTATTTATTCACTTTTTGCTGAAGTAAACATCAGACTTCTGCCAAAAGAAAGCATGAAACATTCTGTTTTTATTTTGTGGGGAGGGATTGTAAATGTCCCTCAGCAAATGAATTCACAGCCTTGCCTTTGGTTCCCAGTATGTACATAAAGAGAACTTACAATTCCATTAAATCTCATCAGAACTTTGCTGTACATGAAGGCTGAATTATGAGTTTCCTTATAGTGACTGTAAAGCAGAAAACTGAAGGGTTATTCTCTCATCTGCTTAGTAGAGACGGGCTGGGACCAAAATACCCTGCCACAAGTATGTGAAAAATACCTGGGTATGTCGTAAGGAATCAACTAGTGCTGAATAGAAGACAAAAAATGAAAAGAAAAAAGTGTGATAGTTGTGCTTGATCCTTTAATAGAAGACGTCTGTAGGAGTTCGCTCTCTGGCTTAGATTTCCTAACACCTTGAATGACAACACACCATTCCAAGGTACGTATATTTTTGGCCCAAAATTAGGAGTGCTCATTTTTTCCATACAAACTGCCTGCTTCAGTCTGAATTTAACTTGCAGTATTTCTACAGAAAGAACAAAGTACTTTCTAAGAAAGCTGTCTTGGCTACGGGAGGCATTTGCCACCGACAAACCGCTTTTGCAGGCATTACACACGACGGTTGCACGCAGCCATGCTGGCACGGGGCAGCTAGCTGTAGGTGGATCAGCCAAATACCCCATCTAGTTTTGACACAGCCTGCCAGGCTTGGGGCAGTAGCACTGTGCTTAGTGCCTTGAGAAGGTGGGCATGGTGCTGGCGTGGTCCCTTGGCAATGGCAGTTGGCAGCAGATTGTGAGCGCTGGCAAAAGAGGTGCAGTCCTGCAGCTGGCTTTGCTTAGAGCTGGTAGCTATTTCTACTGTCCAAGGAAAGCCTGAGATACCTGGGGCACTGCTGATGGTGAGGGAGGCCTCCTAGAAGGGCATCCATCCACGTCCTGATTTATCTGGGGGGGTCCCATTTTTCTGATGTATCCTTCCAGGCTACTGTGATCTTTTGTCTCGGGGGCTGAATTTTGCTCTTTCTTTGGAATAATCCTTTCTTCCCCATGGGGAAATTGTCTGCACATTTCCATTCTGGGGAGATCCAGACCCTTCCTGGGTGCCTGGGGCTAAAAGGAAAGAAGAAAATGCGGAACTGACGTGACAGAGTTGGACCTCTGACAGAGGTGTCGCATTGTGAGAAGCCTGAAAAAGGAGAACAGGGAATTCACCAAGACACAAGAGCATCCAGTGGAGCAGTCAAGCAACAGGAGTAAAACAAAGCTACAGAAAAGCATAGAGCTCAGCTGTGGAACGCTAATTGCATCTGCTACAAGTATTACCAATTAGTAATGGGTCGAAACCCTCAAACAGTTGGACACATTCATCCATCCAAGGCTATTCATACAGAAATAGGCTTACAACCTTTGGCTCAGGAAATTTCTGCTGAGCTGACTGCAAAACCTGGGTCTGTATGGCAGGGAAGGGATTGTTTGCTTTACCCAGTGCTTTCGTACTATGCACCTGTGAGGCGACTTCTCCCCAACAAGGCGTGCATGCATGATGAACAGCTCCTCTCTGCTCACATGCACAGTTCACTGGGTCCCCAAGCACGGGTTAACAAGCATACATGGGAGATGACTTGCATTACTTCTTCATCTAGGCTTGTCCTCATATTACCTAGGACCTGGCCAGTTTTTTTCTAAAATCAGCAGTACCTCATGCTGTGGAATGCTTAAGAAGAAAGGAAACAAAAAAAGAAATCCCAGGTTAAAATCTTCCCTATTGGTGGATTCCTTCTTTTATTCAGAATTGCAAAAGACACCAGGGGAAGCAGACAGTGTAACTACCCTGCATCCCTGGCAGGAGTCATGCAGAGACAAGCTGCACAATGTAACTCAAATCTGCTTTCCCACACTTGGTCTTACTTTCAGTTGTCTTGGAATGAGCAAGTGCTAAATTTGACTGGCAAAGACAACTTTAAATCAGAGCCAGGAGCAAAAGATATGGGCAGATACCTGTCTGCTGGAAAAAAAAAGGCCAAGAAACTACCCTTGGTACTCAAGATGCAATCATAAATTTGCAATAAAACATCTTGGGTTAAGTTGAGGAAAGCCAAAAGTTGTAGCTTGTGTGCTGAGTATTTATGCTTCTGGAAAGCACGAATCTTTTCTTCCTATAGAGCATCCCCTTGCTGCAATTTTCCCCCGTGTCCTGCAGAGTGCAGAGTGGTGTTTTGAAATCGAGGATCTATTAAGCTGGAAAGAGGATAAAGTCTAAGCCTGCTTGAAATTCTCTTTGGTAACAGCAAGGAGGGCAGGCTCCTCTGAGTTATGAAGGTGGCCTTTTAAAAATGGAAATAAACAGACAGAGAGAGCAGATGACTTTAATGAAGAACTACCCACGTCTTTTTTGCTCTCATGTTCCATTAGCAAACAGAGACTGAAAAACCAGTGCAGTTGTGTCAGGAACAACTGGCCACTCCTCTGCACCTGAGCTTTCCTCAAACACACATGCTTGCCACTGCAGAGAAAGCCTGAAATGTCAAGGGGCATCTGCAGCAGTCAGCCTAGTGACAGCCTCATTTAAGACCATGAAAACTTTTGAGAGATTCAACCTGAGCTGAAGGGGCTTCTCTGGCAGATCAAGTCCAGATGCCTGACTACAACCATCATTGGTTTTGCATTTGGCTATGGGTTCCAGGGGCCCCTAAAACCCCCAGTTTGGAGGCACTGGATGTTTCATGTAAAGTACTAAATACCGTCTGCTTTTCTGGCGATTTGAACAGCACCATTGCGCCTGCCAGAGACACCTAACTCCCCTGATATGAACTGTACCAGTTTGAGGGACAGGTAAGACAAAGTAGGTGAGCAGCCCTTGGACATGCGGTGGGGTAGTGGCAGAGGCACCACCCATTGTGCTGTGCTGCTGTTTGTGATTTCTTGCATTGCAGTAATGCTTAAGGAGCCATGCAGGGTGCAGACATAACCACAGGAGCCTGAAAACAAGACGAACAGGGTAAAATCTGCCTGTGATTCGTAAGAGGCTGTACTAGTATGCAACAATCTGGAGCCTTTTTTGCCACTTCAGAAAAAACTGACTTATTCTTCAGTCTATACCAAACCAGTGCTGTCCTGCTCCCAGAAAGTGCTAGTCATAGCTCACCCTGCCCTTACAATATCCTTTGCTGTTGCAAGCAGGTGAGCAAAGGAAAACCCGAAGAAGGGATTTGGGATAAGTTTTTTTTTGGCCTTGGAGCAGTTCACGAGGTGTGGCACTGGATGTAGAATGGTGCCAGACTGCAGCAGGATCCTGTATGCCAGTGCTGACCCAGGCAGGCAGCTCTCATGTTCCACCAGTACCACCTCCAAGTGCTGCAGCACAGAGTACGTAGGAAAATAAAGCCCATAAATAACTAAGGACAATGGGGAAAAGGGCAGCCTGAATCGTACTGAGCAACAATTCTCCCTCAGATTTGAAATGCCTGGCAAGGGAGATGGAGTTAATTCACACTCGTCAGCCAGCTGCAGGAGACTCAAAGACCTCTTGCTTCCTCACGGCCGTGCGTGCAGAGCTGTACCTGTCACAGATACTGGATGAGACAGATCTTATACTATTCTTATAGCTTTAGGGCAACTGGAGGGGGAAAGAGGGGAGAAAATCGAATCAAATGCACAAAAAGAACACAAACAAAAACTTCCCAAATGTCTCCTACTTGATGGGGGCCAATGGTGACATTGTCTGTTCTGGGAGCCACTGTCAATTATTTATTAACGCCTTGAACACAGCAGAGTAGCTGAGCATGTTGCGATTTGTGTTTTCTCTCTGTGTGTGACTGAAGTTTTTGCAAAGCAGGGTAGAGAACAGAAGAGACACTCTTTGCTCTTGGAGTGAAGACGTGTGCCTTTGCAATTTGGCATGTGGCACAATAAGGGCAAATTCCTCTTCCTCCCTCTCTCCACCGTGCAGTGACTGCCTCTGAAGCCCATACTAGATGTACCCTTTTGGCTGCTGGCGGGAAAAGCCATCCACCCTGATAGCAGTGTCCTCCCCTTCCAGCAAGTCAGACCTCATGGGTGCTGTCACACACTGAATCCCGTGGTGGGATGGGGCAAGGTGGTTGCCTGCACATTCCAGAAAGTCTCCTCTTAGCTGAGAGCAGGCAATACTTTGATCTTGGCAGGTGTGGATGAATCTTTTTCTCTCTTTGCCTTTTAGGTCCTTCAAGGACAGCTCCCTTTCTAATTTCTAGCCAGACAATGCACTAGCACTAGGAAGTAGTGTTCCTGAGCTCCGTTGGTGGTAATTTGGGCAGTCCTGTGGTTTAACTACCAGTGTAAATCATCTACAGAGCTCAGAATCACTACTTCCCATTGCTTCCCACTTACTGGTTGTAAATGACTTACACTAGTAAGTCATTGTAAATGACCGGTAAGTCATTAAATGACTTGCACTGTTAAGTCATTTACTTTGGTTTTGTGTCTTTTTAATCTCTTGAGCATCTGAGAATGATTGACATGCTTCTGTATGCTCAGTGAGCTCATGATAGCTTCAGTGCTGCTTTCCATCAAAATCTCTTGGCCTCCTCTTCTTTTGCTTTTAAAGGTTGCTATTGCCTTCGTTATTAGTCAATGGCTGACAAACTCAGCAGGAGCAATGGAAGGTTGTTTGCAGATCTTGACCTGTCATTAAGACCTACTAGAGGACATGTGCTTCACACTCTTCCAAAAATACCTTTCTCTGTCTATTCCCTCCCTCTTCCACCCCGTCTATAATTTTTGTGGGTGAAATGCTAAGTATCTGCGTATGGATCATTGATTTTAACAATAATTTCATTGTAGGATGTGTGATAGAAGAAATACATTATTATGACTGCCTGGTGCTGGGTGGATCTTTTATATCTCCAATTGTTTTCTTTCTTTTCTCTGTTTTACCAACGAGAGAGATGGAGGAGTGTGTAAAAGGAGGATTTGGCTACACTGGTAGTTGTGAGGTTATAAGCAGTGCAGTAAGGAGTATGATTTCCCTATGCATCATGAGGGTGCATGTTAGGAAAGTGATCAAAAAGCTAGGTTTTGAGGACTACAGTTCAACAAGATGAAACATTTTCCCAGTTCCAAGGTCATTCTTGAAAATGGGACTTAGTTATTCATATTGCTTAGACACAAAGCACAGTAACATTCAGATAGGTCTACAAAGGGAGCCCTTGGAAGTCCCAGTAGCATTGGAAGGCAATTGGTCTTCAGCTTCCTACTGCTGAAATCACTTTAAAAATATTAGTCTTTTATTTGTTTGAGGAAACTTTATCCTCTATTTAATGTAGTGTTGCTTGCTGCAAGGATTACAGCATCAGGTTTATAAACTATCTTTTGTATTTTTGCTGTTGGAGACTGCACATTACACTGCTCTCTCGTCAAAGTTGCTTGTCTATGTTCCCTTTGTGGTCGAAGGAGACATGTGAGTTCCATCAGGAAAACAATTTCTCTCCCTCTACTTTACAAACACCTTAAGGTAGGTGGGATGCCAATGAGAGCTTACTTTCTATTCACTGAACTCAGAGGCAATCTAGGTAGTACGGTTAGACTTGATGCTGACTCTTAGATGTAGATTTAGTGAATCCTTGCATTTAGGCTGTTAAGGTTTCCAAAGCAGCAATAGTGATTTCAAAATGCATTTTTGAAAATACTGCTAAAAATGCACTTAAAAATAAGAGGCACAATGTCATACATTCCTAAAGAAAGGAGATTTTATGTAAAGCTGACATAAAAAGGTAGACTTACAAGTGTAGCAGTATTAAATCACTGCTAGAATTAATAGTGGGTTTTTAATCTGAGGAGCTTCAGCTTGGAGACATCCACATCGCCACAAAAGGAAAGTTGATACCATGTGGTGAGGTCAGAGAGCTCCATGTGAAAAAATGATTGAATAGTAATTTTGATCAATTCCTACAAATCATTCACAGTTGAAATGAATTTGGAACCAAGGGACATCTTAATTGATGATTCCTCGAAATGTTGGAATGGGCGGTGAACATCTAGGTAGTTTTTAGAACCCATAAATTATCAAGACAGTGATATATCAGTGACTGAATGAATAATGTAGAGATCAACACGGCTTATTTAAATTTAGCTTAACCTTTTCTTCCATGGGAGAGCAAGAGAAGAATAATTGACTCAATTAAATTTTAATCTTGGAAATGTTGGTCTGTAGCTGGATTTGCCACAGACTAGGTTTCCCTTTCCCACATAGATGAAGCAAGGCATCTAAGCTTGAAGTCTCCATACTAATATAGAGTGTAATATGCCCAGGAATTATGCAAGGTAGACATTTATGTCTAGCAAGATTCTCAGCTAACCCCAGGGGGTTAGTTTTGTGTTCTTATTTTCCCAAGCATTGTGCGCGTAAAGTAGAGATTATTTATTTTTTCAATACAGCACATAAACACCCTCCCCCCAAAAACTCAAAAGGAGATGGGGAAAAAAAGTCCCTTTACCTAAAAAGCATTTTGGATCAGGTCTCTGCTGTACATGATAAAGGGATAATAGATGACTTAACTTTAATTAAAACAGAAATTAATATAAATAATGTAAATGTTGCAATTCACTGGAAGAAATGAGTGTTTCATGAGGTCACCTGAATTGCCAAGAAGCAGATTCCCTTGTGGTCAGCTGAGCTGTCTGTGAGCATTACAATTCCTTGCTTGTTATTTTGTACAAAAGTAAAACTGAAAAAAAGACTTCACAGTTTGCATATTTTTATTTTTTTTTTTTTTTCATTTTTAAAGCTAAGTAGCACATGTCTGTTGAACAACTCAGAGACCACCTTAAGCCAATGGAGTGCAATGGCCAAAGTTTTATGTGCTGTGACTGATGCTGCACACTCAGCATCGCCAGCAGTGAGGTCCCTGAGCAAGAAATACCTTTTGGCTGAGAGAGGCTCTCCTGTGCCTGATCCTATACTACTATGTTACCAGAGATAAAATGCAATTCTTTTATTGAAGCTACAGAGGGGTAAAAGCTAGAAAAGATAGCTATGAAGTCCTTCCAAGAGTTTAGGACTCAAATGGTAATAAAAAGATAAGAAGACGGTTCTGAGATGACAGAGGTGGAGACTGGTAGAAAGTCACTTGAATGTGCTGTGCTCTGGCTGAGCCAGTGGAAAAGGAAAGAGGATTGCCTCAGTCACATAGGTTTGAAAAGAGGTGGGGGACAGCTACGAGTTCTCCAGAGTAGTAAAGGGGCAGTTGAATGCATCAGTGATTCAGACCCATCTAGGAGACCCTGTTCATGACCTTGTATTGGTGATGACTCAGACTCTGAGGGACAGCTGAGTTATTTTGCCCATCATTTTATAAACACGAGAACTGAAGCACGGCTTGCCAAAGACTTTGCATTGAAAACTGCTTGAACAAGAACTTTGCACATGCTTCTGCTTAGGTGTCAGTCTATGTCTGCAAAATGCCGGATGCCTCTGGGTGCAGGCTTGTTGCCTGGAGAAGGAGGTACAAGGCAGCAAGCATTTTATGCACAGATTTTGAAGCTGGGGGGCAAGTGTTGGGCATAGCATAACCCAAGAAACCTGTGGCAGACCCAAACCCACAACCCAAAGTGGCATCTCAGTTATTCTGCACAGAACACAAAACCTCACTCAAATATGAATGGAAATAATAATGTGGTGTCAACAGAGGCACTTGGGATGTATATCTTCAGAAGCCTTTATCAAAATACAGTCCTAGCCTTCTAATCATTCTTCTAGCACAGAATAATAATTTGCTCTTCCTTTGGAGGATCTCACTGCATTAACCAGGCTTTAAGAGACACATCCTCCCTTTGAGGAAGCCATAGTTTATTAGCACCGATAGCACAGGTAATGTAAATGATAGGGCAGATAGACAAAAGTATTTAGACTGGGGCACAGATGAGCCTTTATGATATTTCATTTCATTCATCTCTGATCTTGACTGGGACTGCAAGGATAACCAGAAAGTGGCTTATAAAGCAAGGACCCTTGGCTGAAGGCAAAACTAGGAAGAAAACCTAGAGTCATTTTCCTTAGATCTCTGCCTTAATTACAGGGTCATCCTGCCACCCTAAGGATATTCTATCACTTTTCAAAGGTGTCGCGTAATTCCGTTCAAAGGCAGATAAAGGAAAAATACTGTAGGGGAGAGAGGGAAGCATGACAGGAAGGGAAGCAGACCTAAATGGAAATTATAAATGAAGCATTATTATGTAAGGCCAGTAACAGGTTTTCACTATAATTAAGATGGATTATTTTAATAATCCTTAAGGGCTTGATTCAGAACTGCATTACAAACCATTTACGTGGGGCTTCAGCACTCACTGCCTCTGTAAGGAAATCACAGGTGTTTAAATAAGAAAAGGGAAATTCAGAGTTTTTATATTTCTTCAAGCAGCCTCCTCAGGTTTGGGGAAATGCGTGGCTGCCTCAGATTTATGCACTGAGGAGAGTGCCTGAGCCTTGATAGCACTCTTGGAAAGTAATTACCTTTCTCAGATTTTACACCTGAACATATATACAGGGCATGGCAATTTGGCTAGGGGAAAAAAAACCCACAAAACCTTTTGTGCACAGAAGAGCTGCTGTTTGGATTAATGAACTGCAGAACTAACTTTCTTCCCTCTATAGATGTCAGATGTGCCTTAAAAATATACTCTCTTCCCTTGCAAACACACAAGTATTGGAAAGATACTGTGCTTCACAAGTGAGGCAAGGACTATCTGGGAAACCAGAAGGCATTTCCATTTTCACAAGAGCATCTTAATGTGAGAATAAGAAAAATGCTAAAGAATGCTAAAACTTAGAAGGAATGTTTAAGGTTATGATACTTCAGTGTAAGGTTATAATCTTCTGCACTTTTGTCTTAGTTGTGTCTGAGCTCACAGGTATTAAAAAAATAAGAATGCTTTGATTTTTTGTGAGCGGGAGATGGTGGGTATATGACACCATCTGTAAGTTGGTGGGCTAACTCCTGCCATTGTGGTGTAGTTTAATTTCCAAATATTCGGAATCCAAACAATTTCTCAGCTTAAGGACAAAGACCTCCCTGGTGAATATGTAGGCCTTGTAAATGCAAAAGATAGCATCCACTTCCCAGCCAGGGAATGCATTCAGGTTTATTCCCACAGAGAAGCTGGTTTGGCGTTTGCTCTATACTGCTATGGGCCAAACACCTCTGCAATATCCCCCCTGTGTGAAGAATCTGAGGAGAAAACCCTCTTCTTGGAAAAGCTGATGAGTGCCAGCTCGTTGATCTGGGGCAGCAAAGACCATCTGTGGGACAATTTGTTCTGGAAGGGTTGGTAGATTCTCAGGCTGGGATCTGGCAGAAGCTAAGATGCCCACAGTGTGGAGTAGAACCAAGCAAAGCAGGACTATATGGGAAACCACAACCAACTCCATGACTTGTGATGGCTATCTCCAAGGGATCTACTCTGGTCCATTTTCCCAGCAAAGCCCAGGATGGAAGCCTGACCACAGATGCAAGAACGCCTGTCTCCCTGTTTCCTTTTGCTCTTCTTGTTTCTCAGTAGCAGTGTTGCATTACAAATATTTAGCGACCTCCTCTGTGCTTCAATGTCTCACTTGTTAGAGAGGTTGTGTGGGGAGGACAATCGGATCATTGTCAATCTTGAGCTTTCTCTTCCTGGAGTATTCACTGCTGAGCAGCACAATGAAATCATCACTTAGTAGGATCTGCCCAAGTCTGACAAAACAGAATTGATCATTCTCAGACAGGTATATTTACTGCTTTTGCCATTTACCAGACCACTTTCTTTTCCTCTTGGTTGGCCACAGCATGCTACAGAGGTGGAGCCATATCATCTGCTGCAGACAAGTGTAGCCAAAGTAGCTCCTAGATAAATAACACAGGAAAACCCCACTGATTAGGAAACTCCTGGGCTGCTGTACTTAATACTAATATTTTTGTTGTTGTTGTTGTTCCCACCCTTCCAGTTTATCTAGATTTTTTTCTTTACCAGCACTGCCAGGCTGTTATGTACAGAGGTATTTAGGATCCTAACTACTGAGGTCAATGAGAGTTAGGAAGCCAAATACTTTTATGGATCTGATCCTAAGCTGTATATAGAATATAACCTCTTAATTACTTGCCTTTATGATGTATTTGGTTCCTAAAAGCTACCCTATCCAGCGTTTTATGTTTATGGCAATGAGCTTTGCAGCAGCTCTGTACCTCATTTCGTTGAAGGGTTTCTCGATGCTCAGGAGCAATGTGCGGTTTCATCCTGTACGCAGAGAATTGACTTACAGGGCGGATGGGCATGTAGACTTTGGTGGGTTGAGAACTGAATTCAACTCCACTTAAATCCTTTCAGTTCATAATCCAACACCTCCCCACCACTCACTGCACTGTAGACCCACAGCCACTCTTAGCATCTGAGCAGCTGTGTGGGGTCAAATCCTACAGGGTCTGCCTTCAGTAGTGGTGGTAGCAGCAGTGAATGAGAACAGAGGAAGTTTGTAAGACACTTACATTGAATATTATTCCAGCATTTATAGATAAGTGACTTCCTAATGGTAAACCTCAATCAACTTGCCTTTCATTAGTTTTTCTGGTCTCCCCTTGAACTCAATTAAACTGTTTGCATCTCTAACACCCTAAGTTTCACAGCCTGATAACATACTCCTAGAGGAACTACACACTTGTTTTGACCTTGCCTCCTTCTAGTTTAATTTGAAGCTCGTTAATTCTTGTACTGGAATACATATGCCTTCCTCTGATACATCTATTCAGCATCCACAAAAGTGCACTATAAGACTTCTTGAGCTGAGGAATTCAGGTGATCATCAGGATCAATAGCTCCTGATGGGCCTCTCCTCCATGAATTTGTCTGATTTCTTTTTGAATCTATTTACATTTTCACCTCAAAGATATTCACACTGCAAATATGTACTGACTGAGAGAGCTCTTTCTTCTGTTTGCTCTGAAACTGCTGCCTGATTGTTTCCTTGGTTGTCATGTGCTGGGAAATACCAAATACCTTATTTGCCATTTGTCTTGTCTGTGCCACTTGTGATTTCATAGACCTCTGCTCCATCTCCTAAGTCATCTTTTCCCAGGCCGAAGAGTCCCAGGTTATTAATTTTACTTCCTGAAGAAGCTACTCCAAACCTCTGAGTATCTGTGTAACTTCTACTCTTCCTCTCTGTGCCCCTTCCAACAGGTGACTGAAATTGCATGTGGCATCTAAGAGATGGACAGAGAACTGATGCATTCACGTCATTCAGTTATTGTCTCTAAAGTCACAGGACACAAACCAAGTGTAAACGGGTTAGGGTCCAAGACCTGAAAGCACTGGGGGTGTATTAATTTCATAATGTCACTTAAATTCATATGTAGGTATGTTTCATATGTATACGTATGTTTTCCTCTTCTTTTTGCAAACTGTTTTCCTTCTGTTTTCTTATTTTTGAGATAAAAATATGTATACTATCCAGTTGTACTTTTCTGAACTGTTGAAGTTTTTAACTTATATTTCAATTTATTGTAGTCAAGGAAGTTCAAGAGAGCACAAAGGATTTAGATGCTCAGTTCAAAGGCACCACAGTCTTTGGAAAAATCAATTCTTGATGATTTGGTGAACTGAAAATGGGATCTGATGCATTTCCCTACCATGATTTAGTTACACCCCAGTCTAGCAGTAAAGTTATCACCTACTAGTTCCTCTGATGCCTCCATGGTTTTCAGTTGGGTTTCCACCAGATGAATATTCGCATTACAAAATCAGAATAAATTCTTCCTGACATGCAGAGTCTCTTCTCATTCTTATCGGGATTGTCTTTAAGGAGAGAAACTCCAGTGCGTATTTATTCCCTGCACCTTGGGCTGGCACTTAAAACTTTAATACATATTGTGCAATGTCCACAACTTGCTATTATTCTCCTCGAGGTCCACAGAATATGTCCCAATGAGAGGCATCTGTGATTTACCCAATAAATTATCATGACAAATCTACAGCCTTATGAATAATACATAAGAAGGATGGGACAGGCATATCTGTTGCCATTTCTGTGGATGTTACTAATAACCTGTAAAGTCACTCCTCTGGGGATGCTGTTCTAAAAGAGCACAATGCTAAGGTTGCAGAGCATCTTGCTTGGCATGTAGAATTGCTGTTTATAATGCAGGTTGAATTTGCCAGCACACACACACACAAAAAAAAAAAAAAAAAGAAAAGGTGGGAAGAAGCAGCAGATCTCTTATTGCTGAGAAGCAGAAACAGCCTTTGTGCTGGGAGGTAGAAGGAAAAATGATGGTCCCATAATATGCTTCTTGGCAAATAATCATTTCAGAAACATTAGAGAAATATGTACAGTATGAAATGGAAGTGGCATTTTTTTTTTCCCTAAAGGGGATGTCTTTTATTTGGCAATGTTATTGAATAAAATATGAACCACACAGAGTTTTGTTTTGTACTTCTATATTTTTAGTAAGATGTTTAGGGTTTACAGCTTAATAAATTGCCAAAAGAAAAAAAAAATTAATCTGGAGATGGTGTTGTTTCTATCCAATCTGTACTACAACAACTACAATGCCAGGACTGCACAAATAAATTCATTTAAGCTCATATTACTATGACAGAGAGGTTCCACTCAAAATACCTGACTCCACCCTGTCCAGAAGCTGTCAGTTCTCCCAAATTTACTGCACATTCTCACTTCAGTATCATCTGTATCTTGATGCTCAGGATGTTTGTTTTATTCCAACTGGGCTGCCTGCTAAAATGAGTGTGATTATTGTAACTATAGGGAGCCTCTTAATTAAGGACTAACGCGAGCTTTCCTTCTTGGAGTTGGTAAAAGGTACTGATTTTAACTCTCTTTAATAAAACAGTGTTAGACACAAGGGAAAGAAGGATGAATTTGACTCTTCTGTAACCTCTGGGAAGCTGGGACCAGGCTGGTGTGGTATTGGCTTTATTCTTTCCTCACGAGTGTTTCCGCGCTGATCACTTCATAGCCTCAGACCTGAGCAAGTTATCAGATGCCCAATTCATTTATTTAATACCCAGAATGCAAAGTCAGTTTTCAGAAAATGGGTTTGAATTTAAAAAGCCTTCCAGGCTGCGAGTTACACTGTCTCAAGCAACCCACAGCTGATGTACTGCTTTCTGGTCAGTTCTCCTCCACCTTCTGCTCTTTTTAGGAGGTGAAAACTGGCCAGATTTCAAACACATGGAGCTTGTGCGAGACAAAGAAACAGGTATTAACATTTTGGGTTGGATCATTGAAACTTGGTTTCTCTTTGTGCCCACTGAATACAAAATTGACAAAGGTGGACACAACACAGGTTCCTGGCCAGTACTCTGATTGAGCTGGATGTAGGTGAAGCCAATTCACAGAGCACTGGAAAAATATGCCTGATACAAAAATGGAGGTGGTCTTGCAGCCATTCTGTGCTTAAAACCACTTTATATTCCCTGTCAGTCTGAACAAAGGTAAGGGAAGCAAAATGCTTACAAACCCCCTTAACATCAAAAGAAAGGTCCTTGGCAAGCCTGAGTGTAGATCACAAAGCCAGACAAGTAGAAATGAATTCTCAAGAGGTAACGGCAAGTTTTGCTTCATTTCCAAAGCCATGAATTCACAAATACCTGTCCAGGACAGGCTTTCTTGTACTCAGAAAAGAGAAGGATGACCTGTTTTGGGCAGAATTTTTCAGTAGAAGAGAAGCTACAATCATGCTTGAAAATAATTCTGGAACACTAATATGCTTAAGCAGCCATGTTAACATCTCAGTTACACAGAGGAGACATTTATGTTACTCCAGAACAGGTGGGCACAAAATAAGCTTTGATCTCCGTCTGTTGCAACCTCTTTCCTAATTTCTTCCAGCCTCCTCTCATTATCTTGCCCGCCTCTCACTTGCAAGGCAAGAATCCCAATTGCTTTGCCACAACCTCTCTTTCACAGCAGTTTCAATTTTTCTTCTTTTTCCCCTCATGTGCCATTATGCTTGAGCACTTGACCCAGTTCTATGCTAGCTGTTTGCTGTGACAGCACTGATCAGATGTCCTGCATATGTGTGTCTATGTATGAATATAGTATAAAAATACATATTTAAAAAACAAGAAAAGATTCCAGAATTGTCAAAATATAAGTGCTCAAAAGTCATTAGTTAATCCCTTTCCCTTTCTTTTGCCCTCCAAATGTAAAGAGATTGGCTTTAGTGTTAAAGGATATTTCAAGGTGGAAAGGATCTCAGTAGGTCATCTAGTCCAACCTCCTGCTCAAAGCAGGATCAGCTGTAATATCATAAAACTTTCTCCTCATGTAGCAAATTTAATTCTGCTGGTTTCTGAGTCTACAGGATGAATTTAAGAAAAAGAGGAGCTTTGATGCCTTCTCTGGTATCCCATGACTGCCAGCCATGCCCTGCTCTAAAACATGTCTGCAGACTCCTAGCCATTATAGGCTAGGCTGGTACCGCAGAGCTCACAGGTGCCATATATTAAGATTAAATGTTTCAATATCTGTGAAAGACACCATGAAAAGTAGTACTCCCTCAACCCTTCTGTGTTCAGAAAGATTTTATTTTGTGAGAGTTTGAACTTCCTTCAATCATAGGCCAAACAGGAAGAAAAACCTTTGGACAATTCCAGCGTCTCTCCAGGTTGTTTTGTAGGGAAGAGAGGCAAATTGCTGAACCTTTGACTTCAAGTGGCCTGACAAAGCCTAAGAGCATAATTAGCTCAAGCAAAATTGTGGGAGACAGACATTGCTTCCTAATGTGTGTGGGCAAGTTCACGATCAGATTAAATCAAAATAATACATGGACTCATCCAGATATCCACATCTCTGCCTTTTGCCCAACACCAGCTGCTGAGAACAACTTAATTCTATTTGCAGTCTAATCACCCGTATGTTTACTAAGGGAGGGGAGTATTTTTAAGTATCTAGAGAGTAAATTTATCAAAGACACACGTAAGTCCAAAACCAGAATCTGCTCACACCCACGTTGAACAGACAGGGTCAGATGCATTAAAGGTATTAGAAGGATTAGATGTGTTAGCAGACAGAGAGCCTAGTAGAGTTTTATTAAGATTGAGAGAGATGAATATTATTAAGCCTGGTGATCATACATGTTATTTTGGGAGAAAGGGTATTAGAAAGGGAAGCAAACATCATTAACAGCAACTAGGAGAACAGCTTCATCTGCATGCATAAATATTTTAGCCCTCGCTTTTCCTCTGGGTGGGTCATTAGAGAAATGCTGGAGAAAAAAATAATAACAAAGAAAGAGGATGAAGCATTTACCCTGAAGGCATTCAACTGAAAAAATGAGTACAAGGTTAAGGAATGCAGGGAGAAATAAGAGTGAAGGGCCAGACTATGAGCACTTTGAAAGCAGAGTAACGTTTGTGATATTTGTACCAACAAGACTAGAATCTGACTTTGCCATATCATAGCTGAAGTTTTGGAATAGCAACATGTAGATAGGTTTTGTTACTGCCTTGTGAAGTTGGATGACTGGAAACATGCTTGAAGTCATGTTTGGGCACTAACTCTAATGGGTGACTGGGAGCAAGTCTCTGAGGATGTGATTTTCATAAGTAATTGCCCAGATGCCTCCTCATCATGGCTTTTGCCTTTAGGAAGCATCAAGCAATGTGGAAAGTTTGGGCTTGGTATCAATGCATGAGAAAAAACACCACGGAGATTCGCACAGGCTGTGTCGTGCCATAACATAGCATTGCTCCATGTCCAAATTCACTCTCCCCTCAGGGTACTGTCCTGTTGAGGCTTTTTCCAGAACCAGTAATGGAGATGTCTCGCATTTGTCTCCTTGATGTAAAAAGTAAAAGTCACTGCTTTGTCACTGTTCCAAAGCTTGAAAAGGAGAGTTGTCTTTGCTATAGTGAAATGCAAATCAGCTTTCCCAGGTTTATATCGCTGCTTTTAGAAGTGGCAATAAGAACCTAAGAACCACCTTCCCTCTTCCCTGTCATGAGTGAGTATCAGTTCAGAGTGATGCCGCTCTATCTGTAGAGTCAAAGCTGGCAGGTAATACATCATCCTGCACCAAGTTGACTCATTAGATACCCAGGAAACTAGATATTAACTAGCTACTTTATATGTTTCCCTTTATTCTCATTTCACAAAGTTACCTGTCCCTCTGTTCTGTCCTTTGTTGCTAAATTGCAATTATCATGGATCTTTGATCTTTTCACCTGTGGGTGGCCCACTCATCCATCACCACAAGGATTTTTTTAGACACTAAAAATCCAAGACTTTCTGCAGTTTTAAAAAGGCTTTAAAAGCTAACACTTGCCTGTAAAAGACCCATGCAAACTGCATCAAACTGGGGGAAAGGAGGCAGGGCTTTGCCAACTCAAAGTAGTAAAAGACCATTAGTGACTTAAAAATCAGATATTTCAAGAAGAAATGTATGTTTGTAGCTTTTAAAAAAAAATTCCTTAGCTTTTCAAGCTTTTGTTTACATCTTCCTTTTTCTTTCTGATAAATAGCAGTGACTTGATGGCCAGAAATGCCAAAAATCACAAATAACCTCTGTCATGGTTTGCTAGAATCTCTAATTCTAAATTGGAGATGCTACTGGACAATTTCCATAATTTTGTCCTGGTTATCTGGAGCATGTGCAATCTCTCCAGAGCTTTCAGCTGGATTTACTGTGTGTGAACTGAATAGCTAGACAGCATGAATATAGTATGTTCAGCATTTCCCAACAGCATGGTACTTATTACAGATCTGGGGTACAGCTGATTTGCAAAGATATTATGAGCCTGCCAAGATTTTTCTGAAGGTGGATCAGATCTATTAAAACCATTATGCTGGCTGGATATACAGAAATCCCAGAAAAAAAGTAGAAAATATCCAAAATCTACTTGGGCTCATTTCTACACTAAAAAAATAGAGCTTGCCTAGAATACTGGCTGTTTTTCCCTCAATATCAGGTTCAACACTTCTATTTCGAGACTACTTTCATTTTTCAAAACTCAGTGTTACCTGCACTGAGTTGTATTTGGATCTACATCTTACAAAAGATCCAGTTTTAAAAAGAAGAATAACATAAAAACCAATGTTGAATTCTGCTCTCTTCCAAATACTTAAATGAATGGAGGGCACATTTCTATCCTTATGAGAGATTTTTTAATTTATTTTTTCTTTCATGTTTTTTACTTTTTAACTAAAACTTCATTTTTGCACCAGCAATACCCAATGCTATCTCTTTAAAATTTTAATCGAACATGAGAGTTGCTTTTCATTCACACTTTACCATCCCAAGGGGCAAAAGGGAGGCAGGTCAGAAATTACCATATTTATGACACAGTGCTAATGAATGTGAAATGCCATCCTCTGTCAATTCTCTGCAGCTCTGTGTTCTACCTTGGCTACATCTAAGTTCTTCCATGGGATTAGTCCTCTGCTGCTACAGTACCAGTGCCAGCCAGATTCCGTCTGTGGGGTTCCTTGGGGTATCTCAGGCATTTGGAAACTCAGAATTTCTAATTGCAAATATTTTGTGCCTGAATGTGATATATGTAACCTTCATACTTGGTGAGGAGAGAGGGGAAACATGACAATGAGAGCATAAATTGTCTCATGCAATTGTATGGGAATCTGTACCCAAAGTTGTGTATTGATTATTGATGTGGGAAATCCAGCCCTGATGCTTTTTAGAAATGCCCACTGGATCTCGTGGGGGATAATTTGACCCAAGCAGTTCTTATTGTCAGGCAGAAGCAGGAGCACTGATATCTGTAGGAGTTTAGTAAAGCAGCGTGTTTGGGAGGGAGTACTTTTAAAATAACACTCCATAGAGGTCTAGGCTTAATAATAAGGCCTCCGGTAAGTTCTAAGCACCACTCCTCCCTTTAACGCCCCTAAAACTGAAGAGTTTATGGTATTTCTAGAGGCAGGGTACCTTTGTGAGGGATATAGTGCCATGGCTGCTGACCCCTGTCTACACCCAAGTGCTCTCCTTCATCTCGGATATGTGGTCCAGCCTCCTCCTGCTTTAGCTATCACTGATACTCATGTGACTGGGCAGTTACCAGCCAAAACTAGAACACTTTTTTTTTCTTTCTCCTTAGTTTTCCATCAACTCCTTTAACCATCCCACTGCACAGCCACATATGTGAGTACCAGTGATAGGACAGGGTTGGGGGCAGGACTGTGCAGGCAGAGATGGAGGACAAGACTTGTCCAGACTTGCTGGTCTTCTCATTACACTTTTGAGTTTGTAGCCAGCCTAGCACTCCTATCTCCACAATCAGAGTATTGCCACTGTCCTGAAGCCTGGAAAGACATGTGGATGCAGAAGGGGACCTGGAGAGGGTTGGTTTGGCTCCATGAGTTGCCTGCAAACGCTGATCAAGAAAGACAAAAACCTACTGGGCTTCGTGGTGATGGTGTCTGATAGAAGCACCTGCCAGAGGGGACAACAAAAATTTCACACTTTGCTTAGAAATGCCTTTCATAACCATTAGCCTTTTGAAAATGTCAGCAGGTACAACAGTGAGGCGGGGGGGTGGGGGTTGGTTCTAAGGCAGGTATTCCAACGCACCCACAATCAACCCTACTCTTTAGGCTATTTCTGCTAAGCTGCACTGTCTGAACAGTAATACCACTTTGTGCTTGATGACTTTGGGCAGCCTCATGCAGTAAGGGCTGTAATAAGGTGTGAAATAAAGATTTAGTAGCATAGCATTGCAAATGCAGTCTAGCAAAGGAGTTCATTACAGTTCCATTAAGATTGCACAGTTAACATTAAAAACAGCCAAGAAATCCAAAAAAATTAAGGTATTAAGGTTCCTGTGGCAGCATTAAGTCAATCACATTGTAAAACCAGCATGTACTGTTTCTTGCTCTGGGCCAGATTGTACAACTTGCACTGTTAACACAGTTGCCTGATTATAGTCATAGGATCCAAAGGTCTCAGAAGCCATCGGCCCACAGGATTAGGACCTCTGCCCAAGCGGAAGAGCCTTTGTTCACTTTGGTGAACACCATCCATCTTTCACAGTCCCCCAGCTTGCAGTACAGCTGGGAGGTGCCAAGCAGAAGGAACTTAATCGGGTCAAACATTTCAATTTGTATCAGAAATTCATTTAAAAAGGAAAGAGCTGCTCGTGCATCTCTGAGGGCAACCTCTTTGCTCCCATCAGCACTGGCTGCCCTATTCATTTCTAAGTGTTTTCAGTCTTGGCCTCCAACAGAGTTGGAGGGGAATTTTTTTCAGGGAGCCATGATTTTGTTTTCCACACAAACATCTTGCTTTGTCTGAAGATGGTAGGGGTTTTTAGTAATTATTCCCCCTTGAAATATTTAAGAGAAAATGTTTTGAAATGGTGAAAGTATTTCGTTTGTGCATTTTCTGAGCTGAAAAATATTTTCAGAGCCAAAATGCTGAAATGTAATCAGTTCAGTGTAGAGATATGAACCCATTCATAGATTTCTTCCCTGGATTTCCGTGTGTAGATGTTTTGAAATGTCAAATTTTCATCCAAAACTAGAATGGGAAACATTTTCCCTTTTGCAACAGATTTCATAGGCTGGGAAAGCTGTTTTCAGATCATCAGTTTTTTCCAGGAAAAAAACAATCTGTGTGTCAAATTTCAAGAAACAGCTGGAAATTTGGCTGTGATAAGTTATGTATCACTACTTTTTTATTTCATTCTTCAGTCTGTGTTTCTGTCTGTCTATCCTTGCCATGCCATAAATCTGAAAGAGGAGGTCATTCAAATGTTCAAATAAATGTCTGAATGTACTAATTAAATTTAAACAATTTTATTCACTTAGGTGGCAAACTTTTCAATGTCATTCTGTCTTCTGTGTCCTTATATAAGACCTCTCACAGGAGTAATAAGAAAACTAATCCCCAAATACAAGAGACTAAAAGCATTTGCAGCAATGCTTCTCGTGGGGAAAGCATGGGCATATTGCCCGGGAGAGTTTAGCTGATTTCTGGTTCTGCCACAGATCCTCCTTTTGTCTTTGGGCAAGTTCTTTGACCTCTGCTCCCTGCTGTTTTAGGAAAGAGATTTACAGCTTTTGTGTTGGCTATTGAGGTTTTACATCTGTTGCACAGGAAAAGGGTAAATATTATGGCTTAGTTTCTGATTTTAAGTGGCTAGGGGTGTCTCTAAGTCCCATGTGGGTATGAGCCACAATCACAAATGTTGCCTGTCAAGAGAATTAGCAGGGAAATTTGTGCAATCTTCAGTCTCCAAAGTGGAGGCTACCAGACTGAGGCTATAGAAATTTAATGTATTCAAACATTGCAGTGCTCTGTGTGAGAGGATATGATTTAAGGTAATGCACTTTAACAGAGCATTATACACTTGCCAGAATGATTTTCCTTATAGTTATAGTCCTGGTTTTAAAAGACAGTACGTCAAGACACATCTTGAATTAACTTGACCGAAAGCTTTTTGTGATAAACAGCTGGTGCAGTGGTATGAGGTACAACTGACTCAGACTCTGAAGGGAGAGCTTGCCTGCCTTGTATTTTCAGACATTACTGTGGGTTGCTAAAGATGATGGCTTGAGTCATGAATAATGTTTTGTGCTGGACATTGCTTCTCTATGTGCAGGGAGAAAGTATCCACCTTCCCAGCTCCACTGGTGGTGTTTCAAGGTATGTTGGGGAATGAGGTGGTGACTTCAGACCTGGAGGCTTTGTAAGGGCAGGGGAAGGCAGCTGCCCTCTGTGGTACCAGTAATGTCATAAAAGGGGAATACAGGCCTCTGGGAAGCATATCGCCAAGCCACAGCCAACCTCCTGACTTTCTGAGTCACAGGGACTGAATTTGGGCAAGGAATTGGCAAAGAGGCTGAGGACTCTTTTGCCTGCTAGTGCTGGGTGCTTAGCTTGAGCTGCCCTAAAGGAGCCCCATTTTAGGGGGAATCTTCCCCTGCAGCGGGACTCATCCAGGGTGTTCCCTTTAGGGGTAGCATCAAGGTCGGGATGCTGGTGTCCAAGTGCAACCCTCTGAAGGCTAGAGAAGTCTGCTTTCTGCAGAGAGCATGATAACCCTCAGCAAACCCACAGTCCTTTTCAAATCAACAGTCCTCACAGATTACATCAAAATCCAATGCAATATTACTTATGACCAAAAGTACAAATGTAGCAAACAACTCTTTTGGGAAAAGTGATTTATCTGTCTAAACAGCATTATTAATTATCAGTTTATCAGTAGCTTGACATAAACCACATAATTATATCAGTGAATCATTTAATAATTAGGGCACAAGTTAATTGCCATCATTCACCAACTGAATAAAATCTCCATGAGGCAAACAATGGGACCCCAGTGGGGCAGAGGTAATTTTATCACACTTCTTCAATTAATAAAGTCAAAACTATAAACCCAACATAATTACAGTGGTCGACAGGAGTGTGTGTGTGTGTGTGTGAGTGGGGGAATAAGAGTTTTGACAAACTAATGGCAGTAAATTAGCAAAATTTAATGATTTCCCAAAATACTCATGTTCAGAGGAAAACTGTAGTCTGAAAAAAGAAAAAGAAAGGAGAGAATAAAATATTGGAATGGAATAGAAATAGCTGGATATCTCCGAGTTATCCTGAGCAAATCTGTGGAGAAATGAATGCCTGGTATTTATGGGCTTTCCATAGGGACAAAAAGAATTTATGTGTGATCAAAGCAGGGGTGAAACAACAGCAAATGAAACATCTTTATACTTGCTTTTTAGAGGCTTTTTTTCTACTGCTGCTATTGCAATACATTGTCTTGATGGGGAGTTTGGGCACTGAACCACTCCTCAAACTGATGGTATTGACAACAAGTATTCTGAAATCATGAATGAGCTGTTCCCTGCCACTCAGCACCACCTTCAGATATGAAGGTTTCTAAAAACTGAATACTTAGAAGACTCTTTTCCTTTTCCTTCTAAGTTTTGAATCTTGAAATTGCTTTCATATCATGGTAACCGTATTTTTACTTTTTTTTATTCATTCAGACTAGAACAGTGCTTTAAAAAACAATAGTTGAGGTCCCAAATATTCATGGGACTCCAAGAGCTGGGATTAAGGAAGCAACCAGCACGTGTTGCCAGGTTGGCAGTGGCTGCAGGGACTGCAACACAGAGCATGCCAGGAAGCAGTGTTCCTCCAGGTCACCTCTCTATGTCACATCTAATTCCCTGCGTCCCCATTGCCTTTGGTTTTAACTGACATTAGGTGATGACACAGCCAGGTAATCTCAGCTGAACTGGCTATTCAGGAGAGGTTATTGGAGCATTCAGTTTATTTTCTTTCCACTGGTTACACCCCCATCCTGGACAGGCAGCAAACAAAAGAAAATAATCTAGATTTATTTGATTTATCTTTCAGTATTTAACATAAGAATGAGATCACCCCCATGTCTGTACTCAATGGGAGAAGCAGGCAACCACAGAGAACCCACGTGGGCTGATGGTAGTCCTACAGAGGAGTCCATCTTTTATGGCAGTTGCAGAATACAGCTAGGCTGCTTATAATGCTCAGCCAAGTGTCAGGTAACACAGATTAAACCCAGGCAGGAGGATCTAGATGTGGTGAAAAGGGATGGATTTCCCAGGGACACAGATTTGGAAAGGGAAGATTTGTACCTCCATCAGTAACCTGGAGGTTTGTTGCACCACCTTTGCTAAATCGCAGGCAACTCTATTGTATCTCCTTCTACTGTTTATCATTTGCACTTCTATCCTGAGCCAAACTGGAACTCATCGTAAAAGATGCTGTACAAACACAGGGTGAGAGATAACACAGAGAGACAAAGCAGATGAAAGGAGCACCTGCTTTTGAAATGACCTGCCTGGGGTTCTCTGTCACAGTGCTGGGACTAGTACACACCTCTGTCCTGTTCAATATCTGTGCATTCAGATACTTAAGCAATGTGAAAGACTTTTCATTGTGAGTGGAGGTAGTAGAATCCATCACTATTAATTGGACTGTTCCTGGAAAATCTGCTAATTTTCCTCTGCCTTGTGTAAAGACAGAGAAAGAAAGAGACAGAAGGAAAGAGACTATAACAATAGAAGTTATACAGACTGGGTCCAATTAGACTATTTCCTGATATTTTAGGTAGGAGAGATAAATGTGAAATGTAGACAGAATGTTAATAATCTAAAATTGGCCTTAACATTTAAATCAGAGTACTAAAAGCCAGGCTAGGTCAACCTGTTTCAGGCGAGAACTTTCTTCATAAAAATCCTCAGCAGACCCTTTGCAGAGGTGATGGTGTATATCTAGCTGTGAGAACTGGAGGTCAATGAACCACAGGTGCTTGCTGGCTAGTACCTGTTAAATCACCCACTCCACCAGTGGAAGTTGTCTTCTTGGCATTACCTTTAATAACAATAACAATTATATTAACACTAGTGACTAATTAACAGCTAGAGCACCTAAAAAGCTGGTATTGGAAGATATCTCCATTTTGTGATGACACTGAAAATTTAAAGATCAGTTTGAGTAGGCTGGATTACTCACTTTTAAATGAGATGTGTGAACGGTGATGATACTGCAACAAGTATGCGGAGCTGTGGGTTAGGTTCCCTTAGCTCACACAAAGAAAGCTTGAGAATAGCATGGGTAAACAGGCTAGGAAAGAGTGGTCTAGGTGAAAGTATTGTACTGTGAATGAAAAAAGACTGGAAAACCATACAGGGAGAATAGCTATCTGTAGTTAAACTGGAAGGGTCTATTAAGAGGGATCCCACAAGCCGCCATCCTGAAAATATTCAACATTCTTAACAGTTGGGTGATGAAATAAAAATATGACTATTAAGCTGTGGCTAATGCTGAATAAGAAGAGACTGCAAATGTGCTAGAGAACCAAGATGGAGACATGATTTGGAAACGGAAATAGCATGCAATTCAACAAAGTGGGTGTAAGGTGCTCTGCCTGACAGGTCTAATCTGCAGTGCAAATGTAAAGGAGAAACAGGTTAGCTGGGTAGTATTTCTAGGGAAAAGAACAGTGGGACTAGAGAGGATAACAAATAAAGCAGTTTCAGACCATGCAAATAATGCAGATCTCATTCCAGGATATAGACTAAGAAGGTTTCTTGCAGGCTATTTGAGATAACCATTCTTGGGTCTCAGTAAAGCCTCACTGGGATGCCAGGACTTAATCTGGTCACCATATTTCAGGTGGTGCAGATGTTGAGAGCCTAGAAAGCACTGAAAACTTCAAAGCTGCTGCCAGGAAAGTTGAAAGAAACCGAGTGTGATTAGCCTAGGGAAGAGATAGCCAAAGGCAGGCATGTATGAAGGGAGAAAATTGCTCTCCCTGTTCATTGTGAAAAGGACAAGAGGTAATGGGCTTAAATTGTAGCAGGAGGTATTTACGTTAGACACTAAGAAAGCTTTCTAACAGTTGGGTAGTTATGCACTGAAAACAATTGCGTGGGGAGGATGATGACTTTTTCATTGCTGAGGTCTCAGAGAACCAGGTAAGCACACACAGGTCTGATAAGTAGTAGGGAAATATTGGCAGAGCAGGGGGAGAATTTGAAGTTCTCTCAGGCTCTCTCCCATCTTCTGTGGTTCAGTCATCCAGCACACGTCAGTTCTGAAAGTGTTGGGAGAAACTTCTTCCTGCAGAGTTTGTGGTCCCTGTTTTGCATATCTAAAGGCTACACCTCAGCTCTTGGATGTTTATTCCAGAGCTGAACTCCTGAATGTTTCTTAGCATTGCAAAGCTTCATCAAGTGCCCATGCATGTAGGTGGGAAAATTAGCTAGCTAATTAACTGACAGTCACAAACGGGTTGAAGAGAGCACAGAAATCAGCCACCTTTGAAAAGCATAGAGATTGAGGTTCATACATTAACGCTTCCGCTGGGACCATTTCATCAGTGTTGGCACAGGGCAGAGCAAGTCAGCTGGAAGTGTCCTGTGCAGCATATTTGGATTTGCTTCTCCAAAGCAGGAAATCCTGACAATCACCCAAAGAAGCTGTAATTGTCTGTATCCAACGTGCAGAAGATTAAAATCTCCTTGTCTGAAACCAAATACGGACACATTCATTCAGAGAAGAGCATCCACACCCTACCAAGCCCTCATTCAGCCACGTGTGATTTCTCCAGGAGGGGGAATGTGGGAAGGAAACAAAGTGTCGTGGTTTAACCCCAGCCAGCAACTAAACACCACGCAGCCGCTCACTCACTCCCCCCCACCCAGTGGGATGGGGGAGAAAATCGGGAGAAGAAGCAAAACCCGTGGGTTGAGATAAGAACGGTTTAATAGAACAGAAAAGAAGAAACTAATAATGATAATGATAACACTAATAAAATGACAACAGCAATAATGAAAGGATTGGAATGTACAAATGATACGCAGTGCAATTGCTCACCACCCGCCGACCGACACCCAGCCAGTCCCCCGAGCGGCGAATCCCTGCCCCCCACTTCCCCGTTTCTGTACTGGATGGGACGTCACATGGTATGGAATACACCGTTGGCCAGTTTGGGTCAGGTGCCCTGGCTGTGTCCTGTGCCAACTTCTTGTGCCCCTCCAGCTTTCTCACTGGCTGGGCATGAGAAGTTGAAAAATCCTTGACATTAGTCTAAACACTACTGAGCAACAACTGAAAACATCAGTGTTATCAACATTCTTCGCTCTGAACTCAAAACATAGCACTGTACCAGCTACTAGGAAGACAGTTAACTCTATCCCAGCTGAAACCAGGACAGTATCCACCCCTTATTCTATACCATTGACGTCATGCACAGTTCCCATACCTTTAGTTACATCCTGATCAATCATCACTTTTCCATCCCTTTAAGACATATGAGCAATGATATATATATATATGTATACACACACAGAGATATCATTCCTTTAGTTCATGGGTCATGTTCATAAAATGTTCATTGAGTTCATTTAGTTTCCGACTCTGGGCTCCATCTGTCATACCAGTCTTTCTGGGCAGGAGGGATGGTGCAAAGTCCTCTCAGTCGGTAGAGCAGAATTGGGCTTCAGTGCAGTGTGACAAGCAGGTGACATTTGGCGCAGCAGGAGGATGGTGTGCACCGTTGGATTGTTGCATGCTGGAGTCAGTTCTGGTTCCATCACTACTGCGCTTTGCTCAGTTTTATCACAGTTCTTTTCTTGCTTGATCTAAGTGATTCTTACTATAGTACTATGGATATAGCACATAATTATAGTAAGGATAATATACAGTAGCAGGGTTATATAGCAACTAATATACAGTTTAATTCTGGCTGTTCTCACCTAAAATTAAATCCCCTTGAGGCACACATCGGACTTCCCCATCTTTTCGCATCACCCACCAAGTGCACCCAGGCCCTTGAGCAAAAGCAATCCCACGAATGGGTTTACCTTTGCCTGAGGCAGGAGTAACCCAGACTGTCTTCCCTAACATATTTTTTATGTGCACTACAGGGACTTTATCCCCTTCTACAGTATGTAAAAATTCCGACTGGGCAGGGCCACCCCGATTGGCAGATCCTCTGGTGTTGACTAACCAGGTGGCTTTTGCTAAATGTGTATCCCAATGTTTGAAAGTTCCACCCCCCATTGCTCTCAATGTAGTCTTTAACAGTCCATTGTATCGCTCAATTTTCCCAGAGGCTGGTGCATGATAGGGGATATGATACACCCACTCAATGCCATGCTCTTTGGCCCAGGTGTCTATGAGGTTGTTTCGGAAATGAGTCCCGTTGTCTGACTCAATTCGTTCTGGGGTGCCATGTCGCCACAAGACTTGCTTTTCTAGGCCCAGGATAGTGTTCCGGGCGGTGGCATGGGGCACAGAATATGTTTCCAGCCATCCAGTGGTTGCTTCCACCATCGTGAGCACATAGCGCTTGCCTTGGCGAGTTTGTGGGAGTGTGATATAGTCAATCTGCCAGGCTTCTCCATATTTATATTTCAGCCATCGCCCTCCATACCACAGGGGCTTTAACCGCTTGGCTTGCTTAATTGCAGCACATGTTTCACATTCATGGATAACCTGTGCAATAGTGTCCATGGTCAAGTCCACCCCTCGGTCACGAGCCCATCTATATGTTGCATCTCTTCCCTGATGGCCTGAAGCATCATGGGCCCACCGAGCCATAAATAGCTCACCCTTATGTTGCCAGTCCAGGTCCACCTGAGCCACTTCAATCTTGGCAGCCTGATCCACCTGTTGGTTGTTTTGATGTTCTTCAGTGGCCCGACTCTTGGGTATGTGAGCATCTACGTGACGTACTTTTACAACCAGATTCTCTAGCCGGGATGCAATATCTTGCCACAGTGCGGCAGCCCAGATGGGTTTACCTCTGCGCTGCCAGTTGCTCTGCTTCCATTGCTGTAGCCAGCCCCACAGGGCATTTGCCACCATCCATGAGTCAGTATAGAGATAGAGCACTGGCCACTTTTCTCTTTCAGCAATATCTAATGCTAGCTGGATGGCTTTCACCTCTGCAAACTGACTCGATTCACCTTCTCCTTCAGCAGTTTCTGCAACTTGTCGTGTAGGACTCCATACGGCAGCTTTCCACCTCCGATGCTTTCCCACGATGCGACAGGATCCGTCAGTGAACAGGGCATATTGCCTCTCATTTTCTGGCAGTTTATTATACAGCGGGGCCTCTTCAGCACGTGCCACCTCCTCCTCTGGCGACATTCCAAAATCTTTGCCTTCTGGCCAGTCCGTGATCACTTCCAAAATTCCTGGGCGACTGGGGTTTCCTATGCGAGCCCGTTGTGTGATCAGTGCAATCCACTTACTCCACGTGGCATCAGTCGCGTGATGTGTAGAGGAGACCCTCCCTTTGAACATCCAGCCCAGCACTGGCAGTCGGGGTGCTAAGAGGAGCTGTGTTTCAGTACCAACAACTTCTGAGGCAGCTTGAACTCCTTCATATGCTGCCAATATCTCCTTTTCAGTTGGAGTATAGCGAGCCTCGGATCCTCTGTATCCCCGACTCCAAAACCCCAGGGGTCGGCCTCGGGTCTCCCCAGGTGCTTTCTGCCAGAGGCTCCAGGTAGGGCCATTCTCCCCAGCTGCAGTATAGAGCACATTTTTAACATCTTGTCCTGTCCGGACTGGTCCAAGGGCTACTGCGTGAACAATCTCCCGTTTAATTTGTTCAAAGGCTTGTTGTTGCTCAGGGCCCCATTGAAAATCATTCTTCTTTCGGGTCACTTGATAGAGAGGGCTTACAATCAGACTGTAATTTGGAATATGCATTCTCCAAAACCCCACGACACCTAAGAAGGCCTGTGTTTCCTTTTTATTAGTTGGTGGAGACATAGCTGCTATTTTGTTAATCACATCCATTGGGATCTGACGACGCCCATCTTGCCATTTTATTCCTAAAAACTGGATCTCCCGTGCAGGTCCCTTGACCTTACCTTCTTTTATGGCAAAACCGGCTTTCAGAAGGATTTGGATTATTTTCTTCCCTTTCTCAAAGACTTCTTCTGCCGTGTTGCCCCATACGATGATGTCATCAATGTATTGCAGGTGTTCCGGAGCTTCACCTTTTTCCAGTGCAGTCTGGATTAGTCCATGGCAAATGGTGGGGCTGTGTTTCCACCCCTGGGGCAGTCGATTCCAAGTGTACTGGACACCCCTCCAAGTAAAGGCAAATTGTGGACGACACTCTGCTGCCAGAGGGATTGAGAAAAACGCATTAGCAATGTCAATTGTAGCATACCACTTGGCTGCCTTTGACTCTAGTTCGTATTGAAGTTCTAGCATATCTGGAACGGCAGCACTCAGCGGTGGCGTAACTTCATTCAGGCCGCGATAGTCAACTGTTAGTCTCCACTCCCCATTAGACTTTCGCACGGGCCATATGGGACTATTAAAAGGTGAGCGAGTTTTGCTGATCACTCCTTGGCTCTCCAGTTGGCGAATCAACTTGTGGATGGGAATCAGAGAGTCTCGGTTGGTGCGATATTGCCGCCGGTGCACCGTCGTGGTAGCAATTGGTACTTGTTGTTCTTCAACCCTCAGCAACCCCACAATCGAAGGGTCTTGAGAGAGACCAGGCAGGGTAGACAGCTGTTCCGTGCCCTCCGTCTCCAAGGCAGCTATACCAAAAGCCCATCGATACCCCTTTGGGTCCTTAAAATACCCTCTCCTGAGATAGTCTATGCCAAGGATGCACGGAGCCTCTGGACCAGTCACAATGGGGTGTTTCTGCCATTCATTCCCAGTTAGGCTTACTTCAGCTTCCAATACAGTTAACTCTTGGGATCCCCCTGTCACACCAGAAATAGAAATGGGTTCTGCCCCTTCATAACTTGATGGCATTAAAGTACACTGTGCGCCGGTGTCTACTAGAGCCTTATACTCCTGTGGGTCTAACGTGCCAGGCCATCGAATCCACACAGTCCAATAGACCCGGTTATCCCTTTCCTCCACCTGGCTGGAGGCAGGGCCCCTCTAATTCTGGTCAGAGTATCCAGTATTCACTTCTCGTAAAATTGGCTCAGAAGTCCCTTCAAGAGGATCAGAAATAAGATCAGCCCTTCTACTCTGTTTGGAAACCGGAGCGGCATTTTTCCTGGTAGAATCCCCTTTTGTGGTGTTTTTTCCTCGCAGCTCACGTACCCGTGCATTTAGGACCGAGGTAGGTTTTCCATCCCATTTCCTCATGTCCTCTCCATGATCACATAAGTAAAACCACAGGGCACCTCGCGGTGTGTACCTTCTATATTCTTTCTCTTGGGCAGAGGAGCGCTCACTCCTAATAGCTGAGACATTGGTCCTTACAGGTGGGCAACAGGACATCTCCTCTTTGAATTGCTGGAAATCCTCGGACAGCTTCTCCACAGCCGAAATGCAGGCTTGTAGGGAGGAGGAGAGATTCTCTTCGTATTGACGGAGTTGGCGAGCCACTTCATCCACTGTCGGTGCCTCTTCGTCTTTCCAGGTCATTATTGCCAGTGAGTTGGCATAGGACGATGGTGCGCTCCGTACAAACTTCCGCCACATGGGTCGTGTGCATTGGACTTCGTCTGGATCTTTGGGTAATTGTGGGTTGTCCGGATCATGATGAATTGTCTCTAGCACAGCTAATTCCCTCAGATATTGGATACCTTTTTCCATGGTTGTCCACTTGCTTGATTGACATATAACATCTTCCTTAAAGGGGTACCTTTCCTTCACACTTGACAGGAGTCGCCTCCAGAGGCTGATGGCTTGTGTCCCTTTTCCAATTGCCTTGTCAATGCCACCTTCCCTGGCAAGCGATCCCAGCTGCTTGGCTTCCCTACCTTCTAATTCCAAGCTATTAGCCCCATTGTCCCAGCATCGGAGGAGCCAGGTGATAATATGCTCACCTATACGGCGGCCAAAATCTTTTCGCATATCCCGCAGCTCACTCAAGGATAGGGACCGGGTTATTACCTCTGGTTCTGCCTCTTCCTCCTGTTCCCGTGATGACCCTGGTTCGCCTTCATCCTTCGCTAAGCGAACTGATTTTTTTGTATATTTCTTTTTCTGTACGGGGGCAACTGATACTGGTGCAGGTTGGTCCACTGGTTCAGTTGCAGTACCGCTCGCCGGGTCTTGGATAACCGCAGTGTCTGTTGCCAAGGTTTGGGTAGCTGCTGTGCTCGTTGCTGGGGCTGGAGGGACCTCAGTGCCCGTTGCCGAGGTTTGGGTAGCTGCCGTGCTCATTGCCGAGGCTGGAGGGGCTGCAGTGCCTGTCACTGAGGTTTGGATAGCCACAGTGCTCATCGTTTTGTTGTTAGGTCCAGAGACCTTCTCTTCCCCTTGAGGGTACTGAGTGGTGTCGAACAGGGCTCGATAGGCATGGGCCAGGCCCCAGCACGTTGCAGTAATTTGTATCTCTCTGGAGCTGCCGGGGTGACAGCATACCTTTTCCAAATATTTTACTAGTTCTTCTGGATTCTGCACTTGTTCAGGGGTGAATTTCCAAAACACTGGAGGTGCCCACTTTTCTAGGTACTTGCCCATACTACCCCACACACCCTGCCACTCATAATTATCCAGCCTTGGGGCAGATCTCTGGGTGATTTTCTTAAATAGTTGTTTAACCTTAAATGAGAGCTGAACCACATTCAGAAGCATGCTAATTCCTAGCAGTAGGGCTAGGACCGTGCTGGTCCCAACATCCCAAGAGTATTCAAATTTTTCAAAATTCTCAAACACCATTGTAACTGGACTGAGGGAGAAAGGAGAGGGGAAGAAAGGTATCCCACCCATAGACTGGTTTTCCAAGGAGGAAAGGTAAATGGTATAATTATTAATAGTTTCCCACAGATGGCTTCCACAGTATAAAGGTGACAATGCTGGGTGCAAGTACCGGATTAATCCCACAGCCGACGACTTTATCATACCATAAACCAGTGTTATACAATACATCAAAGCGAAAACCTTAATCCACCTCCCACGGATGATAAGCAGCAGAAGAGGGACTACATACAGCAAGCGAGGTGATACATAACAGAACTTTAAAAACCAGAGCAACAACTCTAAGAACACATAAATCAACATAATGACCAGCAACTATTAGACCGATATAATGAATGCTTATAACAAACTTGTTTTAACAAGCTCTGGTCAGGTTTGTCGTTATCTCAACCCTTCGTGCCCCACGTTGGGCGCCAAAAAGGACTGTCGTGGTTTAACCCCAGCCAGCAACTAAACACCACGCAGCCGCTCACTCACTCCCCCCCACCCAGTGGGATGGGGGAGAAAATCGGGAGAAGAAGCAAAACCCGTGGGTTGAGATAAGAACGGTTTAATAGAACAGAAAAGAAGAAACTAATAATGATAATGATAACACTAATAAAATGACAACAGCAATAATGAAAGGATTGGAATGTACAAATGATACGCAGTGCAATTGCTCACCACCCGCCGACCGACACCCAGCCAGTCCCCCGAGCGGCGAATCCCTGCCCCCCACTTCCCCGTTTCTGTACTGGATGGGACGTCACATGGTATGGAATACACCGTTGGCCAGTTTGGGTCAGGTGCCCTGGCTGTGTCCTGTGCCAACTTCTTGTGCCCCTCCAGCTTTCTCACTGGCTGGGCATGAGAAGTTGAAAAATCCTTGACATTAGTCTAAACACTACTGAGCAACAACTGAAAACATCAGTGTTATCAACATTCTTCGCTCTGAACTCAAAACATAGCACTGTACCAGCTACTAGGAAGACAGTTAACTCTATCCCAGCTGAAACCAGGACACAAAGCTACGGATCTGGGGTCATTAGATCAACTCCTTGTCTATCTGAAATATAATCAGTGTTATTCCTAAAGACTTGCTCATCTGTCATTCAGGCTTTGTGTTTAGAGGACGGTAATTAAGTGCTATTAATATGAAAAACTCATTGATCCGATCACTGCATGTGCATGATTTGCACAGGCATTAACCTAGTCCGGCTTGGTCCATGAGTGTGATTCAGTTGTGCATATAATAATAATGATGGTAACGACAGTAAAAATAATATAGGGAGCACTTATTTCTTATGCAATATATGTATCTGTTTATAAATACATATTGCACTGCTAGAAATGTTTGAGAAATTACATTTTTTCTTGTGGAATTCTGAATCAGTTTTCATTTCACAGACATAAGCAAATAACTTTTACTTTATTTTTTTACCCTGCTTTCAATACTTTTCTCAATTCTTCCATATCCTTTTTCTACTTCTGCAGGCTTAAAAAAATCTTGTTTCATTTATTTATGTTTTCCAAGGTCCCCTTTTCCCAGTTATTTCTTTGGGGAAATGATCTTGAAAAATATTATGATTAAAAGGAGGGAAAACAGTACAAAATTATGGGGAAAGAAAAAATCCAAACAATATATACAAATTATTTTTCAAGAAAAGGTAAAAACCAGACAAGATAAGTTTAAAAACCCCTTGTGTTAGAAAGGTCAATTAAAAAAAAAAAGGATTACTAGGAAAAATATGACTAGGTCTTTACTTTCTAGGTGTGAGTTCTCCTTTATATACATGGGATTAGAAGAACCCCAAACTGTTTCCTACAGCACCGGAAAGCAGATATTTCTGGAGTGGAACTTGGCAGTCTCCCACTCTGCCCTGATTTAAGATCAGAAGATGATACCAAACCAAGCTGAAACTGCAAGTCTATGTAGGAACCAAACTAAAATGTTCTTTGGTGATGAGACAACACCTGATCTGCAAAAATACCAAAACCAAAGGCGAGCCCACCTCCTCCCCCCCAAAATACTTTTATCACTGCTTAAGTAATTAAAGACCATTTTCACTTTCCAGCCCTCAAACCCCCTTGCTCCAAACCAATAACCTACAATTACTCCCCAGGCTTAAAATTTTGCAGGTGCTCCTGTGCTTTACTGAACTTAAGCCATAATGAGCATTTGACATCTAGGACTACTTCTTCAGTTAATAACAATATGTGATATGCTATAAGAACATTCATATCCATCTTGCTTGGATAGAAGACAAAGCAAGCTCAGGGGAAAGAAGTCTTAATGCAGTAGTATCTTAGGTAGTGGCAGAGTAAAGCAGTGAAAAATACTGGCACAGCTAATGCCTCTTTGTGCAATTATTCCCACTTTTATAAGTTTGCCCCAGTGTGAAAGTTTTCTCCTTTAAAATGGGCTGGCAAAGATAATCCATTAATTCAACAGCACTGGAAAGTTAACATTTTTTCCCTTCATTAGCAAGTTCAAAATTGCATTTTATTTCCATTTTGATGAGATTTTTATGAGTTAGAAGAGATGAAGTTGAACCCCAGGAGCTTAATGGACCCAGAAAGATCGCAGATACAGGATTGAATTCAATGAACCATGAGGAGTTTAGTAAATTAATTAAATTTAAGAAAATAATGATTTTTTTGTCTGCTGGATTAAAAATGCTAAAATGCAATGAAAAGTTAATTTAATGCTAAAACTTTTTCTCCTAAATTTATTTTGCATTGATATTAAATAACTTCTGCAAAGCTTAAAGAGCAAAGAAAAAAGAAGGGAGGAGACTTATAGAAAAATAATTATTAAACTATTTTCTGATTCCCTCGTGTATCCTGAAATCACTTCAGTCTAAGGACTGTCATTCAGAGTTGTGAACAGCTTACATCGGGGTGTTGGTGGGGCTTCTCAGACCCACATTTTCCCTGTAGCCCTTCTTTGCTTGGTCTTGTTGAAGGAACAGCTCAGCTGTTGAGAAGTGGCTATTGATCTCCTGAAGTTCCTAGCCCAGTATATTCACATGTGTCTGTGATGCAAAGCCCTGAAGTAGCTCATAGAGCTACAAGACTTTTTTGGGTTAGAAACTCTGTTTTCCCTTTCCAACTGAAAAGGCTGAAGGGTTTAAATTTGCTTATTAAGCTCATTGTGTCCCACCAGTAGGCTGGTTTGTAACATCTGGTATAAGTTTCTTCTCCACTTAGTTCCACCCAGAGTTAGCCCTTTGCAGCACTTCTTACGCTTTATTGCAGACAAATGAAAAAATCCAGTCTCGAAGACTGTGTCCAGGTACTTTTTGGAGATAAAAAGAAAAAGAAGGCAGCTCCCTAAAATAAACATCAAACTGCTGAATGAAGCTTACTTGCCACCCTACATTCCTCAACCCAACCAGATGTGTGAACCTAGCAGATCAGTGAACATGTTGGAACAAAAGCTACTTTAATTCTCAGTAGCTTGCTGCTTTTCTTTCTATTTTCTCTTTTCTCACATGACATCAGACATTGCAGAGCCACCTCTTCCCATGTCAGCTGCCTGAGCTGTAATAAAGCAAACAACACAGATAAATTCAGCAATTTAGCGAGGGGGGTGTGGGGTGTTAGTGTCACTGTGGAAACAGGCACAAGAAAACCTGCCAGAAAGACAAGTGAAAAAAAAAATTTTGAAAAAGCAGAATTGAGTCAATTTCCCTTCCTGCTGTTCTTCCTCAAAGGAATACCATTGCAAAGAATGACATTTCAGAAGCCTGTCATTATTGATGATATGACAGATTCAGATGTGGTCATTGGAGGAATGTGACTTTATTCTGCATTCAAAAACAATGCATGAATTTTCTTTAAAAGAGCAATTGGATTTGTCCTGTGATTAATGACCTGCCACTCAACAGCAGCTAACCAATCTTCAAGGCATGGCATCCAGCAGAAAATTAATCAGTGACTGAGAACTGGTGTGACCAAAACCAGAGAAGAAACCTCCTAAAGCCTATCAGCAGAGTTATGAGCTGAAATCAATCATATGGTATCTTCAATTCTTACTGACAGTCTCCACACAGCATTGTTCTTCACTGGGGTTCCAGTAGAGAGATGGGCTCCAAGGTCATTTGATGTTGCTGAAATCCTAGAGAAACCACCTAAGAATTACAGTATTTGGCTATGAATACCAGGTACCACTGAACTTATAGTGCTCAAGGGCTATGAGCTCATACGGCATGAGCTGCTGCTGATGGCTGGAGGTGTGCTCGTGCTTCTTGAGTAGACAAAATGATTGCTCAGTTTAAAATGCGTGCAAAATATGTGGTAGAAGATGGCAGTGTATATAAAATAAATAATGCAAGGTGTAAGGGACTGATTATGTCTATAAGAAAGGGGGCATTATTTGGATTCATTGGATGTGGAATTCAGGAAGTCTGGATCTCACCATGCATTGCCAGTCATGAATGCACCTTATCAAGCTTAGTTCCTGCCATTCTGTAGGAGTGGCAAATGCAGATTTGAATTTGCCTGTGGTTCAAAGCAACTGAGAGATTTGGGGTTTCAGTCTGTGGTATTCTGTAGATGTCACTTCTTGCTAAGTCCCTCATGGAATAGCTGTAAATGAGTCAAAATCACTGGATTTCTATCTGTAGCCAGTGAGAGGGGGAAAATTATAAAGGAGAAGGTGCTGACAGTTACAATTTAGTTGTCCTTGGCATTAAAAAAAAAAACAACTTTTATTCAGTTGTTTTATTGTTTGTTTGGTTTTCTTTTTTTAATTTCACCAAAACAAAGAACCCTTTGATAGCTGGCATTTTCTCCCCAGGAGTGACTTGCAGAGCATGGTCAAGCCATTGCTTGACCCTTTGGAGCAAAGACCCTCCTTTTGACCCTTAGGCCAAGGCAGGCCCAAGGACTGGATCTGTCCTGGAAAACAATTGTACCCCCCTTTTGAACAGCTGATTGCTGTGTGGGCAGGAGCCTATGCGTCTGTGATCTCTCAGTGTGGATCATGCAGGCACTGAGTCCCGTCAGCCCCCCTCATTCTGCTGAGGAGGGATGAGGGAGGAGAGTGCCCACTATATTCAACAGTTCAACGACTGTGTTGAGAAGGTGAAAATGTCCCTCTTCCTAACTACAGCCAGTGCACTGTCCTCTGCCAGATGCTAACTGGCTTACCTTAGATTCACTGTTGTGAACAGAGTGCATTAAGACCGTATTTTCTCATTGACTCCTACTGTTAGGGATTTAAAGCTCATGCCCTCCCTAGCCAAAATCTTTATTTCACATGTGGCTGTTCTTTTGAGCAGAGAGATGAGCTGCAAAAGTTACAGCTATCTAAGACTGTGTTTGGAAAAGACAATGTTAGTTTTGGCTGTTTTTCACCCCAGTCTGTTGCACTGCATTGTGTCAAGCTCGGTGATGTGGATTGTCTCAGCTGCAGTGTTGGGTTGCAGTAAAGCTCAGGCCGAAGCTGAGCATGTCTAAGATTCTTGTAGTTTCTTCTAAGTGAAAGTTAGTTGTTTGCAATTCACTGTTCTTTACCTAATGTCTATTGCAATGAAATGTATTGTAGTATAACAACTCAAAGGAGGCAGAGGCTGCAGTCTTATACAACCTTGCAGAAATAACAGGCTTCCTTCTCTGCTCTTGTCATTTTTCACAAACGTGTGGCTTGTGACCTCCCATACGAGGAAGGAACTGATTTGAAACTCAAGGACACAGGTAACTTGTTAATTCTTGTGGAAAGTACGAGATCATTGATGCAAAAAAACAAGACCTCCAAGAACAGCACCTTTTCAAGCCTTATCGAATAATAATAGTTCAGAAGATCCTGTTTCCGTGGTGGTGTTGGGAATTATGGAACTATTCCCCAGAATGAGCATATTAAAATAAATTGTCTAATATCTTACATCGAATCAGTACTTCAATTGCTGCAAAGAGCTTTGAAGCACTGTGTGGCAATTTGGAGAATGTTTCTGGGCTCAGTTTCTGAATTCTCTTTGATAGTGGGAACTCACTATGTTCTTTTAAACACTCCCTGCTCTTTTAAAAACTCTGTAAGGGAATGTGGAGCTTTTGCCCTTTTTTTGGCTTTCGTTTGCCTCCCAATTGAGCCAAAACTAGAGAGAAAGGAGACATTTTTACATTGCTAGAGCAGGGCTAGTACAAGGCTAGCAATGAGGATGATAAACTTTGATAGTCATCCATTAAAATGAGCCTGCTTGACAGCAAAATACCTCAACTCAAGAAGAACCATTCTTTCACGTCTAGACTCTTGGGGGAGGCAGAAGAAATGAAACAATGAATCAGATACTGAGAGATTTTAACCGCTTGCTAAGGCTTGTCAGGGAATGCCCTGACTATAGAGATTGGAGGTTAAAAATGCTTTCTCACCAGCCATGCCTAAGGAGGTTTGAGCAGGGAAGGTCAGTTGAAAGAACAGTCGTACACTATTATTCAGAATGGAGCGCATTCCTTGATCCCTTGTAGAAATCTAATCTAATATCCAGAAAATGCTCATGGCACACCTTGTGATGGCTGGGAAAGCGAGGAAGCAAAATGCATAGAAACACACATTATTCTGGCAAGAGCTGTTTTCTTGTACTAGCTAAAGCAAAGAGGTCATGAGGTGTGCTTGCATTACGCTTGCATTAATGTATGTCGTCCAAATAGGCCAACTCAGAATCAGCATGAATAGAGTCTGGAAAAGGATTGCCTAGGTCTGTCTGCCTAGTGTGTGAAGACTTCCAAAGGGGGTTCCCTCAGCTGCAGTATTACCGCAAGACACTTTCTTCTTATCAGCACAATAGCCATGTGATAAATGGTGTTCATCCCTATTCAGGTTAAACTGAAAAAGGGGCTGGGGTGTGGGTTTCACATACCACTTTAATTTACCCTCTTCTGTGTTCTAAACATTTACTAGCAATTCTAATGTGCTGCAGTCATGGAGGTTGAGCTCTGTTTCTTACTCTGCTTTTATTTTCCAGGTGAAGAATAGGAAAGCAGTTTTTTTGAAGCCATTTATTTATTTTCAAATGCACCACTATCTTCCTGCAGAGTGAGAAGTAATGGATAGAAACCCCAATAGGCTATTATCAGACTGATGCTGAGAATAAAATGGGATGGATAAAGCTTTGATGGAGTCCTGAAAGCATCTGTAACTATTTGTAGCTTAGAATTATACCTGCAGATTACCCAGATCTCTCTGAATATGTTACAATATCTACCATGACCCCTACCACTTACTGCATCAGGCTTCCTTACCAGCAAGCAAGTCTTTGCAGTGAAGAAAAAAGCCTGTCTCTCACTGGAGTCACTAGAAGTTTGACTAGTCTGTGGCCAGTGGGATTTGGTTTAGTCTCCAGGTACAGAAAACAATGGACCTGGCATCCTCTTGTTGTGCCGGTGGCCCTTGAGATGAGGGAAGTAACACAAAAATCTCTGTAACACAACAAAAATCATCCAAGATGTAAGCAGTAGGGACAAGCTACAGCCAGAGCTTGAGAGCTTGCCCTCATTTTCTTGTTACGGATTTTCTTCTTATTGGGTTAATCACTCACAAGCAGACAGCTGCCATGCTCTGGGGCTAGGACTTTCTGCCCTTGCTGGGAAGGCAAACCAGCCACATCTTCCGCAAAGGAGAGGGACTCACAGGACAGATGCTCTGTATGTGTCAGTGGCTCCTGAGCCTGAGGTTTGTCCTGGGACAGAGCAGAGGGTGGTGGGCACAGAGAAACCCTCATGATAGGGAGCCAGATAGGGGTCAGAAGTGGTTTAATTGCCCACACAGGGACAAAAGGGGACATCGCGTATTTGCAGAACACCCTCCCTGAACACCTCTCCCCCGCTCCATCCTACAGCAGTGGCACTGCTCTCCAGTCCGTTTGGTGCATGCAGTAGCCAGTGCTGGGGTAAGAAGACACTCTTTAGAGGTGAATTGGCAGGACAAGCCTGTCACTCTCCCATGGCTGTGTCAGGGAATAGCACAGCGCTGGAAACTCATGTCCTGGGGCCGGAGGGACCCTGCCTGTCCTTGGGCAGTGAGGAACTAGGCCCCGAGGAGAGGGAAACGAGCTGTTAAGTTACATGCAGCACACTTGCGACTGCTCTTTATATTCCATACCCCAGTGCTTTATCCAAAGTAATTTAAACGTCTCAAGCTCTGGTGCCCTCATCACTTTTCCTGGCACATTATTTTGCAGGCTAAGTCATCTCACCATTTGCATTTTTCCACATGAAATTCAGAAGCAATTTCTCCTCCCTTCCAATCCCTTAATTTCACTGAATACTTTACTACATGCTCCCCTTTCCTTCAGATGTCTCCTGCCTCTCATCCCAGCTCCTCTCCTGTTCCTTTGTATCTCCCAAAGAGGACATGACACCTAGAGTTTTCAAAATGCTTAAGCAAAGGGGGGGTGGGTTACTTGCTTAAAATTAGGTCTTGGTAACATGTCCATGGCTAGGGCACTAGTCCAGGTTAAAAAACCACAGACGGCTCTTCCACCGGCTTCCTGCATCCCACTATTCACTTCCCTGTTCCTTACCACCTTTATCATCCATAAAGTATTTGAGAAGGGAATTGAGAAGAAAATTCAGAGGGTGCTGAGGCCATGTCTGTGGGATCCATGTAAGCATGAGGACCCCATTCACATCATTTAGCACTTGGTGCAGGGCCAAGAACCTGTCTTCCCTTTTTTGTCTAGAAAGATATCCTAAACATCACCATTTTTGCACACATAATGAATGTTTTTGGGTCTGATTCAATCATTAGAGAAGCTACTGTTTTCATAGGATTTGGATGAATCTTTTAAAGCAAAAATCAACATAGGAAGCATGTCCATGTAGTTTTGGCATGCAGAGTTTTAAAAGACTAAAGGAAACAATCAAAGCAATTCCTAGAAATTATGGAAATGATGTTGGGCAACAGGGACTATTGATTTCAATACTGTTGTATGGAAATGAGAAAGGCCTATAGGCAACCTGCGACAACCAAATAGATTAGTGTTATTTACAAACCGTAATGGTATCCAAATGTTTTTTTTATTAGGATCCCTTGAAACAGAGATTGCAGTGGGTTTAGGACTATGAGCAGTTTAGGCATGCTATAACCTATGGGTTTAATAACAATAAGTCGTTTTCTCTGGCTGATTTAAAACCTACTTGTCCCATAAATGTATGGTGGATGGTTTTAATTAACACCTCAACAAAAGCAATTTTTCAGGTGGGGGGGATTGAAGCGTGGGCTGCATTTAATGTTAGATCTGGCAAAAGGAAATCTTTTCTGTACTTGTTCTTCTCTCAGAACATAACTTATCACTGGAACTCATTGACACTAGACATCACCCACGAGAAGAATTTGGTAGGAAGAATGGTAATATTTTGACAACTTATAGACCCTCCATTGCACATCTACAGGGTGGAAAAAGAAAGTGTTAGGATATCAATACTTATGCTTTAGGGCATAACACCTCTCATTAATGAATGATAACTGTCCCTGTGTTATTTCAGTTTTAATTTACAGGGCTCCAAAAAGCTTCCTTTGAAGCTGCCAGTGTTTCAGAGTGTCCTGGTTTCAGCTGGGATAGAGTTAACTGTCTTCCTAGTAGCTGGTACAGTGCTATGTTTTGAGTTCAGTATGTGAAGAATGTTGATAACACTGATGTTTTCAGTTGTTGCTAAGTAATATTTAGTCTAAAGTCAAGGATTTTTCAGCTTCTCATGCCCAGCCAGCGAGAAAGCTGGAGGGGCACAAGAAGTTGGCACAGGACACAGCCAGGGCACCTGACCCAAACTGGCCAAAGGGGTATTCCATACCATGTGACGTCACATCTAGTGTATAAACTGGGGGGAAGTGGGGGTGGGGGATCACTGCTCGGAGACTGGCTGGGTGTCGATCGGCAGGTGGTGAGCAATTGCACTGCGCATTATTTGTACTTTCCAATCCTTTTATTATTGCTGTTGTCATTTTATTAGTGTTATCATTATCATTATTAGTTTCTTCTTTTCTGTTCTATTAAACTGTTCTTATCTCAACCCACAAGTTTTACTTCTTTTCCCGATTTTCTCCCCCATCCCACTGGGTGTGTGGGGGGGTGAGTGAGCGGCTGCGTGGTGCTTAGTTGCTGGCTGGGGTTAAACCATGACACAGAGATAGGAACGCAGGTGACAAGGAGCCCTGCTCTGAGCCAGATGGCAATTTGCATTTGGTGGAATCTCCAGTTCCTTTGGGAAAAATATAAAGAAAGAAATCAGGACTTTTGTGGTGCTCCATACAATGCAGTCTAGCTTAACCTATGGCCAGTGCTGCAACATCTATTGGATCTGTACATCCTTGAAGAGAACACATCCTACTGAGAGACATAGTCATGGGGAATGGGTGTTTGAATTAAATGCCTTGCTTCTGAAATGACTTAAGGAAAGCATGTCCCACATGGACACCTGGAAAAAGCATGTCTGAAATGAGTCTCTTGCTATACTAAAGAATGAGCTGAATGATTTTCTCTGGTATCTTTTTCCTGTCTCTCTCCCCAAACTAGTTATAAACTTCTGCTCTACTTGTCCTTGTGAAAAAGTGTTGCAGAACATGACCAATTTTTAGAACTTCCATTTAGTGTATTGCTTTAGTTTGTTCTTGGCAGTTAGCAAGCTTTTTTTTTTTGCCTATGACCAATGCTGTTCTGTATCACAAATAGCTCTTCTTTGTGGTTGTAATTTCCTGGAAGAATCTGTAATAAGCAAGCTTTTTTTCTTGGCCTTCTCATTGTTTGGTCAAACAAGCCAAATTTCACAAAAAGATGTAGACTTCATAGTTCTTACCATCTCAGGAACCTGTGTTTTAGACATGTTTCTGAGTCATTGCTTTGAACATGCTCAGGGGACATAGTAACCCTTCTTTTTCAGTCATCCTCCTATTATCTTTGGCTATTAAAATCCAAATCAAACTCAATCATATTTGGAAGTCATAAGGGAAAGGGATCTAATTACTGCACAATGAGAAAACTCATGTTAAACACCTCGTTTTGGCTGTTAGGCCCTCCTGGGGTGCCTAGTGAAACCATGTATGTCAGGTTGAAGAGAGAAGTGAAGCAAATGCGAGCCAGCTGTCTGGAGAGTTTATAAATGGTAACTTGCTCTTGATAAATCAAACAAACAAAATCATCTTCTATATCATAATCTTAAAAAGAAAGAAAAGATGAAGGATTTTGCTCATAATGGTCTCTACAGTTAGAGGTTTCAATACCTTGGGGATACTCTAATGATACCCAGAAACAAGACAGACACAAATGGGATCACTTCAAGAAACGAGGGAAAGGAAATGCTGCTTATATTTGTAGATATTCTCCTTCTTGGCATCTGTTTTATCTATTACCATGACTCAGACAACTGTATCATCTGAGTGAGGGAAGACAATTTGAGTGAATACAGGAAATGCTGAAGGCAAAGCAGGTGAAGAAACCTGCACAGTCCTGAAAGTCCATTTGAAATTTCTGGTAGTGCACAACAGGATGTAGAGCAAAGGAGGACAGATGCATGGATTCATGGTCATGTTAACATTTGCAAATGCAAAACAAACAGAAAACTCTAATTACATTGAAAAAAACTAACAAGGGACTCCACTGATCTGAAATCAGAATATCTCTCTCTGTCTTTCGTGTTGCTTATTGCCAGCTTCCCGTCATGGAGCAGTTCAGTGTTACTCTGGCACTCAGGAGAGTTCAGTTCAGTTTAGTTCATAGCTGACTCTCACTTCTATGGCTTGGTTAATTTACTTGTTCTTTTCTTGTTGTGGAGATAATATCAGCACTTCCTCTGTCTTTCCCATTTAGATGGCAATTCTTTGAGTGCATTAGATATCTTATTGTTTCTCTGCTTAGAGCTGGGCACAAAGGGAGACTGACCTTGGTTAGGACATACATTTTCTTTATTGGTTTCTTACACAAGTACTCCTTTGGAACTTTCCCAAGATTTTTGTCATCTCTTTCTGCTAAAAACATAGTGTTATCACATTGTTTTAATATTCATTTAATACAACTTAACATTTACTAGTGAAAACATAGCTTCCTTTTTCTGTGTATCTGTACATCTCCATTTAAAATATGCTTCTTTTAAATTACAGTTGGATCATGCCAAGAAAGTCAATGGGATTTCTCTTCATGGGTAATAATCAGACCCATTTGTTTTATATAGTGTTTTACCCTTTTATAGGGACGATGGAGATGTAGCTGTGTCAAAATCAAAATGGGGCTACTGTTTCAAGACACAGCCAACAAGTAGGCAGAAGTGAAGGAAAATTCTTTATTCAGTAGAAACTGCTGAGAGAATTTATACAGGAGTGCACAGGATATACGTATCTAGACTTGCAAAAATAACTCTACAGGAGTTCTAATGACCACCAGCCATCAAGACCATGGGTTTATGAGCCATATCTCCATTTTATTCTAGCGTGAACCGTCATTCAACTTGTACCCGATTGCAAGTTGTTGTTTTCAGATATTGCCAACAGAGAACAATGTGAGTATATATTGTATGTGCATGTCAATAAAACCTATTTAGAATATGGTTTCATTTCCTTACTGCCACCTACTAGGAAATAACAGACCAAGTATGAAGTTTAACAGCTGTCCCCATGATCAGAAAGTGATTTTCATAAGGTTTTGAAGAGACACCCAGAGAAAATATTGATTCATGTTCAGCCTTGTAGCAAGCATACAGGGAGCCTAGATTGATAAGGAGCTGAGACTGGTAAATCATAATGTAAATAAAAGCACTATTTTTCATGCAGCTTATTTACAATGGCTTTAGTATGCTACATTTCCAGGGAAATATATGTTCTTGTCAGGAAACTTCAGGGGAAGTAAATGAGTTTGAATCACATGAATAGGTTTAAATGCCATAGCTGAAATTTAGTAAACTATTTTGCACTATCTCTTCTTCTTCATTAAAAGTGGAACATTTTTCTCTGTCTCTTGACGTACTTAATAATAAGGCTGGATTACCCAGTGGGACACTGGGTAGGAGCAGCATCCTTTAGCTTTTCTGAAAAATCTCACACTTTAGCATTAATTCCTCATCATGAGTCAGAATCTGACTCTGAATCGATATGTAATGGAGTCTGGATCCATGAATATTCTTGCTGGTTTCTATTTATCTGTGTATCACATAATTTGGGACCCAACTATCATTGCAGGATCCGAGCAATTTCCACAAAAAAAATTAAAAGCATGGACGTATATGGTGCTTATGAAGTCTCCAACTTTCTTTTGGCTTGGGGTCCAAATTTTGCTTTTGGGAGAAAAATACCAGCAAGAATTTGGGAATGGCAAAAGACATTTGCTTTATGACCAAAAAGATGACTGTTAGGATTTTACAGGGGTAGTGTGGTTATACATTCCTGATTTCTACTGTCACACAGAAGTGACAGGATTATAGGATAGTGTGGGAGATGTGACTATAACTGCATTTCTGGCTTTTCATGGCACTGTAGACATGTGCGACTGTATGTGACACGCAGAAGTCACCGCATTCTTCTGGCTGCAAGGAAGTAGAAACTACGCTTCGGTTATTGTCTGACAAGTATTTATACAACTTCTTAAATACCTTCCAAGAAAGGAATCTCACAACTTTCCTAAGGAAAAGCAAACAGCTTCCCTAATATCCACATCAAAGGGTCTTTCTCTTTTCTGCTTTTGGAAACATTTCCTGCATTTTGGTGTAATGCAGTTCTCTCACTAAACCTTGCGTTTCACTCATGAGTATTAGGAATCAGGATCTCATGAGCTGCCAGACTCTGAGAACCACAGGACATTGGCCAGTTCCAGAACCTATAGTCCAAATTTTTTTTTTTTTTTTATTTGTACTACATATTTATGTTTCAGGTTGTCAAAATCTACAGTCAGCATTGGAGTCCTGTTTTACAAGGTCAGGAACAAACACAATGAGCAAATGTCCATGGGGGATACCTCTCTCAGTATCAAAGATAGGAGAACAGATAGCAGCTGGTAACTGAGATAAAATGAACAAGGCAATACTTTGTGCAGTTCAGGCAATTTTGAACTTTACTTTTCTTTGGGTTCCTTTTTTTTTTTGGTAGTGGCCAAATCAGAAAAGAGGTACAAATCTTGGAGCGGGGGGGAAGCTAAGAACTAGAGATAGTCTTTGAGATTTCAGATCAGGAAATCTTGTCATTTCCTTACCAGCTGTATGGATCAGATGAATCTCGTGAATTTGGGAATCTTTATTCTTTGATAAAACCTTTCTACCTGGATGGGAATGGCTCTCATAATCCTTGCTACAAGATTATCTCAGATGCACTAAAGACCTGAAGCTAGTAGTGACATAAAGAAACCAAACCACACGTGAAGCGTTCTTAATTCATTGTGAAGACATATTGTACATGTACCAGACAATTCATGATTACCAATTAACTTTATGTGGAAGGTACTAGGATTTTATGAAGATCAATGACATCATAAAATCCATACTGTAACTTAGGATGGGTGGATGGTTTCTGAGTGTCGAATTGACACGAATGATAACTGAGTCTGACTAGCTGTACAATTATTCACCAAACATTCTCACCTACAATTTTCAGTGAGGAATCATTGTGGATTCAGTGATATGAGAGTTTTCCTTTAACTGATAATACTTGTGCAGCCTGTTTCACTTTACAGGCTATTTTATTTTCCTAAAACTTGTGGGCAGCACAGACAGGCTTTGTTACCAGGGGTTCCTTGTCACTTTGTCATGGTTTAACCCCAGCCGGCAACTCAGCCCCACACAGCTGCTCACTCACTCCCCCCATGGTGGGATGGGGGAGAGAATCAGAAGAGTAAAAAAGTGAGAAAATTTGTGCATTGAGATAAAGACAGTTTAATAGGTAAAGCAAAAGCCATGCATGCAAGCAAAACAAAACAAGGAATTCATTCACTACTTCCCATGGGCAGGCAGGTGTTCAGCCATCTCCAGGAAAGCAGGGCTCCATTACCCATAACGGTTACTTGGGAAGACAAATGCCATAACTCCGAACATTCTTCCCTTTCTTCTTCTTCCCCCAGCTTTATATGCTGAGCATGATGTCATGTGGCATAGAATATCCCTTTGGTCAGTTGAGGTCAGCTGTCCCAGCTCCCAGCTCCTTGTGGCCCCCCAGCCTGCTCGCTGGTGGGGTGGGGTGAGAAGCAGAAAAGGCCTTGGCTCTGTGTAAGCAGTGCTCAGCAGTAAGGAAAACATCCCTGTATTATCAACACTGTTTCCAGCACAAATCCAAACCACAGCCCCATCCTAGCTACTATGAAGAAAATTAACTCTATCCCAGCCAAAACCAGCACACACTTACAGGAGATGGAAGAGGGACAGAGAGATGAGAAGAAAGCAAGAGTCAGGGAGAGCAAAGAAAAACAGGGGTACAACGATCTTCCTTTTGCATACTTCTGGAAACACTGAATACCTTTGTCAAATTGCATTTAAATTGGCCAAGGAGTGAAAAGTTTTTTGGGAAATAGGAAACTGATCAATAGAAATGCACACCCACCCACACCCACACAATATAACCATGTAAGTCTTTTTCCCTAGGAGACTATCCTGATGAGAAAGAGGCTAAAGGGAAGTAGGGAAAGAGAGACATTTCTGAATTATCACCATTCTCAGCAGCCAATAGCCTCACCATTCTTTGAAGCTGCAGCTATATTTGTTACATATTTAGTCTCTCTCCCAGATGAATCCTTCCCTACAAGAGCCCACTTCCACCTGTGGATTAATAAGTACTTCACTACACAAGAACCCAAGAAATGTGTATATATGCATTAGCTAGAGCTCAAAAAAGAGACAGCATTTTCAGGTGAGTGATTGGAAGGACCAGGAGGTAATGGCTATCTGCAGTACTAGTCCCTCTCCGCCTTAGTTGAAAGCCATCGTCCTCAGTTGTGTATGATAAAAATTAATGGCTTTTTCTATTGGCTCTAGGGTGAAGCAGACACTAGAGAGTTCAAATAATCTTTCACAGAATGATCATTCAGTAGGAACAGGCACAAATTAAGATATAAAATGCAGGTTAAAAATGGCCTTCCCTTAGATAATCAAAAGCATGGACATGTAGGATGGGATGAGTCATGGCTCACCTAGCTTTGGTCCCATTGTAGTTGATCCTTCACAAAGCACGGTGAAGTCCATGCTGAGGGTTCTGAACCTGCCCCCCCACCCCCCCAATAAAACTCCTATATTACAAGACCAGCTGAAAATGAGGGGCTCTTATTTGAGAACAAGACAGTGGAAGGGCATGTGAGGAAGGTGACGTTGGAAAGTGAAAAGAAAAATGGCCTTTGCAACAGGGTAAGGACTTTTTATTCTGATTTATATAGGTCTAGTTATAACGAGGTGTTGACTTATGCCTGAGATGTCTTGGTTATTCCAAACCAAACAAACAAACAAAGTTAGTAATTTGAAGGAGAAAATAAAAAAGATTTCCAATGCACATAATAAAGCTATGCAACTCATTGCTTTAAGATATACTAAAATCTTAGCTTCCGGTGCAAATGAAAAACATACAGGTTCTTTATATTGTGCATGGGAATGTTCAAAATTACGTAAATTGATGCATAAAAGTGAAGAATAAATAGAAAAGTTTATGAATCATGACATAAGCCAACATTTAATGGGTAGGAGTTAGGCAAGGTAATGCATAATTGTCAACTGTGAATTCTCTTACACTTTCATCCTGAGAATATGGTACCAGACTTTGTGCCAGGGACAGGATACTGTACTAAATGGTCCATAATTTTCTCCAGCAAGACGATTTCTATGTTTCTAGTGATGTGATCTGTCAATGAACAAAAAACATGTCTCTCTAAATCTTGCATGAAGTGGGAACTGACCGCTTGCTAAAATACAATGTAGCTGCAGCACAAAATAGTACAGTTTCCAAAATGCACAGTATTTAATAAGCAATTTGATGCAGAATGCAATAACTATTAATAAAGCCACTCCACTGAATTGATTTTAGCACGATTAAACTTTTCTTTACCTTATTTCACAGTCCATTTAAAATGTTCTATTTTTCCTTTAATGGCAAAGGAAAATCTGAGCTTTAATAAAACACAGCAGCATAAATTCAAGGCAGCATATGGCACAGATGAACAGAAAGCATTATCAGGAAAAAGACAACAGCACCAAAATTAGAAATCCAGGCTGTGACACCATGTAACTGATTTAGGTAGAAGAGCATCTGTGCACAGTGAGCAATGAGAAACTGTCAGCAATGGGCCAAGTTACAGTTTTTCAAGGATTTGAGAATACGGTCACGCAAATAAATGCATCTTAGTGGGACGTAGGAACGGGAGGAGAGAGGTTGTGAGAGGTGTACAGCAGCTGGAGCAGTAACTGGTATGTTCAGCTTTGGTCTCTCCCTTTTTGGGTAAAACCCAGATCAGTTCAACATCATTCTTTTTCCACTCACCATGGAAAGCCCCTTGTTTCAGGAGTAAAAGCCCGCTAAATGCAGGTCAAGTTTTACAGTATTGCTCAGGGTGAGTTGTTGCCCATTTGCTGAAAACACCTTCAGGGCCAGGACTGCATAGCTGTATTTTTCAGGGCAGCAACCAGACACTGTTTCTCATAGAAAACCATATTGGCAGAGAAGGGACAGTGAGTAACAACTGTCTATGGGTGAAACGCAGCTCCAGATTTTCAATCTAAGGTTCAGTTTAGAAGAACACCTTCCTCCATCCAGGAGTCTTCTTCCTCTCTCTCCTATGAGCTGAAGAGTTACAGCACTTTCCAGGTAAGTGGGAGCTGTGGCCATGAGTTTCCACAGCCTGAGCTCTCTAACCCTTGAGCTTTTGTATGAGACAGGATCTTCTCCGGTAGACTTTTGAAAAAGAATATAAGCTGTCACAGGACATTGTGTATGTTGTCCAAGGCCATCTGTGTGTGATGCAGTTAAGGCCCTCTGCCATTTTTACTTGTGATGATGCACATCCAGTCATGTGTCAACTGTAGACTTCTGCTCCAGTGTCTGTGGTAGAAGCTGCATAGGGAGTGCTGTCTAAAATCTTAAATATTAATGAATTAACAGTCCTCAGACTGCAGTGCAAGGTGAAGGTGTGTGATACACAGGCCTACTTCTGTCTCTGAAGAGGGGTGGTTTTGTAGGTATTGGATATGACCCATTTTGGAAATGAATATTGCTAAGTGTAGGGCACAATAGCTTTGTGTCGTGGTTTAACCCCAGCCAGCAACTAAGCACCACACAGCTGCTTGCTCACTTCCCCCCAACCCAGTGGAACTGGGGAGAGAATTGGGAAGAAAAGAAAACTTGTGGGTTGAGATAAGAACAGTTTAATAGGACAGAAAGGAAGAAAATAATAATAATGATATTAATAATAATAAAATTACAATAATAATAATAAAAGAATTGGAATATACAAATGTCGTGGTTTAACCCCAGCCAGCAACTAAGCACTACGCAGCCGCTCACTCACTCCCCCCCACCCAGTGGGATGGGGGAGAAAATTGGGAAAAAGAAGCAAAACCCACGGGTTGAGATAAGAACGGTTTAATAGAACAGAAAAGAAGAAACTAATAATGATAATGATAACACTAATAAAATGACAACAGCAATAATGAAAGGATTGGAATGTACAAATGATGCGCAGTGCAATTGCTCACCACCCGCCGACCGACACCCAGCTAGTCCCCGAGCGGCCATTCCCTGCCCCCACTTCCCCCAGTTCCTATACTCGATGGGACGTCACATGGTATGGAATACCCCTTTGGCCAGTTTGGGTCAGGTGCCCTGGCTGTGTCCTGTGCCAACTTCTTGTGCCCCTCCAGCTTTCTCACTGGCTGGGCATGAGAAGCTGAAAAATCCTTGACATTAGTCTAAACACTACTGAGCAACAACTGAAAACATCAGTGTTATCAACATTCTTCGCATACTGAACTCAAAACATAGCACTGTACCAGCTACTAGGAAGACAGTTAACTCTATCCCAACTGAAACTAGGACAGTATCCACCCCTTATTCTATACCATTGACGTCATGCTCAGTTCCCATACCTTTAGTTACATCCTGGTCAATCATCATTACCTTTTCCATCCCTTTGAGACATATGAACAATTTTATATATATATATATGTGTATGTATACACACACAGAGATATCATTCCTTTAGTTTATGGGTTATGTTCATTAAATGTTCGTTGACTTCATTTAGTTTTCGACTCTGGGCTCCATCTGTCATACCAGTCTTTCTAGGCAGGAGGGATGGTGCAAAGTCCTCTCAGTCGGTAGAGCAGAATTGGGCTTCAGTGCAGTGTGATGAGCAGGTGACATTTGACGCAGCAGGAGGATGGTGTGCACCGTTGGATTGTTGCATGCTGGAGTCAGTTCTGGTTCCATCACTACTGCGCTTTGCTCAGTTTTATCACAGTTCTTTCTTGCTTGATCTAAGTGATTCTTACTATAGTACTATGGATATAACATATAACGATTATAGTAATGATAACATACAGTAGCAGGGTTATATAGCAACTAATATCACACAGTTTAATTCTGGCTATTCTCACCTAAAATTAAATCCCCTTGAAGCACACATTGGACTTCCCCATCTTTTCGCATCACCCACCAAGTGCACCCAGGCCCTTGAGCAAAAGCAATCCCACGAATGGGTTTACCTTTGCCTGAGGCAGGAGTAACCCAGACTGTCTTCCCTAACATATTTTTTTATGTGCGCTACAGGGACTTTATCCCCTTCTACAGTACGTAAAAATTCTGACTGGGCGGGGCCACCCCGATTGGCAGATCCTCTGGTGTTGACCACCCCCCATTGCTCTCAATGTAGTCTTTAACAGTCCATTCTATCGCTCAATTTCCCCAGAGGCTGGTGCGTGATAGGGGATATGATACACCCACTCAGTGCCATGCTCTTTGGCCCAGGTATCTATGAGGTTGTTTTGGAAATGAGTCCCGTTGTCTGACTCAATTCTTTCTGGGGTGCCATGTCGCCACAAGACCTGTTTTTCAAGGCCCAGGATAGTGTTCCGGGCGGTGGCATGGGGCACAGAATATGTTTCCAGCCATCCAGTGGTTGCTTCCACCATTGTGAGCACATAGCGCTTGCCTTGGCGAGTTTGTGGGAGTGTGATATAGTCAATCTGCCAGGCTTCCCCATATTTATATTTTAACCATCACCCTCCATACCACAGGGGCTTTAACCGCTTGGCTTGCTTAATTGCAGCACATGTTTTACATTCATGGATAACCTGTGCAATAGTGTCCATGGTCAAGTCCACCCCTCGGTCACGAGCCCATCTATGTGTGATACACACATGCAATTGCTCACTACTCACCAACTGATGCCCAGTTAGTCTCTGAACAGCGATCCCCCCAGGCCAACTCCCCCCAGTTTGTATACTGGGCATGATGTCACATGGTATGGAATACCCCTTTGGTCAGTTTGGGTCAGCTGTCCTGGCTGTGTCCCCTCCCAACTTCTTGTGTCTCTCCAGCCTTCTTGCTGGCTGGGCATGAGAAGCTGAAAAACCCTTGACTTACTACTTACCATAGTGTTTATACTTATTAGTGTGTTATCAACATTCTTCTCATACTAAATCCAAAACATAACACTATACCAGCTACTAGAAAGAAAATTAACTCTATCCCAGCCGAAACCAGGACACTTTGATGAATGATAGATGGACTGAAACTGAGGACAGAAGCACATGACAGAAAGCATTGACAGTGCTGCAACATATCAAGTCCTTCCCCGTCAGCTGAGCCAGCGTGACTGACTGAGCACACATTCATGCTTGCTCTGGCTGTAAAAGGAAATGTATTAACTTAAACCACCGTGGTTTATGTTCCATTTTCCTTTCTAATGGGGGTAGGTAAGGAGTGTTCGCAAGGTCATTCCCGGTGCCTCAATGTCTTCTCTGACAGATGGCTACTCGATGAGCTGTGGTAACGCCATCATTTCCACTCATGTGCCCATATCCTGAGGAGTCCTGAGCATTTGCAGCTCAATAAAATCCAGGCTCTTACTGTGCCTCAAGAGAAACAATTATAAAGGACACCACTTCCCACCCCATGAGACCACAGTGAGCAGGCTACAGAAGTTGCCTGAGTTTTCCATCGCACCGGAGTCCCTTTGCAATTCATTGCCACTGATGTTTTCAAACCTGTCTGTCTGACAGCCCCTTTTACAGCAGACAGACTGTCTGGGAGATGACAGCTTGATCTGTATCTCTTTCACACCTCTTTAGGGATAATTTTTGATGTGAGGTAGGTTTTGATCAACTGCCTCCTCTCTTATATGCTCAGCTAAACAAGCTATTTGATTTTTTTTTTATTGTGATGGGTAAATATGTCACTCATGTTGTTGAACATGCTGGCAACAGGAGATGTAAATATGTCATAGCTGATGGTTACAAGCCTCAGTGATCATACTGGGCTTGAATTAAGGGTTATTTTTGTCATCCCTTTGTGGACACTGGCAGCCAGTTCTGCTGCCTTTGAAATCCAAGAAAAAACTTTGGGACCACATGAAATAGGCCCCTTTCCATAAATGTAAAATACATTGGTATTTTTCACATTTATGCGTATTTTTTGTATAGGAATAAATAGGGCCGAAGAGAGAAGCAAGTAAGAATGGCTCTTGCATAAGGTTCTTGAATCAGCCAAGAGAAAAGGGGTTACAGAAACTTTCCTAGATGTTCTTGTCATAAGCCCTCCCCAGCTATCACTGGGGCACCACAAGTTGCCCTGCAGGAGTCAACAACAGAACATGTTTTTCCCAAGAGTGGTGTTTAATGAATCAGCATTTAATGAATCAACACATTTTGTGCTCCTGTCCATTGTCCACAAGGGTGTGTGTGTAGACAGCATGCTGATGGACCTCACCCCTAAATGTCAGAGTGGTAAGGGAAAAGTAGGGCTGTTATGTTGAAGGACATCAGATTTTCTTCTAGGGAAGGGCTTCGTGCAGCCTGTGGCTTGCTCAGGAGTCTTTGGATCCTTCTGCCTGTAAGGGCTATAGGTCACAAATCCTGCATTTTACCTTCCTCCACCTCTTCATCACCGTCCTACAATATGGACACTGCACACCAAGTCCTTCCTGGCCAGGCCTGTCCCTTGCTACATATTACGTAGTCCCAATTGAGCTGCATGATTGTAAAACTACTGCTAACTGGTGTCTGTCTTTATCTGACTCCAGTGAACCTTTTATTTCATTTCAAGATCAAAACTGGGGAAGTTAGACTGAATCTTTAGTCCTTCTTCCACTTAAGTGATTCTGAGAACCACTCCTACAGGCTTTTCTGCTTCGCTTTATTTTATTTTTTATATTTTTTCTTTTTCCCTTTTTATTTTGATTTTTTTTTAAAGTGTTTTTGGTACTAAAACAATGGTTGAAAATCCACATAGAAGGGAATGTCAAGAATCAATATTTACAGTCTGTTAATGTTCCTTCTAACTGTCTTCTGAAGTGAGAAATAGAAGAACAACTCTATCTTTTCAAGCTGATCACCAGCCTTTGTTCCGGCCAGACAGTTTCCTTGCTGATAGGTTATGTTTTGTGACCATGTAAACTCCATATGTGCATGTTTTTGACAAGCCGTCAGGACTAACCATCTGGAGTGATATCCTGGCATATTTTTTTTTCACACTTAAAACACCAACCAGAGACAAACAATTTAATGATAGTCTTGTAAAGTATGTAAGTCTTGATGTTTTAGAGTCATACCAGCAGGGAAATGAATGTGTTGTTATGCAGGCTTCCCAGCTGAAAATGCTGTTAAGCATGTTTCCCAGGCGGTAGAATAATTGAAGGTGTTTATTGGGGATCTGTCATGAGAACGTTAACTGACTTAAGACAATGTTGCTCTGGGAAAAAGAAAAGGTTTTGAACTTCATTAAGAAGGAATTTTTGGACCTGACATAAATAGAATTTTTTTCTAAAATTAAAAAACAAGGTTGGCCTTTTCTGTGACCATGAAATGTTCCCAAGAAAGCCAAATGCAGATTTCTTCTAAATGAGTACAAAAGTATCCACTAATGGATTCTGAATCCAGGGAGATGCAAGTGCAGTTCTCAGACAGAAGGGATTCCCCCACATTCCTCTCTGCAAGAATGCAATATTCTTAGGGTTTTTTTCTCTTAAATACTGATTACCACCACCCTGGGGATGCTCTCCTCAGAATAAAACCATAGCCTTGGGTGCCTTTGGGGACTGACTATTACTAGGAAATGCTCAATAAGTAATGGCAGCAAGGAATACCCATTTTTATCTGAGGCTGTCCAAGGATCCATGATTTGTCAATTAGTAAATTTTAATTAATGGGTGTTACTGCACTAACTAATTGTCCATTGCTCTATCAAGACTCATGTCAGTGAATTCGTGTCTTCAGTGAAGAATAAATATATTTTTCACAGCAGGGACTCATTGTTCTCACTTTGTGTTTGTACCGCATCTCTCACAACAAGGTCTTGATTTCACTTTTTGGTCTGTTACTATGGCATAAATATTATAATAAAAATTAGAGTACTATAATTATCGCCCACCATAATTTTCCATGAATGTCTTTTTGTTACTTTTACCAAATAGACTTTACAGTATGTATCAAAAAAATAAGACAATCAACCATATTTTTCCACAGCTTTTTAAATTGTCCCTTAAAATATGTCTGTTTAGCATCTGACAGTCAGGCTCTGTTCAGCCTGAGAAAGCCCATCAGGGCAGAGGAGCTGAAATATGCCAGACCAAAGGCAATGTGGGAATTGTTTTCCTTTGTGATTAACTCCCCTCCCAGAGGCTGAATGAACAGGTTACTGTTAAGCAGAGGTCTGCTAGGAGCTGTGGTATTCAGTTCCTTGTAGGATTAATCCAGAAATTCACACAGCTGGGCTAAAAATGAGTCAAAAAGAGGAGTCCTGAGATCAGACTATAGCAGAAGTCTGCAGTCTTGAAGAAGATCTCCACCTGCATCCCTGAAAGGCAGAGGCTGGTGAAACCTGGGGACTGGGAAGAAGCCCAAAGGCTGGGATGTGCGTTTGACCGGATACCCAAGTTCCTTGCAGCATCTTCTGCAAGTGTTACTGAATGGAGACATCCTATAGCTTCTGCTGTGTTGATACTGAGTGTACATTTCCAGTGATGTTGTAATCCCTCAGGCCCTTCAATGGACCAGAATAAAAGACTGTGCAGCCCTTTAGGAGTTCAGATTGCAAACCACAGAAGCAATTAATTGAATATATCTCAGACAAATGTTTGTAGCAGAGATATCTCCTCCTTAGTATCTATAGCACTGTTGGCTATTTTGTTTATTCATTGTGCATCTTATTTAAACAGCCTTCTTATTTTTATGGCACATTTTTTTCATCCTCTGTACGCTTGTTTATTCCATATATTACAAGCTTTTATGTTGTGTTTTACTAGTGGATCTGAACTTTGAAATTGTTGAAACTAAAGCCCTTTTGCCATAGTTTATATTTCCAATTTCTTGTATTTGTTTTCATTAATCATGGCTTTCTTCACAGGTGGTTTCTTTTATTACCTTGTTATTGATGCGAGCAAAACACAATTTTTTTTCCCTCTCGTACATTTACGTTTCCCCATTTGAGTTACGCCTGTTGCATTTATAAATGACCATGCCTGCAAGGCATTTGGGCACTTAGATGAGAAATGCTGATGCTGAAGTCAGAGCTTTGAGACACTCGTGTCCATTTGCGGTTAATTTAGGCAGCCCCCACAGCTCATGGATTTCTACCTATCTGCATCCAGACCTCTGGGTAGTTGTGGTCCGCGTCTTGCATTGCAAATAGAAAAAAAAGAAAAGAAAAAAAAAGAGAGGAATATACAAAAGTGTAATAAGAAAACAAATGAAGGGTCAAAGTAGTCTTGATGTAGCGCTTTTTTCTCCATACCCTGAAAGAACAGTCTGTTCAGCTTTGGGAGAAGACATATTACAAGCATTTGATAAATGGGCATAAAATAAGGTATTGTATATAGAAGGCAAAACTGGCATTATTCTTGGTCTTTCCTACTGATAGGAGTCACTCCAGAGCAAAAAGTAGAGTAATATTTAAAAACAGATTTTCTTTTGCCCCCCCCTGCCCCCCGCCCCAGTGTAACAATGTAAAATAGTGAAACTCATTGCCTTGTCTTCCAGATCTTAGGCATACATGAGGCTTTGAAAAGCTCCTATTTACTTATTGCACTAATGAGAATTATAACCCTAATAATAAATTATATAAAAAACCAAATACCAAAATTCAGAATTCCACTATGCAGAGCTCTATCTTCTACTTTTTCCTTCTGATGTTGAGCAAAAGGTCTAGAAAAATACAAGGGGATGGTGCTGGATCTTACTGTATTTTGACAGAGCTCATCTAGAAGGACTCTACTCGTCAGCTTCGGTGATGGGGCAAAAAGGGGACACACTGGATCACAACAGAGAAAGAAAGGGCTGTGCTCACAGCAGCAGAGCTGACAGCCTGAACTCCAGCTCATGGGGGTGTTAGAACTGGTTTCTGCAAACTGCCCAGAGTCCTTCAACTAAGCTTGCTGGGAGCTGACAAGACAGGGCTGAGCCACACACTTTTTTCATTAATAATATTCTTGTACTGTCTTAAATATCCAAGAGTCAAAATGTAAATGAAGCCAACACACAGTCAAAACTTGGCTCCCCTATACTGAGCTCCCCTTACAGCCCATGTGACAAATTAATGACCTGCATGTCATTTATCCTCCACTCCCAGATCACTGCTCCATTTGCCTCGGTCACCTATGGATGTTGTTCCTCCCCTCCTGTTACAGTTGCCCCTCAATTCTGGGCTTGATCTGTCAAAACTGAAATAAATTCTCCTTTTTTCTTAAGTAGGTTTGGATCAGGGTCTCTGGGATGGGAATGGCAGTTTAATGGGAGTCTTTGGGTTGAGGAAGAGAGAGAAGAGAAAAACACAGCTGTCAATAAACCTGGACTTTCTCAACTGATGGCTATTGTGGGACCATATATAGGGCCCCTTGCTGTCACAGACCACTTAAGAGTTTTTCTCCTTCCTTTTTCCTTTTCGGTCTAATTTCAGAAAAGCAGATAGTTTTCTCTCTTGGTGCAGGAAGTGGCACATTTTTCATCTTGCAGCAGCATACAAACCAAAGCCATTAAACCAGCCAAAGACCATCAAAAGGCAGCATGGCAGGACTGTACAAATGAGTCCACCTCTGCCCCGGAAATGGCCCAATTTTATTTTCTATCTGCCATGTTGCCATAACAAATAGGAACACCTTTGACCATATCTGCAGACCTGTGGGAAGGGCACCCCTTCTTTCTCCACCCAGGTTCAGCACAAAAATTGAGCTCAGTCTCTGTGCAGTCAAGCTCTTTTATTTTTTTTTTTTCCCTTTCAGCCTCCTTGTCCATTATTAATCAGGAGATTTACTATTGCTTGGGCTGGATTTTTATTGCATTAGCTACTCAGGGTCAGATCTTGCCTGCTCACAGACTCTGTAGTAAAGTACCTGGATAAAGCACCTGCCTTCTCTGCTAGAGGTAAAATCTGATCCGAAATGAAAACTGGGATGAAACATATTTGCCCCTCTCTCAATTCTTACTGTATTTATCCCAAACAATTTCATGAATGCTGGTGGAAGTAAAGCTGGCTTGAGAGCAGTCAGAAACTGGCTTTTGGCAGGTACAAATTCCAGTTCCTAACCATACTTTCTTCAGACTTTTTCAGTAAAAGAAAAGCATGGGTGTTAGCACACTGTTAAATTGCAATCCCACGTGCAAGGCACAGAGTAACACAATGTTTTGCTGAGGTACATCACTTAGGAAATGTGTCTACAGGTATTGAAAGAAATGTATTCATTACAAATAATGCAAATACCATTTTAAATGAACAGCTGAAAACTTTGTGTGAGCTTTTGGCTGACATCTTAGCCTGTATTGAAGTGAGCTGGGCCGTATCCTGCCACTGCTCCAGAGTGACCTTAAGCCACTCTGTGTCCTCTCCTCTCCTTTTCCTCTCCTGTCTTCTTGCTATCTCCATTTGTATGCATGCTGGGATGTGATGGGACTCTGATTAGTCTCTGCTGTAATAGAAATAGCAGGTAGATAAAAAAAAATTTGTTTGTTTGTTTTACTTGAGTAACCTTTTAACGCTCTCGACTGTGGAGAAGAGTTTAAAAATCCTTGAGCCCAAAATCTAAAATCCAGAAGGCCAATCAAGCAGACCTCTCCTCCCTTCTCTTTTGAAGACAGTCCTGTGTTTTGGGCAGCCTTGATTCTCAATTTTACTGAAACTGCAATCCAAGGAGCTGAAGTGAAAACCATTTTTAGTTTAGCTTAAAGGAAGACTGGTCTATACATGGAAGACAAGGACAGACATTTCTGTACTCTTCTGCAAAGCTTGGACAGCCAAGAGCGTGGCTCTGCACTGCCCACTCTGTCTTGGGAGAATCTTCCTGTCTACTGGGCAAGGCACTGAAAACCCACTTAAGAAGGGTGCCTCTCCATCAACCAACAACCAGAGCTGCCAATGAGCAGAAGTGGGACTTCTGCAGCATGGATCAACCTGGTGGGGCTGCACCCATCTACATTGGCTGAAGATCCGGCTTCCCAGATGCTTTGGGTGCACTGCTGATTTATGCCAGTGGGATATCCGGGCCTTATGTAAAGGAAAAACACCTCCAGGCTATCTCTTAGCATTTCAAAGAGCACAGGTGTATGCTGCAATTCTACAGCGTGGGTGAGAAATTGTGGCATGTGGGTGAATCCCTATTGCTGGCAGAGGCAAGCTCAGGGTCTCGCATGGGCAATCCGCACAAGCCCTGCTGCAAACAGCTGCCTCTGCCCTGCCCTTCCCCTGGCCCAGCAAAGGCTGGCTGGAGACTAGAGATTGAGTCCTGCTTTATCATTCTCCAGCCAGCCTGGGAAAACCTGGCACAACATAGTTGTCAGCCAGATTGGCCCTGACAAGTATCATATGCTTTACTGCACCCGTTAACTGCCTGCTTTTCTCACGAGCCTTGCTGTCATTCATCCCGAAGAGCAGGTGCGTTAGCGTCTTTGTATAACAGCCTAAGAGGCAATAAATAGTCAGATTTGCCAGGTATAACTGTTGTTCAGCAAGGCGAGGGATAGACAGTCTTTTCTTTACACAGCTGAAGATCGTCTCTGCCCCCTCTTTCCTTCTCGCACCCTGTCCTGAATGTGTCATACAATGGCTATTGAGCACTTCTTTTAAATAATTTCCCTGCAGTTGGAAGATGCCCCAGTTTTCACATCACTCACACTTGTCAGAACCGAGCAAAGATAGTAAAATATCCCTCTGGTGTCCTGAAGCTTTGGGCTGGCTTTCCACGTGCTGCACTTGGCTTAAAGTACCCTCTGACTCCAGGTTTCAGGATGAAGAAGATGTTTGCGTGCCTGAGTGAGGAAGACTGTCCAGGCAGGACTCCTGAACCCTATTTCTGCTCCTCCAAGATGCAAGGGACTTGTAAGATGGATCAAATTAGCTTTTTGACTACCACACAGTTTTGTACCAGTTAACACTAGCCTGTGATCCTTACTTCACATTAATGACTCAGTTGACCCTGGAGCTCACTTGGGAACTGCTCTTTAGCATAATATCCTTACATGGGATAAGTTTCTACTTCTTTAATTTATCAAAGTACATATATTAAGATACTTGGAGCCTTAGCTTGTGCACATGGAAGCCAAAGGCAGTTGTTAGGTGCCTGTGTTGAGTCAGGTGCCTAAATAATTTGAGGGCATCTAAGGTGTATGTTCAGGTTAAAACATGTTCACAGTATCTGCTCCAATATAGCCCTGATCACAAATAGCCTTGTGAGAGAAGGCATGGGTACCACCCCTGTTATTGTCTGCCAATCATACTGTATAATTAATAAATACATTTCCTCTCACAAGGCTGTTAAGTAGCTATTTCCTCTGAGTCTGATCCTGAGTCAGGACATGCAATTTAAGGGCAAAGTGCTATTATTGCTAAACATTAGTGTAGAGATTACCTTTCCAAAAAGTAATCTCACCTCTGCCCCAAGTAAGGAATCTTGGTAAAAAGTACCGCACGTCACTCATGAAACTTGCCATCCAAGCACTTCCAGCCAACCCCACAGCAAGGTGTTTTGTTTACCCTGGTGCCCTTGCATCCTTGCCATTTTTATTTTGAAATAGCTCCCATACAGCTCAGACTTATCTCAGGTGACATGTGAGTTTCATTTAATACACTGCTGAAGCACAGGTTCAGTCTGCCTCCTTCAGCTCATCCTGCTACCTTTTTCAGAGTAACAGTACTTCTTGTGAAAGCACAAATCGGGTCCCCAGAGCTACTGAGCAGGGACATGAAAGCCCGGTGTGGCAGTCCGGCACTGCTCTGCTGAGTCAAACATCCCATTTATCTACAGAGGAGGCTGTCACTTAAATGGGAAATGTCTCAGCATAGAACCAGTGCTCTCTACTAAGAAGCCATGCTGCGAACTCTTTCTGTGTATGTTGGTGTGAGAAATTAACACTTCACTACTATCTGTGTTTAGCACAATGAGACATAATCCACATGAGACAAAGTCCATAGGGACTTTGCCACTTTCCCACATCAGGACAGTGATATTTACAGCTCTTGCAATTTCAGCGTTCAGTGCAAAGGGAGTGTTGCTGCTTCACTGTCTCCTAATGACAGACCCAGTCCTTTTGCTCTGCAGCCGTGCCAAAGTGCTGCGAAAAAGACATGGACTTTTTTACTGGTACACGAGCTGGGCTGACCTGCTGCTTTCTCAGAGTTTCCAGATTTGTTAATCCTACTGTGATCCTGGGGAAAGCACTAGTTAAATCCAAATTAATGCCATTAATCAGGGTAGATTAGGAAGTTTCAGGGTAATTTTGTTATATGTCATAGTAACTTTCCCTGTAATGTAAAGTATCATTTTCACTAAATTAGATATTTGAGATGGAGGAGCACGTTACTCCCAGCAATTAACAGCCAGCAAGATATCCCTGAGCAAGGCAGACATCCCTACTACTGGCTGCCATCAGAGGATGCTGTAACATATGCTGTAGGGAGCTTTGGCTTAGGTGGTGGTACTGGCACATACATCTTAGGCATCCAGGTTAATATAGTGGGAGGCTGACATCTTGCTAGTGCTGGGCTGAAACACTGCCAGTGGTGGGTTCCTTTATGAAAGGTGAGACTGGCAGGGTGTCTGCAGAGCTGGGGTTGTGCTGAGCCATGGGCAGCACCTCGCCTCACTGGCAGAGTTGATGGGGCAGGAGAGGTCTTTAGGTGAGGCTTGTTTGGGCTGCTGTCGGCAGGTACACTTGCTTCCCTTGCGTTGCTCCAGTGCGGGCACCACGATGGATCCAAAGGCTGATGTTTCTGGCTTTCCCTAGGACTATGTGGTGTAGTTTGTTTCTCTACAGCAAGATGTTAATGTGCTGTTAGATAAAAAAGACAGGGCATGTTTTATTCCCATTCATTTGTAGACACTTGTATATACAGCAACCAGCTCTTCATTGTACCAGTCCACAGCACTGGTTGATGCTAAGCAGAGAAAACTAAGCCCCCAGCTCACCTTCAGCACTAAGGACAGGAATGAGGAGAGAAAACCAAGTTGGAAAAAATGAGGCTAGGATTTTCTTCTGAATGCAGGCAGATGAATATTCATCAGCAAGAAAGAGAACATAGGAATGGGGCATATCAGAGGTGGAGACAGAAGTTCATCAGCATCCGCCCCTTTTCAGTGTGTGTGGAGCCTGTGGGAGGTTGGGAAAACTGTCCATCACTGAGACAGTGTGGGGCTTTGCAGGTAGATTGCTGGAGTGGTACTCCTGGGAAATTCTCCACTGATTTCATCAGGTTCCAGGGGTTACTCTGTGGCATATGATACCATCACCTTTCCTACTTCTGGTAATCATTTCTTCCCCTACACACCGCAGTCAAATTTGCAGCCTCCTTGTGTGTTACCACAACCCTCGCTTTCTCCTATCCATGTATCTCCTGAAATGTCCTGCTTCTGAGGCAGTGAGGACAATGTCATTCAGACAGAAATAGGAGGAGGATAGGGATAAGGGGTAACTTGAACAAATATTCCCAAGAAGATTCCCCAGGGACATCTGCGTGCAAATGCCTGGGTGCAGTAGGGCCAGGAGGCAAATGAGTGAAAGAAGACAAAGTCCAAAGGCAAAGAGAGACCAAACTATACTTGTTTGACATTCCTAGTTCCCAGACTAGCTATGGGGAGGTGAGGCTGGCCTTTCACTATGCTCTTGGCCTTTTGTTGCACTCCTGCTGTGTGAAACAGTGTATTTTAGTAATCAACAGATGTAATTTCTAGGCACTGCCCCAAAAGAAGTGGTAATAACAGGGTGAGACTTCAGATCTGATGGGCTTGAAATTGCTAGTGCCTAACACTGAGTAAAAAAGACCCCCATGGTGCCAGGCAGGATTTGTTTGGGTGGGTAACCCACCTGTGGCACTCCACTGATGGCTGCCTTGTTCTGGCTGTGTACCTCCAGCTAAGAAACTGTAAATTATTTACCAAGGCAACAAATTAATGCCAAGCAGCACCAGCACCTTAGTGCTCAGTGAGTCATACATAAAACATGCTTCCTTCTGTGAGGGCATGACGTGCTGGTGGAAAGCAGGCTGAGGAGGGAAGGACTGTGGGAGTTGAGGAGTTTGAAGTAGCTGGGGTGGGAATCTTCAAGAGAGCTGAATAATGGGGGGAGTGATTCAAAGTCAAGCTTTTCAAGTGCCCTGTGAGTTAGCATGATGGGAAGCAAAGAGAGAAAGTAAAAGAAAAGAAGCAGCATCACTTTTAAAACTCGGCAGCAAGTATTAGAGGTGAGGCTGGAGAGAATAGTTTCTTTCATTGCTCCCTCCCAGGTATGTTTTCTATGCATATGGAGTATGGTTATAAAAGTCTTTGGTTTTCTGAAAAAACAGCAGGAGCATTAAGTAGCCCTGGCCATCTGCCGAGGAGTGAAATGTGCTTTCAGCTCCACAGCCCCCTGCTGTGCTTGCCTCTCCCTGAAGACTCTGATTTCAAGCGTGCTGAGCTCTAAAACACCTTTGCTCTAAAGGCAGTCACCTCACCAGCATGAGCAGCTCCCAGCCATGCTAGTCCCTGAAGCTCTTGCACATCTCCTAGTGAAATTCCCCTCAGGGCCAGTAACATCAAGATTTTAGCCTTCTCAGTCTGATAAAGCCCTAAGGGGTTGCTGGATTTTTAAAATTCTATATCCTGGGAGAAGTTGCTGCATTTTTGGCTGAGTTTAGGGATAGAACCAACTCATGTATTTATCTCTTGAAATAGAAGTTGAAACATCCTTTCATCTGGACAAGGTTTCTTACGGTCTTTAGGCTTTCCTGAAAAAATATTTTAATGAAAGGTCTTTCCAGACAAATCTGTCTTGGTGCCAAGCAGATTTTTGGGCAAACCATGCAAGCCACTTTGAAAGACAGCAAAATATTTCTATTGGATATCTAGCAGGCTGTGGATCAGTGCAAAAGGTCTGATTTAATGGTGCAGGGAGGCAGCTATTTATCTGTGCCATTAATGGACTGCCTTGTGGCTAGTGCAATGTTGCCCTAGGGTTTATCTTTCTTTCCCTTTGCTCAGGGAGGATTACCTATAGCAAGGAGCACAAACTCCACAGCAAAGCATGAGCATTTAAGAGTGGAGAATTTGCTCTGTGGTCCCCAAGTGCAGGTGCCAGTCATGGAGTGGAGCAGCCAGGCCCCTTTCATCCCCACAGTCCTCACTCAGAATAATTTCCAAATTGTCCACATGACAGTAGCTGAGGAAGGCACTTCCCTGCAGCGTATGCATGTTGTGTACGAGCGTGTGACAGTAATCTAAAGAGCTTTCTAAGTGTCTGGAGGCTTCCCACAGATATTACGGGCTGTGAAAAGATTTCACAGAAAGGAAAAGAATAGAGAATCACCTCTAATTGCAAAAGGAGTAGAGAGAGGAGACTTTTACCAAACTCTGCGTGTCCAGAGCAGTTCAGAGCTAGATTTTCTGTGAGCCAGTTCTGAAATACTACAGTCAGTACAGCTTAGTCAGATTTTGGGCCCCATTGCTCTTTGCCATCAAACCAAGATCTTGCAGGAATACTTGAGCATTAAGCAGTTAATTAAATCTGACTCTGTCCTTACAAATAGCATTAGAAGGATAACACTCTTCAAAGTCCTAGTTTGTAGCTGAGGTTTGTGTGGGCAATTAATTCCTCTTGCCCTGCCCTTGCATGATTTTCAACAAGTTCTGTCTGGGTTGTAATGAGGTTGATGATTGCTGGTGCCTGTGCCTATTTAATAAATTAATGGTAATAACAAATGTCTATGCATCCTTCATTAGGTGATATGGAAATGACTTTACTCTGAAGCTGGGATTGCTGGAGCTTGGCAGCTTTGCTGGAGGGGTGGACATGGGGGTTAGTTACTCAATTTATTATGTGTGCAGCACAGAATTTCTCCTATCACCTCCTGGAGCTCTCAACCTTGTGAGTATTCACTGCTAACTTTCCCCAGCAATAAAGGAAAAAAAAAAAAAAAGAGGAAAAATTCCACTGGAACAAAAATAACTTTTGCATTGGAAGAGCTTGAAATACTATGTTCAGTTTCACCCTCCCAGGATCAAAGGAAAGGCAGAAACCTGTTCACTGTCATTTATGTCTCCTCATTTTAGGAATGCAATTTGTTATCTCCAGTACAAGCCTTTGGTGAGGTGATGTCTAGAGATGTCTTTCATCTAGCAACTGGCTAAGAAAATCTCAGAGGATCTGTAAGACCTTCATTATTCAAATCCAGCAGGAAGGTACAGTCCTGACTTCTTCTGAAAGGGATCAGAGAAAAACAAGGGAAGAGTAAACTAATGAGGGTTTTCAATTAACTTCTGTCGATAATTTTGCACCAGGGTCCTTTGGGCAGTTCAGTACACTTGGTGCTCTCTGATTTAAGAGGAGCAGACTTCAGCTGTTTTCCCCCATAGTTTCAGGTATCCCAGATTTCTGCAACCAAAGGTGCTGCATTCAATTGAATACAGTGTTAAAAGTGACCACCTCAGTAAAGCAGGCCCTACTGTGATTTGTGATTGCTAGATGTTTTCCTTCTTCCCCAGACCTCCTAGGTCAAAACTCACTGGGGGAAAAAAAAAAAAAAGAAAAAAAAAAGAAAAAAAAAGAAAAAAAAGAAAAAAGCAGTGAGAATTTAAATGTTCCTGTATACCTCTCCTCTGCTTCACTAACAGCTTTTACTTCCTATAATTGTGTGCACTGAACTCACCTATACCCAATCAGAGAGTCCATTGCATCCCATCTTCAGACCTGAGCCTGAATTATCTCCAGCAGGATAGCTAATACTTGCACCAATACAGAGCTATGAGTAGCATCCCAGTCTTCTCCACAAGTTTATTTCTTTTACTCTTAAAGAAGAAATACTCCCCTAAATTATTTTATGTCACCAGGATTACTCCAGACTTAAACAGCTGGGACCAGAAGCTAATGTTGGCATTGGATTATCTTCAGAATGGGTGCCTTTTGGCTGCAGAAATGCAAAGCTGGTGGAGTCCATAAAAGATCACTGACTGCAAAATACCTTGACTTTCTCCATACTTGAGTTTCATCCCTTTCTGATGTTGTAGTCAAGTTCTCTGCTCTGTAATAAAACTTGGGTACTAGATCACCTGACCAACATCATAATATCTGTAAATAGTTACTGTAGTTACTCAGGATGTATCAAACAGGACAGACATTTAATCCATCATGACTGTTGCATTATCCATCCTGCAGGTCTCGAATTCCTATTTGGCAATAACTTGTGACAGTCAATCCGATGACATCCCACTCACTATTACTCTTTGCACTGTAGCAAAAGAAGAATCTGAGATAAATGTGGTACCAAGGTTTAACCATTGTCATTGAAGTCACACTAATAGTATTGCTGTGTTGCTTTTTGTTTACTGTTTAGTGACATGGGCACTGAGCTGTCTTCTTTTCCTCTCTGCTTTGGAGACAAAGTGTACACAGGGAACTTCTGAAATATTTTGAGGAGGGCAGAGAGGGGCTCCTGGAGCTGCATTGCTCTCTTTCTCCTGATATAAACATACTCAGCCTCTTTGTCCTATTGTAATCTTAATGGTTGTCCAGTCTAGGTCTTCTGCTGTACTTTTATGAGCCAGCAGAATTATAGCTTAGTTTATAGACCATTATTCCTGAGGGCTCCTTCCATTTTCAAGGCAATATATATGCTCTGTAAATGCAGCTGCTGACCAAATGGCCAGGTATAAAGCTCTGAGCTGGTTCTTTGCTAATAGGAAACAGATTCTTAAGAAACTGTGAAACCAACCTGACTGTTTTTCTCCTTGTCCTTATCATAGGAAATTAGTCATGAAATACAGAGAAGTGATGGAAGGATAGGGGAAGTGTTCTGCCTTAAAGAATGTTCTTATTTCTTAGTCTCTAGAAAGCCTGAGATCTAGTCAGCAGGGTAATGTAAAAGCTGAATCTTCAGTCTGCTCCTTTTATATCCTATTCTCACCAGGCTGCTTTCAATCACACAAACCCTCAGCAATGTCTTTTTTTTAGGACCTGGTTAGCAAACACATGGGAAGGAAGAGCTGGCCACAGCTGCAATATTGATGGGCTTCACATGGACAAATGTGTCATTTCTCCTGCCTAGCTGAGAAATTAAAATGGTGCTTTCTATCTGCTCTGAATTTTATGGTGTGTTGCTCCATCATAAAAAAATCAATTAAATCGCAGCTGATAGAGGCTAGCCGAGAGAGTTGTCTCTATTTGGCTCATCCCAGGCAGGTACTGGCAGCAGTGCCAAAATACAGGAGGTCCATGGAGCTCAGCCAACTCACAAATGGGATATTCTGCTATGGGAACCCAGCCTATCACATGGCAGCAGCTCTGCTTTCCTTGGGGATCTCTTACGGCTGTGACTCTGCTCTATCCTAATTAGCCCAGAGGAGGGATTGCCTGGCTTTGTTATCTCCAAAAATGAGTGACCATAACCTTGTTGTGGCTGCTGTTCTGCTCAGAGGGCAGAAATAGTATCAGCATTGGCAGCTACAACTGAAAGAGCACCAAGTGCTCTATGCATTTTAGCACTCAGTTGCTCTCTAAGGCTGAGAAATCTGAGGCAGATAGAAGAGCAGCATTTTCCTGTGCTTTCTCATGGTGTCAGTGGCATGAATTAAATGCTTGTATTCTTTAATTTTCCTACCAGCTGCCTGATACTGTGGTCTTCCTTCTTATAAGCCTATATTATTGCTTAGAGAATAAGAAATAATAAAGACTTAAAGAGAAGTGGCAGTATGATTTGTTTTAAACAAACCACCGTGGGAGTCATTTCCTTCTATTAAAAATGTTTTCAGCACTTTTAGAATGAAGTTTTTGTAGGGATACTTCATTGCCCCCTTACATTTTTCTCCAGGGGTTATTGCAATTCCTAGAAATCCTTTGAAATCTGGGCTGGGCTATTGCATGAATAAAAGAGACATGTTAAGGAGAAGATAATGTGCAAAACATAAAATATAGTGAAGCATAACACATCCTTTCCAAAAATCTTTCCTCCTTCTGCATTAACATCCTCTAACTATCATGAGCTAGATGCCTGTGCTGTTTTTGGCTGGGATAGAGTTAATTTTCTTCATAGTAGCTAGGATGGGGCTATATTTTGGATTTGTGCTGAAAATAATGTTGATAATACAGAGATGTTTTTGTTATTGCTGAGCAGAGCTTACACAGAGCCAAGGCCTTTTCTGCTTCTCACCCCAGCCCACCAGCGAGCAGGCTGGGGGGGCACAAGAAGCTGGGAGGAGACACAGCTGGGACAGCTGAACCCAACTGACTGAAGGGATATTCCAGACCATACGATGTCATGCTCAGCATATAAAGCTGGGGGAGGAAGAAGAAGGAAGGGGGGGGACCTTTGGAGTTAGGGCATTTGTCTTCCCAAGTAACAGTTACATGTGATGGTGCCCTGCTTTCCTGGAGATGGCTGAACACCTGCCTGCCCATGGGAAGTGGTGAGTGAATTCCTTGTTTTGCTTTGCTTGCATGCATGGCTTTTGCTTTACTTATTAAACTGTCTTTATTTCAACCCATGAGTGTTCTCACTTTTATTCTTCTGATTCTCTCCCCCATCACACCATGGGGGGAGTGAGCAAGCAGCTGCATGGGGCTGAGTTGCCAGCTGGGGTTAAACCACAGCAACGCAGCATGATATAGGAACAGGATCCAAGTAAACACTTTACCCTCATGTGGCTGCTTTGAAGTGATCAACATATTGTTGTGGGGTTTTTTTTGTTGCCCAGTCTTCTCATTAGTTTGTGCCCCCCAAACACATTTAGTAGAGTACTTTGGTCAGCCAGGCCTCTTAAAATGGATGGAGTCCACCTTTATTCTGCAGAAGTGATTAATACCTTTCTTTAGTACAGCAACATGTGTTTGCTTGACATCAATCTTTTTAGGTTTTAGAAGCCATAGATTGCCAAGGTATACATGTTTTCAACATGAGCACTGGATTTAAAGATTAATGTTAGAAGCCTAGCTCTTCAACCCTGGCATTTTCTGAACCTAACTCAGTGGGGATGATAGTTAGTTCAAGTATTAATCGTTCTCTCAACCATTCCTCAAGTATGCTGTGTGCTGCTGCTGCAGCCTCTTGCCTCTTCCCCAAGATTGCTGGTCAGCAAACAAATCCATCCAGGCCTTATCTAAAGAAGTTTTTAATGTCAGCCTTGACATGTATCTCTGACAACACTTCCTTTGCAGCTTCATAATTCATTTGCCTCAGCAAACTTGAAGCTGAGTATTCCAAAACTTCTACTTCCTTTTCATTTTGGGGATAGATGTGTAATCTGGTGAAGAAGACACTTATCTGGCACAAGGAGATAAGGAAAATCCCAGTCTTCAGTTCCTTCTCTAATAGGTATTTTATTATTTAGACTGAATCTTACTCTTGTGAACCAGGCCTGTCACTTTTTGAGAATCCAGGACTCTGTTTCTGAATTGCCTTTGCTTTGATTTAAACAGTAGTTACATTAAGAAAAAACCCTGTTGTTGAATTATTTTTTTTTTCAGAATTGTTAATGAATGCTAATGAATGATCTTATATTGAGTGTCTGATCTCTCTGAGGTGAGGGTTTTGGTTCTTGCTACCTTCCATAATGGGGGCGTGAGTATTTAAACCAGTTTAAATAGCTAATGTGGAGAGGCAGGTAAGGATTTACTAAATAATAAGTACATCTTCCAGCAGTCTGCTTTTTTCTGTCTTCACATGTTTTGAGTCACAATTTTACAATACCTGCCATTCAAAGGTGAAGCTGGCCTAAGAATAAATAAAGGACTGTTTTTAAGCTTAATAATACAGTTTATGTTGTGGTCCAACAAATATCTAGGTCAGCAAACTGAGAGAGTCCTGTAATTGGGGAACAGAACCAGAAACTAGGAGAGAGGAATGGGGCAGGATAAGAATGCCCTGTACTCTTCTGCGAAGTCAGCATCTTTTGAAACCTCTGCCTTGGAGAAACCGTGCAGGGTAAATCAGACTCACCACAGTCTCCAGGGTATACACTGACTTGGCTGCTTTGATGCTTGTTGTACTTTTGAGCTGACACTTTTTCCTACCAGAAATTTGGTACATCTGAAGATGAAGGAAGGCGAAGAACTTGCAGCTAGCCCCAAACACAGACACAGAGATCTGAAGGGATGTTACAACAGTATTATCTCTGCTGCTGCTTCTGATCTTGTTTTTTTCCCTCATTAGGAGCAAGAGTGGAGACAATGCACCTATGGTAAACAGAAATAAATCAGAAAGGGATGTTTTAGGTCACTTTTCAGCTATTTCAAAAAATGTTCTTGTCATCTTGAATGGTTGCAGAAAAGCTGACATCACAAGCTACCTTTTTTCTTACTGATGATAATTGAATTAGTCCCAAGCAGTTTGAGTTAATATTGATTTTAAATTAAAAAACCCACCCTGTTTTAAACATCGATCCTTCACCTTTTCCACGTGGGAGGTAAAAAAAGATTTGCTGCAAAGGTTTAGAAACACTCTTGTTGGTTTTCCCTCCAACTCAGCTAGTAACAAAATCCATATTTATGTACCAAGAAAGCAAAGTTAAAAAAAAGCTATGGAAGAAATGGTCTAGCCTCTGTATTACACTGATTGTAGTTATCCACCGCTTGCTGCTGCAGTCGCTTTGAGATTTCCATTTTAATTCCCAGGGACAAAAGAAAGCTAGTGAGACTATGGGTTGGAAAGTACACTGAGGATCAAGCTGCTGACAAGAGAAGTGACAATTTTATCGTTGTTATTAGCAGTACTATCAAAAGAATATGCCTAAAATCTGAGCTAACATGATTCCCTCTGTGACAGCCACTAGAAACACATGATGGGAGAAAATTCCTTTCCCAGTAAGTTTGCAATAAAAATAGCCAAGACGAACAGAGTAGACTTTTTCAGCCTGATTTTTATGCTTGACAAACTAAGGCAGAGAATGACTGAGTTGATAGAGACAGGGCTTTCCCAATTCACAGGGAATCTTTTGGGTGCTTTTCATGCATCCTGCTCAGTTGTTTCAACCATAAGGGGTTCCCTTTCTCACCTGGAAATGGCAGAGATGGGTGTAATTCTGCACAGTCCAGTGCCTGGCATCTCAGTCTAAAAACTGCATAGTGTGAAGAGTGAAACTTCATGAGAAAGGGCACATTTACCGTGAGGGAGAGAGTCCAAAGATGTGGTAAGCTTCCTGACCAGAACTATTTTACCTGGCTACTCTTTTTTCCTTGTGGTAATTTTGTTTACAAAGTCCAGCAATTAGTCCTGGGTCTCCAGACATCAGACAACTCACCCAAAGCAGAAATTCAGACCAGGCTGTTTGTCACAACCAGACCATTTACTGCAGAGGCAGAAGAAAAATCAGTGTCTTTTTTGGAAACAATGAACTGACGCTATCTGAGATAATTTTCATAGTAGTGATCTGCAGGTCTGCTACCACTGAGCTGACCTGGGATGACTCAGATATTTGTGATCATGTGAAAATGTCCTTAAGCACTGACACCTGTGACAGCACAGCTGTTCTCTAACCTTATCCTTTTCCATTTACAAAAGCAGGGAAGATGAAGTCCCCAGGAAAGATGAGGTCTGGTAGCAGGCTACCACCATCAGAACAATTCATCCAACCTGTGTGTCTTCCATCTCTGTCCTAAAAAGTCTCCAGGAATGGACTAAAACCTGGAGGAATTGTCCTTGAATGTTGCACAAAGTTTGCAGGTTAAAGGATGAACATCTGGCCTTTGCAGAATAGTCCCAAATTCTCTGGGTTTTTTTTGCTGTATGTGCAGAAGAGCTTCCCAAAGTATTTTGCCTGAGCTCTAAAACCAGGAGCATCCTACCAGCTTCTTTTTCTAATGCTGTAGTATTATTCCAAGAGAATGGATGGCATTTGCTTTAGAAACAGTTTGGTACATAATGTTTCAAAAGCCCCAGAACTGTGGAGAACAACTTACACTGCAGCATTTTTGATTGGAGCTAGCAGGCTACGCCAGCAGAATTAATTAAGGGCGTTAATTTCCTTTATTAGTGCTTGGCTTCTGTTGCTTCTCTTCACCTGTACTAACTGTAATTTGTGCAACTTCCTTTAGCTTTGCTTTAAAAGCTATTTAAACCCTGAGCATCTCAGGAACCTGCTGTAGAATATAGATATACTTTGTTGAATTGTTATCCTGTCTCCCAGTAAGAGAGCTTTGTGCTGTTAATTACAGCCTGAAGCCATTGAATGCTACTGCTGTGTTAAAGTAAGTGGAAGGAATGCTCTATGTCTCTGAACATAGGCCACTGAGCATGATGGGTTCTTTATAATCTTGGTAATTCTTTTTTTGGGGGGATGATAATTTCACAATTCTTAAGAAACATTTTGTCGTATTAAACGATGTGGTTGAAAGTCTTGCTTAATTATTGATGCACTGAGAGCATCAGTATGGATCTAACCTACTATCAGATGGTGACTTTTCTACTGCACAATGAAAGTTTAAGCTTCAGGAATGGTGCGTTGATGAATTGAGGCAGGGTTCATTGCCAACACTCTCTTGCATATTTTATGAGGCAAGCAAATGATGGGAAAGAAGGCTGATTTTCCTCCTGGAAATTCCACCTTTTAACAAAGACTGAGGCTAAAGGCGAGCTCTCTTATCCCCGAGAGAAAGTTTTCGTGTAAAGATCAGTTATTTTACTCTACACTGTGTGACCTTTAGCATTCAGAGAATGAATCTGTCCTTTTCAAAGAGTACATCTGACTGTTTTCCTAACTTTGTGAAAGGTGTGATGACTGACAACCTTGATTCCCTACTCTCTTCTGTATTGGCATATAGGAAGAACTAACAATACTTTTCCAGAGCCTTTCACAGCATACCTGCTTGCTGCACAAAGTCATGCTGAAGATGATCTGACATCGGTGTAAGTGAGGCTTGAGAGATAAACGGATGGGTGTCCAAAGTGATCAGCTGCCAATTCTGTGCACAGAAAGATAATTTCAGGGCTCCAGAAAGCAGGCTTTCCCTGGGCCAGTGGAGCTTTAAGACAGTGCAGAAAACTGGAAAAGCTTTGAGCAGCTCCTCACGCAAGGTATGCTGTGTCTTGGTGCTTACATTACCCTTTTCCTATAGAGGGGAAAGAATTTGAAGCCAAAACTCACAGTAATGGATTCTTCAGCTGGGGACATGCCCTAAAAACTGAGCATTAAAACATTCATTGTGTAAGAACTAATTTATTTCTGTGGACCTCAGCTGTCCGTTCCCTTTCTGTGCATGGGGAACAATGGGCCTGGCCACTTGACTGATGTGCTATCATTTCTTTCCATAGGGCAATTTAGAAATTATATTTCTCTGCAGGCTACAGTAAACAAAGGCATTTCCTTCAGAGGAGTCCCTCACAGGTACCATAGGCTGGGTGGTTCTCAGCAACCTCATCTAAGGCTGCCCTGAGCTTGACACCTCATCATGCAGCAATAGCAACCCTTGCCTTAAGTCTTGGCATGGTGTCCTATAATCTGTATTTTGGATAGCATCGTGAAGCCAAATAGTTGACACCAGTATAATTTTTGTTTGTCTGACAGTCCTAACATTTTCACATTGATACCTACTCTGAGAAAAATGCACTGAAGATGAGGAGATTATTTATTCTCATGTACTCATCATGGCAGAAGAGCAGCACAAATCCCCTCTGTTATAACTTGCCTCTCTTGAACCTGGTCACAAAGCCAATAAACCTGGAACAACATCCAGTGAATATATTACCAAATTGCAAACAGACCACAAGAAAGCTCTGTATAGTCTCTCAGTTAGCTATGGCCAGGTAGCTAGATGTATTAGACAAAGGCAGACTTATTCACACGCAGTCAGTGTTACTTTAACTTGGTTTTGTGTTAGGTCTGGCTTGTGACACAGCACTTCAAGACTCTACTTGATCCATAATATCCAGTATAGACATATCTGACAAGAGGTCAGAGATGTGAACTTTCCAACAAATGTGCAGATTAGAATCATGGAGAATTACAGTAATCTGAAAACTGAGAGGTGCTTCTGCATACTAAGTCATACAGAACCATTGTAAGAACACCATTATAACAAAAACACATTAAAATGTCCATCTTTTTGAATAATATCATCCTCCAATTTAGATCCAAGAAAATTTTCTCATTATCCATCCCCTCATCTCGGTATGCCCTGTGAAGAGATTAGCTGGGAAAGTGAAAGAACAAAAAGGCTAAGAGATCACAGTAAGCATATGCTTGTGGTTTGTTGAGGCTGTTCACAGTAAAATTGGGTAATAAGCTTTGTATTAAATTTTTTTTAAATTTTAACCCATTCCATGTATCAAATTTTATAATGTACCGTTCAAGTCCAAATCACACTTGGAATGGCTACAGATTTTCATTTTGCTTTAAACTGTGTTATGATTGCTATATATTCAATACCCTGCCTTATTGGATTTATAGATAAATGCTGCTATTTTTTCTTTTTTTTTTATTCATAATTTAACTTCAATCCCTCTGGTTGCTGTTCCTTTGCAGAGACAATATTGTATCTCTCCACACTTACATTGTGCCAAACTTGATTTAGAAATCAAGAAAGGAAACACTTGTGGATATTTATTCCACCACAGAGCGGAAACACAGGTCTGCTTCTGCAAGTCCATTTTAATATTTTCTTCCTACTAAGTGGGCCAAATCTGAGTTTGGACTAAACATTAAAATGACTTTGTGCACCCACACTTTAAACTCTTGTAGTTAATAAGGGTAATTATCTTCCCTTGAATATACCTTCTACAGTTCATCTTGCCAACCTTAGTCTGGAAGCTGAGAACAGGATACAATGACCAGAAAAGTAGTTCAAAGCTTTTCTTTCCTCTAGTCATTGTACAATGGATCAGTTTTGAAAGGAAAGCTTATAAGCCTTAATGGAAGAGAAAACATGCCTGAACTAAGCAGCTCACCCATTCTACATTCAAAGTGTTCTGTGCTAAGGAAGTTAGGAAGTTGGGGAGGGTGAAAGATGTAAAGAAACTTAAGTCTGATTTCTATTTATGAGTTTTCCAGCTTGTGTGGCCCCAAAAGAGCATGTGCAGGGCAAGAAGGCCCTGCCATGATGTGTTTGCCATCACCCTTGTGCTCAGACCTTAATGTCATGTCCTGAAGTCAGAATTGGAGGCAGCAACACGGGTAGTTACAGTAGCGCAGTTGGAAGTAAGAAGAGCGGTGGCTGGACTGGAGCTCTTCCTTACCATCTGTGCAAGCCTTTGTGCCTGAGAAAAGGCATAGCTGCAGCTTTATTTTGAGAACACTGGGATCTGGAGTTTAACAGTAGATCAGGCTGAGGGGGGTAGGGAAAGGAAATGCAGAAAAATCATTGTAGGTCCCTTCCAACTGAAATACTCTATTCTATACCACAGATAACAAACAATAGATTCTGCATTCTACATCCAGTTCTTCATGCCACCTCCTTTATAGCCAGGCAGTGCTGAGACTGACCTACTTTGGAAACCAACATGAAAAACTCTTGCTTGAGCACTATTATATATGTATCTATAAAAATTTAAATAAGAAAAATGAGTGCTTCAAAGCAAAGTGTTTGATTATATTTAAATTCAGTCTCTGTCTGAAAGAGATTAATTTTAAGCCCACCCTTTTGAAGAGAAACAAACAAATATCCTCACAGAATAACCGCAGGAATCTAGGTCTCTCAGATTCACAACAGTTGTAATGATATTTTCATCTGATAGATCTGTTCTGGGATTTCCCTTTCTCAGGAGTTTGGCTTGACTTGAAGCAGGAATTTTCCAGTGCCCCTAACCTGAAAGCCACACTCAGGAATGTCAGATGCTTTGATGATGGGCCTCAAATTGCTGGATAAGATACAAACCACCAGTGTATAAAACATCCTTAACCCTCTCACTGTACAAGTGGAGCCTTTGTGTGTATGGAACAGGCAAGGGCATCAGAGCCATCCCAAGACTGGGGCTTGGGGGAATCACTCTTCCTGCATCTACCTAGAGCCACCTCAGTTTCTGAAGGATGTTTCTTTTGTGCATAGGTAGTTTAGGTGGTGAATTGGACTGGTTTCTTCAAACTAGCTAGCCTAATCCTCTGCTACAGCTTTGCACATCACATGGTGAAAGCTCCAGATGACAGTTTTCAGCTGGCAGTGGCCTCTCTCTCCCTGTCATTCATGCAGCAGCAACAAGTAAATATTGACCTTTCTACAATGAGCTTAGTGAGCATGTGTCACCAGCCACGTTTGCCTTCATCTGTCTCCCCAAGCTGCTGTGTCAGAGTTGAGATGAACACTCCCCCCCCCGTATTAGACAGGGCTCCAGCAGTCTGTGTTAGGCTATCTTAGCTTGGGAATTTGTTCTTCTGGTTGTTTCCCAGTAGTCTGAATATCATGGTCCTTAAAGCACTGTCTTAACCAGGTCACTTTAAAATGGGGAAGAAAAAAAAAAAGAGAAAAGGACGAGAAGGTAGAATTTACTTTTGTCAACTTGTTTTGATATTAAGGAGCTATACTGACTTGTACTTATACTGGTTAGTCTAGGTACTTATTTTTTTTATTAGTCTTAAGACATACTGAAGGTGTCTAGAATAGATAGACAGGTTTTCCTTTTTTCCTGAGTAAGTGTATTAATCTAAATAGATTATATACTTAAACTGTCAACAATATAAGTGCATATGAATCTGGATTGAAAGGTATCATGAATATATTTCAAAGAATGGAGTTGAAGTTGTTATTGGAATGTATATGGTGAAGTATCATATGTCAATATTGTCTGTAACAAAATGCGTGAAATATAAAGGCAATAGAATATTTATGTGAAGTGCTTAAACTGCTTATATCTATTTTTTTTCATGTTTAAGCTTTTCTAACTGCTGTGTCTTTGTCATGTTTTTTGTGTAAGGATGACATTACTTACAACCATAGCTAACCGTAACTTAACAATGTTGTTTGTGTGGGAATTTAGATAAGCTTTCCAAAGTCTGAAGGTTTAGCTGACCCTTTTTGGTTTAGAAACTGAGTTGGATATCTGGTGCGATTAGTTTTTTTAAAGAGATGTCTGCAAAGAAGACATTCTGGGAAGAAAGATATAGATCGTTAGATGCAGAGACGGATGTTTATTGCCTACTTTCTTCTGTTTTAAACACATGATAATGAAATATCTTGGGAGGTTAAAATGGAGAGCTTCATTCACAATTTATTATGAAGATTTGTTGCGGTCAAATCTCATTTTAGTTAAAATTATTTCCTAACCTAGATTTTATTTGCAGAAGTCATAGTGTTCCCTCTATTAAAAAATGATCACTTTTATCACTATCATGCCCAGTCTGCCTACTCATTACTGGTGAAATCAAAGCTGCAGTCAAACAACGTAGTGAAGAAAAAAACTGGGGCTTGGATTGTGTTTTTCTGCCCCTTCTTTGGGTAGAAGGTAACTCCTTCTTCTGGGCAGTGAATTCACCTATTGAGCTACCATGCTTACATCTGGTTTATTTGTTTGGAGTGACAGCTCTGAGCCCTGTGGGATGCAGGGACACAAGTGTCTGGTGTGCAACACCCTCATATTGGGAACGTGCACCCAAGGGCCACGTTTACACCTTATGGATCTAAACTGGGGAGTGAACTAACAGATATGCAGCAGGAATGATAGACCAAGGCCCTGGAAGGAAGCAGTGAGACGACCAAATTGCTGGTATCAACGCTGCCTAAGAGCACAAGGGACCCCAAACAAATTACCACTGATTTTTGAAAAGGATCTCGTGAATTCATCCAGTGTCAGGGACTGTGAATCTCTAGCATCCCTTCATGTGTGTGCCTAGGTACAATGTATGGAGACCTTTTGAACTCCTGAGTTCATTTTATGGTTTTTGAAATTTGCTGACTGTATGTTCTTAGGTAGGTGGCTTCACCTCTGAGCCTTGGGCTGTCTGTTAAAATACATTGTAAGACTAAAGCAGTAAATGTAATGCTGCAACCACAATGTGCTTTGAAATCCACAGAGGATAACTGCACTAGTAACACAAAGTGCTACAAGGTGTAGGAAACTCAGCTCCTCTCTTTGTTGTAGCTTTCTCCAGGTGACCTCGGTCCTGGACTGGAATGGTGGGTTTGAGATTTTGGTTTGTGGTGGGTTTTTTTTTTGTTTTTTTGGGGGGGTTTTTTGTTTGTTTGTTTTTTTTTTTTAAATCTGCTTTTCCTCCTTAGACCTAGAATTTGCTGGATTAGCCAGCTGGTTTCACCTTTCCTTTTCTGCATTCTATTAAGCAACTTGAATGTCTTTGGGGCACTGTGACATGTTGAGTTAAAAATTACTATAATTACTGTGATCCCTGTGGAATTTGAAGTATGCACAGTTTATGCCTCAAGGGGCTTGAATCTTTGGAGAGCCTATTTTCTGGGACAGCAAGAGCTGTGAAATATACAACTCTTGATTTGCACTCAAGATCAGAGTCTGATTTGTATGGTTAAATAAAAAAATGCTGATTTATACAATTTGTTCGTGGGTCATAATTATGGTCTAGAATTAATTGAATAGCCTGGAGGTTTCACTACTGTACATGTTAATGATTACTAAAAATTGATTCTCTCCTATATTTCTTTATTAACTTATCTGAAAATGACATATCATGAAGAACAGCTTTAAATATTGCTGTGCTGAGCAACTTTGTAAATTGCTATTCGAGCTGTTTGTGTTGTTTTTTGTTTATTTTTTTTACCTTGACTTTTTTAGGTGATTTATTATAAGTGCCTAAGCTGTAAGTTTAACCAGAAACACAATGGGGGGGATGTTCATGTTTCTGACTAGGGACATTGCTCTGTTATTCTTCAGGATCAGATAGACGTGCCTTCCAGACAGACATGCTGGATCACACCCTCCAGACATGAGAACCTTGCATGTTCAATGGGTTATTATGCCACCAAGCGTGCCTGGGCTAGCTAAGCACGGACTCTGTATACACAAGAGCAGCTGAGAGGCAACCCACTTTTGGCCACTGTGAAGCTGGATTTTTCAGGATATTTGGACTCCGGATAGAGTGAGTTTAATGCATAGCTACAGTATTTGTTACTTTTTTACCTTTGTTACTTTTTATCATTCATTATTGTTACCTCAACGGGCTTCTCTGGCCAGGCTCCTAAATATGGGCTCTATATTTGCCTGGTGCAATCACTTAACAGGCAGTTCTGCAAATGCATTCTCCTGTTTGCTCATTCAAGTGGTCCCATTGGGAAAATATGGGAGGGTTTGACTCCTGTTGACCAAATCCTGGGAAGGCTTTGAAAACCTCCAAAAGAGGTAGAAGCACTCTGAGATTCTGTCAAGATACAGGTTAATTACATGGACATTCTCCAGGAGAAGAAAGAAATAGCTGTGAGGGTAAGACCAGTTCCTCTGAAATTGTAAGGCAAACTGTAAAGATGGAAGTAATGTTACTACTATCCTTTTGTTGCTGTTTTCATATATGTTTAAGCTTTGCTATTGACATTATAGATATTTTTTCTCATGCTCTGAAAAGTATATTCTTAAAAGATTTCACTTCAAGCTTGTCCAAATGTTTAATTTAGACAAAACTTGACCATGGCAAAAAGATAGTATTACAGTACTAAAACACTATCTGTAATAGTAATTACATAGACAATCAAGTGAGAAACTTTTAGATGGACAGAAAATTAGATATTTGACCTTGCTTAGGCAAAATTTTTCTAGTGAAACTTCCCGATCAAGTTATTACTATGAAACTTTGCATTTCATCAGATCAGCACTTTCCAGCAGGCTGTTGTTTTACTGGGAAGTTTTCATCTGGTTCTTTCATTTGCATTGAATATTCTGAGTCTAATTCCTAAGAAAAAATGAAAACATTTGAATTGTGCATGTTCTAAATCCTAGAAAAGGATAAGAAATGAGGGAAATTGTGTTTTCCGATGCTCTGGAATAACAATTATAATTCCTTGAGTTAAGTGGATTTCAGCGGAGTTCTCTTAGTTTGACAAGGGAAGAAACACCTTGTTTGTGACCTCGGTGGGGTTTGCTTTGGCTGCCACTCCAGGGTGATGAACTTACTGCCGCCTTCACCTCCAAAATCCATCTAAGACTTGGCACTTGCTGATGGCTGCCAGGAGCAGCAGGTCAGATTAGCTGTGCTCAGGTCTCTCATAGCTAGGAGGCCTGATAAGAGGCTGGAGCACTGTGCTCCCTCTCCTTATCAGCTGCCAAAATGATGGACAGCTGATAATGGCCATTTCTCACTTCATCCCAAAGCAGGAAGAGCAGGGCCTGTTGCAGGATATTCTCTGACACTAAAGCCCTTCCAGGTGTGCCCATAATCTCCACAATATCTCTCTGTCTGATGGCACCACTGAGGAGGGTCTTTTCATCCCTTTACACTCCTATATTTTCACAAATTCCAGCTCCAGTCAGAGGACCTAATTTTAATTAACGTCTTGATGGCAGTCTCGCTGTCTGCGTGTTGCTCACTATATGGCACTTGCAGACTGGTGCTTCCTTGGCTCCGTGAGTTGGATCTGTTTTATTGTAGTAGGTTGCTCTGAGAAGAAATGGGCTGGGGCAAAGTTAAAGCTGCCACCCATCCCTACCACAAATGTTGACTTTCACCAAAGTAGTTTGCAAATGCATTGGAGAGAAAGGGCTGAATGTGAAGGGTCGTGGATGTAAAGAGAATATGGACATCTTCGCCAGTGGCTGCAGAGACCTGGCAACTTTTTGCTGACTGCTTAGGACAGAGGCAGGGATAGAGTGTGCTGCATGTTGTTGTAAAGCTGAGCCTTCCTCCTGCATTCTCAGCCTAGCAAAATGGCTTGATGGGTGTGTGAGAAACTTTCCTTGCCTTTTACACCTGAAAAGCAGGAACACGGCAGAGTGGTCTTTTTTCATAGCTGAAATAAAATGAGACTTGATTCCTCTCTGGGATGTTCATAGAAAATTAGCCCAGTTTGTCTTTCTGACATGAAGTGAGTCTTCACACCAATTATTTACGCTTCCCCCTATCAATGCCACCTCTTCTCTTTCCTCTTACTAGCCCCTCTTATCTCTGTTGCAGATTTCCTGGCTCTTGAGATACATAGAGGAAGCACAGCAATAGCATCTTTTTTTTTTCTCCTCTGTTGTTGTTGCCTCTGTTTTGTTGTTTATAAATGTACAGGGATGTCTTTGACTGTTTATCAGTTTAAGTGCTCCGGGCAATGTTAGCATTCAAGCTATCAAACTATTAAGGGTCTGATTCTGCAGAATGTCTTCTAAGAGATGCCGAGATATTTCTGCGTTTCTTGATGGACTTGGATGGGTGTGGAGGACATTCATTCCTTCAGGCGGAGCTGAGGATCAGGCCCTAATTGGTGTTAAATTTAGGACAAACAGCCACCAGTGTTTAGCAAGGATATGTGTTTGCTGGAGAAGAAGGAGTTTCATGCTGTGTTGATTGATGCTGATTTCCATTCCATTATTTCAGGATGTGCACTACATGCTACCGAGAGGCCAATTATCAAAGGTTGTTTAAAAGACACATCTCTGAGTACTGGGATTCATCATTAATTCAGGCGGTTATGCTTCTGCTTTTCCTGAGTTCTCTGTTCCACCCACAACAGAACCGCTTGTTTTACATATATTTCCAAGTTTCCACCTCTGAATACTGTGCTCGGCTTCCTGTGGAACTTGGTTCTGTGCTTTGTGAAGAATTACACTATGTTTGAGAGACTTGTGTCCTATGCAACTTCATTGGTCCCAGAATACCAGACCTGGTGAAAGAAGTAGCAGCAAAAAGACAGCTCACCCCTCTAGTTTACACAGTAGGCGATGCTCCTGGAAAAAATATAGGGAGTACAAATATTTGGTTCAGTTCAAAAGGGGCTAATCACCACAGCAAGAAAAACCCCAATCAAACAAGGGATGGGGGAGAGTGAAAGCCAATGGTTCCAAAAGAGGGAGAATAAGGTTGCAATGCAAAGATGCAAACCCTTGGCGCTATTCCACTTGTGGCATTCCAGTTTCCTTTAGCTGGCATAGAAGAGATGCTGGCCATCCGATTTAATCATACATTTTCAAAATACTGGGTGGAACTGAATCCCACCTGTTTAATCCCTGTGAACATCTGGCAGGAAGAAATTTAGTAAGGTTGTGGGGGCAACAGGAGTAGTTGGTGAATGCTGCTCCAAACTGTACTCTTCCTAGTGGAAGAAGCACGGACGGGTCCTTTGCCAGAGACAAGTCACATCAGCTAAGGAGGCTGGAGGTGTTGAGAATGAACCAGCCAAACAACCAGGATCCCTCCACCGAGAGCTAGAGCTGCCACCTGGAGGGGTGCAAGGAGGGAGACCGTGGCGAGGCAATGCCATTGGCATCATCCTGTGCCAGGCAGATGGGATCAGTACAACTCGCTTTTCCACCTCCTGCTCAGACCCTGCTGCATTCCCCAAGCTCATCAAGACCTGATTAAAACTTAGCATTTATCCAGGTCTCTGCACACGCTAACTAATTAATAGTCACAACACCATGGTGAGGAAGATGAAAGCAAAATTATGATCCTAATTTTACACATGGGGGCATAGAAGCAGAAAGGAATGCTGAGCTAGTATTAAAAGTGTCAAGCTCCCACACTCTCAGAGACTGCCCCAGCTGTACTCTTTAGCACATGGTCTGGAGGCATACATATAATGAACTATCCATTGGGTTTTCAAGATGCTGACCTTGCTGTAAGCCTCAGTTGCAGTCCACAAATGTGGAATTGTTCACCCAGTCTGAGACTAACTCTCTTTCCAAATTTCAGCCTATCCCTAGTGCATCCTGTTTCATTCCATTCAGGTGACTTCATTATGCTTTTAAATGCAATCCTATCAATGTGTGGCCAAACCCCATTCAGATTCCTTCTGGGAAAGTCCCTGCTTCTGATCTAAATCTGCAGGGAAGACTTTTGTGGTATGGAAGAGAAATTAAATCAGGCAAAGCAAATTCCCTCTAAAGGTACTTCCTATGCTATTGAGAGAGAGGGATTTTTGAGCCTATTTAATAAAATATCATTAGAAAGAAATTCATTCTGGCCTATTCTGTAGGATTATCTAAAGCAAACTAAAAAATAGCACATTTTCTAATAACTCTTTGTATTAATGGAATTTGCTCTGTGTCAGTCTCTCTTTCCTATTGTCGCTGTCACTCTGAATGGAATTTGCCCTATGCCTCTGTTACAGTCAGTAGACAGAAATAGACATTTTCAGAGCAAAAATAATTTCATCCAAATATAAGTCAGGTGAATTGCAATTAAAGAGAGTCCTAGTTTCCTCTGGCAGCAAAGGGACACTAGTTTAGCTAGAGCTGTCTACATTACAGATGTTGAAAATTAGATGAGGTGAAACCTACCCTCTATTCTCCTTTTCTCCCTGTATTGAACTGTGTTGATAATTTCCTGTGTAATGTCAGGGGTTGATCCAGTCAGCATCAATCCTTCTGTGGACTCTGCATCAGGTCGTCTGGATCTCTCCCTGAAAAACCACCACACACATTAGGTCTAGGCTTTCTCCTTCCTCTTTTAAAAGATCTACTCTCATGCAGGAATATTCCCAAGATCAGTTTTCTATTTCCAACTCTGTATTGCTAATTTTATAAATTGCTGAGGTATCCTTGGGGTCACAGTTTCTAAAGTGCAGGAATGTGATCCCTGTGATAGCACTGCTGTGAAATTTTGGGTAGCTAATGGTCACATCCCACAGTGACCAAGAGGTTGCAGGCTCACCTGGAGCTCCTGGTGGCACTTTATGGGTTTCTAGCAATCCTCTCATACTCAAGTAAATAAGAATCCTCCAAGCACTGAAAGTGCAGAGGGCATTGCCATAATAGGTCTCCAGGGCTTCACAATACACTTTTATTTCCTTACTAAATATAGCTGCTTGCTTCTTATTTGCCCAAGAGAACTAACATATTATTTAAGGGATATTTTCTTTTTTTGCTTTGCCGGGCATACTCTACACGTGTACGCGAGCGTATGTTTGTGTGTATACAGTATATTGAGCAATTTTGGTGGCTATTTGCCAAAGCAGATAATAATGTTGTAGCTTTAGTGTCTGTTTATTTCTCCCCTCTCTTCTCCAACCCCGACTCTTACCTCCCTATTGATTTAGTGCAGCCAGTGAAGTTTTACAGCCTGCATTTAAGGAGGCTGCTGTTTGAAATCCATGAGGGGCTGCTAATCAGAACTAACTGCAAGCATCAGGTGCAGTAGGCATCTCCGTCCTGGCCTATTGGCTTAAGAGAGCATGAAGGGCTAATTTCATGGCTGATAAAGCTTTCTGTCAAGGAGGCCTCCCAAACAAATGAACATTGACTTTTCTTTACAAGGGAAATAAAAATGGTCTTTTATCACAACTGCCTGCTTGTGCAAGGTAAGAAGTCACATCCCTGTAGGGCTATCAATAGCTACCTGGGACCCTTTGGGAGCTCGCTAAGTTGCCCAGACAAGACTTCAAAATGGATTTTGGAATCTAATTCTTCTTTAAGTGCTCATTTTCCCTTTGATTTTCTGGACCTTTTTAGTTTTAGGTCCAGAGATGAAAAAAAAACAGTGGCAGATCTTCTGCAGACTTTACAACACTTCCTTAGGTATTTCCTAGGAAATGGGAACTGGGTGCCTTAATCCCTTTTAGAATCTGGATCTTTATTGCTTCTCCTCTTTTGGTTTGCCAGTTTAGTGCCTCTTCCCTGTTTCATCTGACTGATCTCTTGATGTTGCCTATGCTCTTAAGATGTATCTTCTGTTTCCCTGCTCTGCCAGGAAGATGGGCTTTGACATCTGCTTGAAGGAAGCACCCAACTTCCTGCTCTTCCGAAGAAAATACTATTATTTCAAAGCACATGGCTTGAGGGCCTTTCTAAGAGAGGGAATGAGGCCTACTTGATATCATTCAGGTGTCCTCCTTTCATCCATTAAGAGTCTTCACCAAAGGAAGTGGGTGCTATTTCTTAGAAGTATCATGTAGCAAGTAGTTAAGTGTGCGGTTAAAGACTGATGCTTTCAAGAAAATCATTTACTTGCATAAAATTAAGCAAGTCCTCACATACTTCACGGAACATGGTTGATGAAGCTTTCAAAAATGGTATCATTTTTTCTTTCATTCTTTCATGTTTTGATGAAATGTGTTTTCAGCCAGCAACACAGACATTTCAAGAACACAGTTCCTGCTTTTAATACTGAGATCACTGAGTTTCCCTCTAAGTTCCTCAAAGAGAAAAGTCCCTTCCAAATCTGATCCTGATCTCCGCTAATCTTAAATCCATCTTTCTTTTATGAGTAGTTTTTAAAGATCCTCTTAGGGCTGGTTTGCACTACAAAGGTTACACTGAGAGAGAGATGTTGGCTAAGGCCCCTAGTGGTAACAGGGGTTTTGCATTTATAGATAAATTACCTGTTTGAAGGACAGACAATTTTCCATCAAAGTGTTTATTTTGCCAGTGTAAATTCATTTACGTGGAGGGGGTTTGCCAGAAGAATGATGTCTATACATGCTGCAATTTTCTCTTTCCTGCAATTCATCAGCATACCTGAATGCTGCAATATGGACTTGGCTTTCAAATTAGGCTGTTGAACAACTCTATGAGCCAGTAGTAGAACAGCTTCAGTCTTTCACTACAAATCCACAGAGCTCACTCTGGTCTTGTACTTAAGGCAGTCTCCCTGGTAGATCCAGCTGCACACCAGCTTGTTCAGGAGTAGGAATCAAAGGCGCTGGATGTGATGCAGACAGGTGTATATCATTAGTACTAGAAACTGGTGTGCTGTGCCTTCACCCTGCCAACCTCTGAGTCACCTGGTTCCAGGTGAAGCTTGTACCTAATTTTCTACCAAGTTATTTTTCTTGCCATGCATCTTGAATAGCAAGCTTAGATCAGGAATTTTTCCTAGCTCTGTCTGCATATTGGTGGTGTTGTATGCATACCTGTTCCTCGACACAGACTGAGAAAAATTCATGTCACAGAGGCAGACAGTTCTCGCAGGACTAGATGCAGACTTTGCCAAGACCTTTGGGATGCTGTGGAAGGACAGGCAGCAATGCATTTAAAATATCATGTGTCTGGCAGGTTTTAGAATGTTATATATATTTATGAAAAAGGGTGTTGAAACAAGCTTTGATTTCTACTGCATTACATGCTATTGTTGTTAATGAGGGATACAATCACAAGTAGTAATTATAGTTTGTGCTGTCAAACAGCATTTACTTTAGGCAGAATTTTGCCCTGAGGTTTTAACTGTTCCCCCCATGGGCTATCTGAAGATGTTGTTTGTTGGTTTCTTGCACTAGAGCAGAATTCTTTTCTTTGTGCTACACATTTGCTTTCTAGTTAAATTAACACACTTTCCACTTAAATTGACACACCATTTTTAGGCAAAAGACATTCTTTTGTTGGTGGGCTGTTTACTGCCTCCCTTGCTTTATGTTATGTCTGAGAATTGAAGGCAACCCTGCAGCCAGGCAGATCAACATAGCTCCGCTGAAATAAATGAGACTTTGGAGGACAATCAGTGGTCGTAATGTCACTGTAGTTATCCAGGCACACCTCTAAAAATGTCAAATAGAGATACTGGTCCTTTGCAGACATGATCTGCTGAATGGACGGGTTTCATACAGGGTTTCTGCATTTCCATTTTAACCACGGGGTTCAAACATATTACTAAGTTTCCCCTCCTTTCACCACATTTCTGACCTTTTTTTTTTTTTTTTTTTAAGCCTTTGCAAAATCACAAAACTGGTTGAAACTTAAAATGCTTCGTGGTGAGAAGACAAATATGATTACAAATGAGAACACACCATCCCCCAAGGAAGCCCCAGTTTCCCCTTTCATCACGATTAAAGAATGCTACATATGAGAATATTTATGGCAGATTTTATGTCATTGTATATTGTTTATGATTATGTACACTTACAATCTCTGGAGAAATACACAGTCTCCTTTTTGCTTCTTCACTTTCTCCTCTATTACATTTCCTGTAATATGTTATTGCAAAATGACTCTTAGGGCTGGCTTTGTAAAAGAATACCTGGGAGGCAGGGCTAACATATTGCTTTGGGAAAAAACCCCCTGCCTTTGACTTTGAAAAAGCTGATAGGGAAAGTGATAGGGAAAGTAATAGGAAGATTAATTAGTTCCAATTGTTAATTTTTATTTAAAGTGCATTCTTCAAAAAAGTACTTTGTGAGGTTGGAGGCTGTACAATTTACATGGTATAAGTTTACAGGTTTTGTTTTCTCACTTGAATACCATTTTGTGACTGCTGCAATCATTCTTATTTCTGGTTATTTGTTCTGGAAGCCAAGCTGGAATCTGCAGAGACAATGTGGGACTTGCAGCACATTTCCTTCCTAGGCTAATGAATATGTGCTAGAGAGGGTTGGAAAAGTGTAATAGTTCCTACGGCACCCAGGCCATACACTTGCTTAGGCTGGATACCAGACTCTAGTGTTTAAATTCAAGAGTCACAACTGATTTAGAGCACCTGGGCTGCAGGACAGCCGGACACTGTCTCCCAGGGCAGTCAACAGAGAAAAGTTGACATAACCTGTCAGGCACCAAAGAGGAGGATCTGATACAGCACCAAGTGGCAGCTGTGATTTGGCAGCTTTTGCGAAGGGAAAGCTGATTCATTCGTCACTTCCTCTAATGCAAGTGCCCGACTCTAAAGTGCTGTAAAAGGTGGTGATGTGGTGTGCCAGGGTCCTTGCTCCTGGCAGCTGGTGCTAACCTAACAGCACTGACTCCAGAAACCCCACTGACAAAGGAATGAGTTATTGCACCTACTCGGCGTCCCATTTCAGGTGAGGCTTCAGTCCAGCTTAAGTACCCATGTGCTTAAGTACCTTGATGAACTAGGGTTTTAGGCAGTTGTTTAAACTTGAGAATAGGTTCACCAGTGTTTTCTGTGTGTGCTGAAAGACAGACCTGAGCTTTACTGCCCAGGTGAATACACAAATCAAATGAGTCCTTACTCTTCTCTGGACATTACAGTCCTGCAAGGTGAAGGGTATGCTGCTCAGCTTTTCTCCCAGCCTTGCTCAAATGGGCAGCAAACGCTGTGTCCAGTGCTTTCAGAAGGCAGGTGAATCCGCTTGATATGCCCCCATTGATTTTGGTGCATCGCTATAGCATTTTGTGCAACAAGCAAGAAAATGGTAAGAAGGCATTTGGATCTCTTGACAATGGTCACCTGCCATATGTCAAACTTAAAAATACGTTTTTGTGGGCTATATGCACTGTCTCCTTTTCTTGGCAATCATGGCCATTTTTATGTTTTGAGATTTTCCCATTTTCCACCTTGCTGATTTACCCCCTTTACCAATGAAATTGTGTTTTAGCTGACTGGCAGCTTCTGCAATTTGCCTGTACAGTTTGGAGGTCAGCAGGAGAGAGAAGCGATCCTTCACAGTGCCTCAAGGTCCTCTGTCTCCAAGGGGCAAATGCAAAGCAATCTAAGTCCAGCCCTTTCTCAGCAATGTCTGTGAACTGCAAATATACTCAGTCCAGCCTATTTCCAATTGCTCCTCTGAGAATTCCCAACTTTTACATTGTTCATGTGTGAGTTAGATGAGATTGGATAAAAGGAAACAGCTTGGTAATACTTACAGGTTTATATTGCAGCACACAACAGTGGCCCGCCAGGTGCAGGCTGAAAAGAATATTTTATTCTCTTTGTTCTGACTGCTGGGGTACCCTGACTGGGACACAGTTGAATTGTTTAAATGCAAAAGCCCAAGGTTTGCTTTTAAAAAAAATTAGCAAAGCCTAAAATGAATTACTGGCCTATTTGTCATCCTGGCATGGAAAGCATTTTCCATCTCTCCTCCTGAAGCTGTTCCACTTAGTATAAATAATGAAATATTCAGTGAGCCACAGAAAAAGACTGGCTTTGTAGCCTGGGGGGCTCCACTGAGTATGAGACAGTCCAGGTGAGTAGCTTTATCATGGGTGTATTGGCTATTCTGTGTATGACCTGAGAAAATTGCCATAAAGCATTTTGGCTTTGATCTAGGTAGCCTTTTGCAACAGAAAAAAAGAAATATGGTGTAAAATTTTTCATCAGCTCTATTATAGGCATGCAATACAAGTGACAGTTCTTAAGGAAATGGGAATTAGAAGAAACAACACTGTGATTGCTACCACCTTGCGTAACATACCTCTCACTGTGCTGGTCATTTTCAGAGCAAAAAGAATTTAGAAATTTAGTCTGAACTGTAACAGACTCAAGGCTTTGTGAACTGGAAGGGGGTCCAGGACACTCTCAAGCCTGTGAGCTGTTTATGCCAGAGCAGCTTACACCACTAACAACCAGAAAGTGAAACTGCATATAAATGAAAACTGAGGTGGACTAGTTTGACGCTACTCTCCTGAACTTCAGCAAGTGCAAAATGGAAACCCACACAGAGGATGAAAACTGTTTATGCAAAATGTATATTTTATATAAATAATATATAAACATCACTTTTATTAAATTTTTTTACAGCTAATTAAATTTTTTTGGAAAGAACAAAATGTCTACAAAATAAAAATATATTATAATATACCAGAATTACTCTGTTCCTAAAACTGCATAAATCATATAATCATCACAGGCTTCAGAGTTGTTCAGCAGACCAATATCTAGCCCTGTATCTTCAGTTGTAATAAATCTTAAATTAATGTGGGATCAGAAATTCTGGAATAAAAGAGAGGAAGTTGAAGAATTTTCTGTTAGTCTGGGTTTAATGAGACACATCATACGTTCACAGTTAAGGCATTTGTACTTTCTTTGCAACTATCATTACAGCTAATTAACAGCAAATGCTCACATTCACCAGCTATACTTAAGAGGTGATGATAGCAAGGAGGAGTGGGGAGCAAGAGAGATGTAAATTTTTAATACCTTATTTGCCTTAAGTCCACATGGGAACCATGAATAATTGATGGTAATGGTGGTTAACCCCAAGCCCATCAAAAGGGATCTTTACATGTTATCCATTCCCCAAGCCTCCTCCACAGCAGCTCTCCCTGACACAGAAGATGGCTTTTTAAAGCACCAGGCTGTGATGAGATTTATTACTACCAATTAAGGATGTTGATTGACAGCTACTTTCTCTACAGAGGCTCAGGAAAATGCTGTGGTTCCTACCCCATCTCCAGCTGCTGCTCATCACAAGGGCTGGAGGTTGGTGTCCCCTCAGATTTGCCACCTGAGCTGCTCGGGGCAAGGCTGTAACTTGCTTTAGTTGCAATCAACCAGGTTAGCTTAACGGCTCGGTAGCAGGTCTTTGCTGTCTCTGGTCACTGTAACCGAAGTGGATTAGGGATTGATGGCACAGGGTACTCAGCTGGCTGGTGACCTTCTTCACGGGGATGGCCATTGGGAGGTAGCTGGGGCCAGATGTTTCTTCCAGTTGGACAAATAGATGTGAATTAAGACATTGCCCAGAATCTAGTGAAGCCAGCTGGACTCACAGGTTACATTTGTACAAAAAATAAAATGAGAAAGGAGCTGTTCTTTTGCCCTAGGGGCAAAATGCCAAACCTTCTTCTCTTCCCCCCAAATTGGTCTTGTCCACAGTTCTTAACAGACATAGTTTCTGGTCCAGGCTATTTCCTGAGCTTCAGCAAAAGCTTGCTGGCACATGCAAAACCTGTACTAGAGAACATGGTGGAAACCGCATGCCCCCCCCCCCCCCCCCGAACCACCAGATTGGGCAATCATGAATCTTGCTCAATCTGCTGATATTGGCATAGCCACTGTGGCCTCCTGAGGCGGCTAAAGCACAGCTGACAGAAGTTGTCCTGTTTGTATTCTCTACCAGAGGATACCTGACTATGATAGACCACCAGTCACGCAGTTAAACAAACTTGTTCAATTTTTTCTGAACATCATGGGGTGTCCTGGAACTGACAGGGAGCTCCCAGAGTTTGGTATCAGAGCTAGGCCAGATTTGTTTTTTTTTCACTGCTGAGCTGTGGACCTGTGATAACCTTGTGGTCTAGGAAAGACGAAGGCTGGGACACTGCCGGTGTCAGATTGCTTTCTTAACTGAAAGTGAGGACAGTGTGCTATGGGGCTGAGGAACTCTGTATGGTTCAACTGGCTCAGGAAGATTCCTCTTTACTATGTTTGTTTGGTTTTGGTAGAGGTACCAAAGATATCTACTAAAAAGGCTCCGTCTTGCTCCTGAAACTCCATGAAGCTGTTTGACTATATCCTGCTCCTAATACTGTTCAGTAACACAGGTAAGAGATCTGGAGGAATCCCTCTCTTCACCTCCAAAGCAATCCTTCTTTGAGGGGCTTGATACATTGGTTAGCCTCCCACAGAAGAGTGCAGAGATGGAGAATCCCACAGTCCAGTCCATCTTCCCTGATTTGGCCAAGTGCACGGGGCTGGATTTTAGTGCATTTTTTCAAAAAGCTTGTGCACCGCCTAAAACCCCGTGCAGGCAAAGAGCGAACTCAGAGCTGTTGGATACACAATGAATTGACTGGATCTCTGCTGGAGGTCAGGAGGAACCAGATGTTTGACTCCACGTGGCCAGCACGGTGCCTTAGCTCCTAGTCACTGTGGCACAATGAAGGAAAGGCTCAGACAGCGGATGTCCCTGTGGGCAGGCGGGCAGGGGGGAGCGTGCTGGCATTTTTCGGTCAGGTACAGCAGCTGCACCTTCTGCTCCCTCTCCTGCGTGAACGCCAAGTTGTGCCTGTGTTGTGCATTGTATTCCAACAGCGTGAGATTTGGGACCGATTAGGAGCCTCTGGTGAAGCATTTTTCTCTGAAACATTTAGTGTAGTCTGGCTTTATAGAGCACTTCTGCTTGGCACCGCAGAGGAGCGGCAGGCCCATGCAGCGTCAATCGGCCGAATACGGTGCAGATGAAACAGAGAGGCAGGTTCACCCAGCCGGGCTGATGAGATGTCTGCTGCCTTTACCAGCTGCAGGGGGACAATGAGCACAGGAAAATGGTAGGTAAAACTCACTGCCAGCGTTTGCTGTTCTCCCTGGAGATACAGGGAATAGAGATAAGACCTTCACTGCTGAGATTTGCTCTCAGGAAATTTTGATGCACGGATATCTCTTGGATCAGCTAACCCCACTCAATTTTAACCCTCTTCTGGCCTTTGAAAGCCCCTAAGAGGAACGATTTATACCTCAGCTCTCTGTCTATGCACCTTGTGCCTTCTGGAAAACTGTCAGATTCTGTGGTTGCTGACATGTATATTGACCCCAGTGGAAGCTGTAGCCCAGCACTCTGCAAAAGTCCAGTACTTTGAAGTGAAGACATGAATTGGAGAGGCCTGAGTTGAAGAAGCCAGTGGGATAAATCTCCTTGCTGCATCCCACAAGCCAGATAAGCAGCATCCTGGTGAGATGGGCAGGGGAAGAGAGAGAAAACGTGACAAACTGAATTAAATAGCACACTTGCTCTGTACTCCAACACCCAGCTGTCTTGTACAAACAGGTTTGTTTTCTTACTGCTGCCTGGTGTTGAAAAGGGTGTTTTTTCAGCAAGTTACTGAGATAGAGAACAACAATCATTTTCCTTTTTGTGTGGGTTTTTTTCCCCCTGCAGGGCTTTTTGCCAAGCTGGGAAGGGAGGAAACCCTATATACATACATAGTATAGCCAGCCAGGAAAAAGGATGTGGATTCAAGAGTATTTGTTCAACCCAGAGTCCTGGATGCAGAAGTTCATGTTTCCACGGCTAATTAGGGAGAAACACATTTCTCCTGCATGAGAGATGCTGGTCTGGAAACTCTTGCTGGGATGGCTCCATTTCAGAGCCCTTCCTACATGACAGTGCTGTTCACTGCTGGGACCTTCCCCCAGAGGATGGTGTGGGCATGGGCAGGCAGGTGTGGGGCTCTTCTGGTGCCTCCAGGGAGCAGATTACTTCTTTTTCTGTTTCTGAAAAAATAATCCTGCTTCCCAGAACAATGTCGAAGGGTTACAGGAAGGCCATCAGGGATGGGTGGATAGTAGAAAAACAGCTGAGACCTGTACTGCCTGCTAGCATTAGTCTCATTTAATCAGTTTGGCTCTGCTTTGAATTTGGGTCTGCATCAGTGGAGCTGCCGGGGAAGAAAGCGGTCATCAGTGAGCACAATTGCTGCTGTATTTGGGAAAGAAGCATTTACTGGTTTGAGTGGGAACAAAGTCCCCCTCGCAACTTACAGCCCCTCCTTAGCACACAGTCTACAAAAAAGGAGAGCTTTCCACCTCTTTTCGAGACCCACCTTTTGCAGGCTCTGTTGTGCTCTAGGCTATACAAACTGACAGGGAGACAGGCAAGGATTTTCTGAGGGGAAGGAAAACAGAAGTTTTCCCCTTGTCTGCTGCACACCAGCATGGCTGTTACAGCATCTACTCACCAGCATGGGCAAAAGGGAGGCTTTGACCTTGCAGCTGCACCAAAGTCTGAGAGAAACCTCTGTGTCTAGAGTAGTTTACTTGTCGGTAGAAAAAACAGCACATAGGAGAGAAAAGGAAGGCTGAAGGAAACACTGTGACTAATCCAACATCCTCTGCAGCTCAGTGATGATTAACCTTTCTTCTGCTCCATCTTAATATCACTGTAATGGGGGTTGCTTTTTAGTGACTGTTTTTTATTTCCCATATGTGCCAGGAGATACTCCCCCTCTTTCTTTGAGGACTGGGTTTCATCTCAGCTTTATCTGGTGTGAGGCAACTGATCTTTTGCACATACTGATTACGTAGCCTGCAGCAGTTTGGGTTGTAGCGAAGAGGCTCCAGTGCTGTGCTGAGCTAAGTGGATCAGCCTCCGTGCTCAGGGCTTCAATGAAGACGGGCTGATAAGGCCCCGAGGGACCCTTCTGCACGAGTGGGAGGGATGCAGGGTGGAGCTGGGCAGAGGAAAAGGGACCAGTTGCTTTCTGCTGTTGAAACAAGTGTGAAGTCCCCCTCACCGAGGTTAGAAAGTGGGAGAGTTTTCCTCTCTGGTGGTGTTAGGACTGATACCAAACGAAAAGGTTGGACTGGTGGGAAAGAAGACTTGCTTTGGCCTGATCTGTTGAGCAGGAGTTAGAGGTTGGCTTGGAGATATGGTCCAGGGAATATGCAGAGCTTGTGGTAATTTCTGGCACTATGGGAAAAACCTATGCAACAAATAAACTCAGGGGAAAATGATAGCTACCAAGAAATGCCCAACGACATTCAAGGGCTGTGTTATTTCAGTGGTCATGGCCATTAGAGTCAAGCATACACTTATTTTCAAGGACACACCAAAGGCTTTTTTCAAGAACTACAGCACACCCCTACCACTGCTCAGCCACCTCGGATATAAGTTGGGTGTTTTTCTCCTGCCATCTCTGTCTCTTTGGTGGTTGTAGCTGGGAGAGGTGGAGTTGACATTCCTCCCTTTGCAGAATAATTCTGCTGGAATTCATCTTGTTTAATGGAAAGTTAACTCTGTCTCCAGAGTGTCTGGAGGCATGTGGAGAACAAGCTGCAACTTATGGCGAGATGCGTGAGTTAGCTTTAAACTAACTGGATTGGGGGCTGCAAAAAGCTCATACAAATTACAAATTCTAGGTAAGGATTTATCAGGCCTTTTTTCATTATCCTCTCTTAAGTGGATTAGACCATGCTGGCAGAAAGAGAACAGACATGGAATGAGTGTTAAACCCACGCCAGATCTGAATATATTTGTCAAGTTATTATACACGCAGCATAAGAGGCAGCAGGATTCCAGTAATAGTCAACTTAATGTGTTGTTAGTTTCAAGCAATTGTACCTCTTTTCTCTGCAGAAGAATTGTTTGCTACACAAGCACATTACATTTAGGAATAAATAAAAACACACTCTAAATCATAGCATTACTATGGCCTCATTTTCTGTCTTCTGGGACAATACAGATGCAGTGAACTGACTCTGGATGAATTCTGCTTCACTGGGGCACTGTATGCAGTCCATGAGCATCTGTAAACCTTCCATAATGCATTAAACATAGCTAACCAAGATGTATGCCTACTGTACCATGGGTAACTTTTCTCCAAAAAGACAGTGGATTTCTTGCCAACTTTCCACTGCAGAGTCCATTTTCTCTTTCCTGTTTCGGGAGACACACTTAAAAAAACCACAGTGATCTTCAATCTAAAGGAAAAGGCTCATGTTGAGCAGAGGCTTGCTTGCCAAAACCTGAACTCTTTTCCGTCTGCTATTTTTGAATTGTGAATCCTAGGAATAAAATTAAGAAGAGACCTAAAAAGAAAAAGGGTCCTGATGACTCTGAATGTTTTGGGAACATGTTCCATACCTTCATGTCTGATCTTCAAAGCAACTTGCCCTAGAAACTCCATGTGAATTTCATGAGATGCACTATGTTCAGTAGGAAGGGAATAAACTTTGCTAATCAGTACATGGAGTTTATTGTCCTAGCAGCAAAAGGAGCGTTTGACAAGTTGCTCTCTCGTGATCTGAATCCCCTAAAGGACCCATCACAGAGTATGAGAGATATGTAAACATCTCAAATAACAATTTAAAGCCTTCTTTTTATTAAAAAGAAAAAAAAATTCTGGCCTTTTCCCTTATGGAAATTGCCTTAAAAATATAATCCTATTGCTGGGACTGACAAGGCTGTGAGTTTTTAAAATAAATAGGTAAAATCACAGCTTGCCTGCAACCTTACCAGCTGTGCTGCTGCCTGATGCCTCCCCAGCTACCACACAACAACTCCTAAGTCAATTATGCTCCTGGCAGAGCTGTGTGTGCACTTGCTGGGAGCTGCCACGTTTTGGGAAATTTGGGCCCTTTTTTTACATATTAACCTTTAGTCTGAATTTCCTGTGGCTCTGATGGAAGCTTATAGAAATAACCACATTCTCTTTAATGGTGTTATCTATAAGGAAGGAAGCAAAAGATCTGAAAAATATAACAGACTTTCTCAACCTGAATTGAGTTCTCTTCCAGTGTTTATATGCCTGTGTGTTTTTCCTCTTTCCTCTCCTTAGACCCATAACCTGGACCTGGCAGGTTCTTGAAGGTTTATAAAACCACTTTTCCCCTATCAAAGTATGTTTGTTATGAGAGAGACAAGGACAGGGCTGGACACCAGTGAATGAATAGCAAGGAACTTTTAAAAATAGAATAAAATAGAAATAAATCTGAAATAATACATCTTTCTACTTCTGGGGCTATTTAACAGACAACTAAAAAAGTCTGTAAAATTTTATCCCAGAACCTCATTGAATTGTTTGAAAGCCCAAGCTCTGCCATACGCTTCCCACTTGGATTAGGGCACATAGCTTAGGCTATCCCACATAGCAGTAAGCCCTCAGCATATGTGTTAGGAAATAATTTTAGCCTTGATTTCAGTCATGAAAATGTCTCAGCATATCAACAGGCTTACTGAAGTCAACAGGATCAAGAACACGATTTAAGCTAAATAAGCATTTAACTAAACGGAGAGGCAGTATCTCTCAACAGGGAGATCTTCCTCTCTTTGGTGGACTACCCTTCTACCTGCAAATGTCCCAGACCTCCCAGGAACTAAGATGTCTCCTTTCCAGTTCTGTACCCTACTAGGAAAGATAATCTTCATTGTCTGTTTTCTGTATAATAAGCAAAATAAATAGATTTTTTTGGTCTCTGTTTCCCTCACCTTTTAAATTGTTGACATCTGCATTAAGTGTCTCAGCAAACATGTATTTACCATTAATAATGAAAACACAATCCTCATCTTATTTTCCAAGCATGTTTCCTGCTTTTTATTTAATCGTTTGGTTCCACTGATTTGGATACTTTTCTTTGTTATTCATAATTAGCTGTGCAGATTAAAAGCATGACAATTGTGCAAAGCCTTATTAATTACTGGTAATAATTATCAGCAGCAGAACTGCAGAGGCATTTAAACTAGCTCTGTGGAGGAAAGGAAGAGGGAAGGATTGGTTGATATGAACATACTGCTCTTTCCTTTTTTCCCCCTTCTGGTCCATTTTCTATTGCTCCTTGCTAGGTCTCTCACACAGAATCCCCTTCTCTCTCCTAAAGGCTGCTGGATCACATTTCTGCTACCTCTGCATCAAAATGCCTAGGACTGAAAATTGTTACACCTACTGATATTGTGGAAAATATCATCCTCTTCCCTGCACAGCCATTTTAGTGTAATTTCTAAAAGGCAGTAACCCTTCCAGATTGGCTGCAAAATGATTGAAATGAGGCAATCTGTAAGACTCTTCATTTTCATAATCCTGCTTAGAACCCTGTAATAAATAATTTTTTGGTGCCCTACTAGTTATGATAATTCAAAGTAAATAAATTAAAATATTATTTTCAGTTCAACTGGAAACAAAACATCCTGGAAATCTTCAGTGCCTGGAAATTTATGAGGCAAAAGAATCCTAAACCCCTCTAGTTCTGGGCTAAACAAAATGGTTTTTTTGCCACAAAAATGGTGTTTGGTTTTTTTGTTGAAATATTTTTTACATTTCAGTTCATTACATGCCTTTAATGAAACTGCATATCAGTTTCAAGATGTAACACCAACCATCAGCTGCTGAAAAGGTTTCATTTAGAAAATATTGTGATTATTTTTCTGATTTCTTTTGTTAATCATAATTATTTTCTGATGTATTTTTAATCTCTTAAATTAAACAATTCAAAATGTATTCCTCAAGCACTGCCATCATCTGAGATCTGCTTCTCCTTGGGAAAAACAAAACAAAACACAATAAAAAACACACAGAAAAATGACTAGGACATCAGACTTGTTGCCATCTTCTGTTGTCATTAATTTCATTTCTCTTCTGATTCTCCTGTTTAACTTTATTAACTACAAATCCAGTCACTGTCCTTTGTCTTGGCTTAGGCTTGGAAATGTAATTTTCTACTGTACTTAAAAATCTTGCCCTTCTGACCGTACTTTTCATTATACCACGTAGTCATTGACAACCACAGAGTCCACATTTCTTCCTAATCTGGCCCAATCCCACAACTCAGCATAGGCACATGTCCATGCCCAAATAATTTTGCATTAACTCCCTTGTATGTAGAAATGTTACTGTTGCCAAATGACAAGTGTTATCAGGGCTTGTGCTTTTATCATAGTAGATTTCATTATCTTATCTTTTTTTTTTTTTACACTATTTGTTTGTTCTTGCTCACTATTTTTCCATATTAATATTACTTTTCTTCCCTTGATTTTTCATTTTGACTTCCCTTCTTTTTTAGGTTCCACTTCTTGGTTTGATTTCTTCACCACTTCTCTATCTTTGATTTGACAGCCTTTCTGATGACCTGGGCAATTCTAGCTCCTCAGAGATGGAAAGGTAGCTGGGAGGTGAAGGAGCTAATGGGAAACAGATAGTTTTCCCTCTTTAGCTATCAAAAAGAGTTGTCCAGCCTGTTCCTATAACCTTCTGTATCTCAAGATCTCAAAGCCACTGCTGACCCTTTGGCCAGCACCGTGGGTAATGAGCACTCAGCTGAGCCACCTTTCTTGCCCTTCCTTTGCTGCATGCCTGAGACTTGGAGCCCAAATATCCTATGAAATGAGAACAGTGGCATAATCTGTGTTGGGTAAATTAAGCCCAGATCTGTGCACATGGGGAAGCAAACCAGCAAAGGGTGGTTGGGCTGATACTGCTGACTTGCATCCCCCCTTGCTTTGGTGCTCTGGGCTATGTGGGGACATACCTTGCTGCCCTCAACCATTTGATGGTTAGATGTAGACAGTTTGCAGTAAGGGCTGCCTTGAAGGAGTTCATTCCCAGGTGGGATATCTCTGGACCTCAAGGGATAAATTTAACCCTTTTTTCCCACAGGAAGTAGAAACACTTTAAGTTGCTTCCACAGCCATTGCCCTCATTCTGGTGAAGTCTGCTGCTGTAGTTTTTGCTACCTGCCTTGCCCTAGAAAGTAGTCCCTTTTCCTAATTAACTCGGAGTGCACAGTGCTGCTGCAAAGCTAACAAACCCTTATCTGTGCCGAGAGCAGAGCAGAAAGGTGCCACCAGGGCAGGCAGCTCTCTTAACTACAAACTACCATGTCTCCTAATAGTGAAGCAATCTGCTGCCTTGCTCCAGAAGCACTGCTATTTCCTCCCTCTCCCTCTGACAATCTGATATACCCTGTAATCTGAAACATTTATCGACAACTTAGTTTTCACCAGAACCCTTAGTGTGTTCTCCTTTACTTTAACTTCCTTCTAATCTCTAGCCAGCTGCAAGCAGATACCTCCTCCTGGCAACCTCGTGCTTTGCTTTCTTTCCCAGATTTTCATTTTCTTGTGGCAATTTGGCCCTTCACAAACCTTGTTATTCTCTTGAACTCCTTTTTTACTGTTGTCTCTCTATCATTTAAAGGGATAAAATCCTATCATTGCCTTGCCTGAGAGCCAGAACTCCAGCAAGGGACCTGTAGTTTGACGGCACGTCAAACAGTGGCACTGATGGACCTCTCAAGCAAGAGTCAGAGGAGCCTGTACTGTCCACAATGGGATGGCTTTGGGGAAGGGCTTCAGTCACTTTTTCAGCTATGATAGGTCCTCTCCTGGGCTGCAGTGTGTAGATATAGTCTCTTTTATAAAAACAATGCAAGGAGGGCAGGGAGGAGGTTTACAGCACATGACATTCTGGGAGATGCAGCATGAAGTCCTCAGAAATAAAGCAAAGACTCATTTTACATGAAACATAAAAGCCACGCTTGCAGAAAAAATGTACTTCAGACTCCCCTTGAGATAAATGTAGTTAGAGATAACATATGCCAAGAACTGAGGTAAAGAACAGCCAGAGGAAGCCATTTGTCATGCAGAACAATGACGCCCTATTTTAATTGGTCTCACAAAACCAAGTAACTAGGCCATGTATTCTTGACATCCATCTACTGACACCTTCTTAATCAGTCAGCTATTTGAATATGTGCAGATATTGTTCTCAAACAATGGGAACTCCACAGCCTTTTTACAAGGTGTACCAGAAGGCGTTATTTTAAGAGGGAAAGCCACTTTCCCCTGATGTAAAGGGTGTGGGAACAGGGTTGCTGAAGAGGTGCCAGCTCTGTAACACAGGCTGAGTGTACAGACTATAGGGGCAGTGAAAGCAGGGACCTTGTTCAGTGTGAGGACAGGAGAGCAAGAAGGGGAAAGGAAAATACTTCATATTTGCCTAAGCCCTCATTCCCAGCCCCTTATAAACATGCATACATTTTCTCCTGAAAGGCAGTGATCAGCTATTCCACAAGTGAATTCTTGTTGGTGGTATGGTTCATGAGAGGAGGTGACACACACGGGCTCGGGGCTGCTGGAGTACCTGACACCAGCGATGTTTATACAGTTTTCTGGTGTCATTCCCTCTCTGATGGGTGAGAAGTAAGAGTTGAAGAGTTGAAGGTTGAAAGTTTTGGGTTTTTTTTCCCCAAAAGGCTGCTACTATTTGGATTCTCAAAAGCCCCTCATATTTCATTACATATAGTCTCTTAAGGACAAAATGTATCCTTTGGCTGTTACATCCCAGGCAAAGGCCTTCTCTGTATTAATTTCTTCTTTAGAAACCTTGCTGGGAAAGTGAAGTACATGAAATAGGAACAGTCATTTGTCATCCCTTTGGAGATTCATCCAGAAATAAGTGTTAGTACTTTTATGTCTGATGATCACTAAAATCTACAACCGTGCTGGTGCCTTAGTGCCTGCTGGCAAGAGAAATGAGATCCCAAGGTTGGAGCAAACTGGGGAACTGAGGAACAGCGGCAATGGGAATGAAGGGTTTGGAAAATGCTTCAGAAACTCCTCTGTGAGCATATGGTGAGAAAGCTCTCCTGACTCGCAGTAACAACCTGCAGCACCTGGAATAAGAGTAGGTAATGTGAGTACAATGTTGACTAAGCTCCTATTTAAAGGTGGTATTACATTATGTGCCTCACTTTAAGTAAATAGATACACCCAATAGAGATTTGAGACTGAGATGTTTGAAGAAAATCCAAGGATTTTGGCTGTCAAGATTAAAGAGATCCACTTTATCATTTATCAAGTAGATTTTGAAAATGTGCCTTTTGGCTTCAGTAGATAAAAGTCCTCATCTAAGGGTAATATATATGCTTAATTATCTTCAAAAATCAAGGCCTCAGAAAAAAATATGGTGATAACAATGGAAGGGACAGCTGGTGTTACTGTGTCCAGCTCCTTGGTACTACAGACAACTGTTTCACATCATTCCTTTCATACACTGAATCATATTTCCTCCTAACTCCAGTTAGGAGGTTAGCCTTCCCTGTGGCTGGTTGTTCTTTCTAACTTCACTGCTCTTTCGGACGGGGAAGATTTTTTATTTTTTTTTCCCAGCCTAAGTGTTTTCCTGGAGAGGCTACAACCGTTGCATGTTCCTAAGGTCAGATTCAGAGGCTTGAAATTGCCAAGCTCTCTTTTTGCTTCTCCTCTTAACCCTGTTTCCTCAATACAGGCGGTACATTTGTTATTGTCCAAGCATATAGTCCCATTCATAAAAACTTGACAGATTTATTAAAAATCCTTTTACCTGCAATTTCCAAATTGTAGGGTGAAGACAGTCTGACTTCATCTTTATCTCATTCAGTTCCAAATTTTCCTTCTGTCTCAGATATGGTCATGCTTTCTCTGCTCTCTTGTCCCGACCCTGCATTTGTCCCCACAGCTGACACCACTGCCCTTATTGAAAACTGAGACAAAGTATGTAGGACCATGCCAAGATCGTCTTTCATCTCTACTCTATCCTCACTGCTTAGTAGCCCAATCTGTTGCCTGTCACCTGAAGGACTATCTGAGCCTTAGGATTATTGGTCGCATTTATTTTTCAACATATGTCTGGAAGCCAGTCTACCTTAATGACACAATTCTCACTAGTGTCTCTCTTCCTCTAATAACATTACAGAAATTGCTATTCATATCCAACACTGTACCTGGAGGGGGGTGCATCTATAAGAAACTTCCAGCACTACTCAACAGACTCTCTTATTATCCTTCCCGTAAGCAATTTTACACAAATGTAGTCTATTTTATCCATTCCTTCTCATTCATTCTGCTGCATCAAGCAAGGCCATTCAGCCATCTTTGCCTGCCTTCCTATTTCCAAACCCATTATAACTATGGTCATTATTTTGTTATGTTTATGTTATTCTATTAATGTCTGATTTCACATATAGCATCAGTTGTTCTAGGGCCTCTGCTTTATTGCCCATGTACCTTGGATTAACATACGAAGTTTCACTGGTAATCCTCAATGTCTTGACCAGGCCAGGCAGGGTCATTTTAACAACTGTATTGCCATCCTGACAACCTGGGAGCCTCACTATGGGTTTGTCTAATAGTGTGCCTCTGTTATTATACACTGATGGAGCCAGTGTAGACCACTAGGCAGTGAGGACCTTCATTTTGGTCTAGTATGATCATTATAGTATGTCAGTCTCAGCAGTACTAGGCTTCCTTTCTCTTTGCCGTTCATTTTCCTGTTCACTTCTATTCCCTTCATTTCTATTTTCTTGTATATTTGATTTTCCTTTCACTCTGCAGTAAATGCAGGAGTGGACTTTACACACATAACTCTCTTCCCATTATTTAGTTCGAAGCTCATCTACTTGGTCTCATCTGCCTTGACCCCATGATGCCTTGGCGGAGGTCAGTAACATCCTGACTTGCATTAAGAATATGAATAAAGAAATATTACAGACAGTTTTGCACAATACAGGAAATGAGGAGGCAGCCTACGTAATTGTGAGGCAGTGGACAGAAAGCAAATGAAAAGATATACTTAATTCCCCACACTGTGCACCATTAAACTGTTGAACTCGGGATGTATTCAAACAGAGGTGTTAAAGAAGAGATTTAATGAATTCTAGGAAGAAAAATCTGCAAACGCTTTTATGCACAAAGAAATAAGCTGAGGCTCAGGATGATTCTCTGAGCCTTTGATTTGCAGGCAGCACCACCCCAGGGCTGTGTTGCCCCATCCCTTTAATCCATCTTTAAGCTTCAAATCACGGTCACTAGCAGAGCTAGGGCCTTGAACTAGGTAACATTCCTGTCTTTCAGATAATCTTGGATCACTTAGGGACAGTTTACCCTTCTGTGCATCCCCAGTCTGTGGACATCTTTTCTGATTGTACTGCTTTAATGCAAGGCAAAAGGAGAGCATTTGGAAGCTTCCAGGTGGTCGCACTGGTTAATCACAAAACTTCATGGCAGTACTTCTTCCCAATATATTGGGACAGTCTTGTGGCCAGTCTTGGCTCTTGGTGTTGGGAAGTGGAGTTGCACTTGCAGCTGTACCCCAGGCTGCCTCCACGGTGCTTTGTGGTTACTTGCTGTCGGTGCTCAGCTCCTTGTGTGCAGAAAGGAAAGTTCTTTACCTCCTGAAAGGGGCTGTGAGAATAAGCAGGCAAGTTTCTGAAAAGTACCATGGAATTGTTATTACAGTGACAGGTGAGAGAACAGGGCATCCAGTAACGGTGACTTGAGTTTTGATGATTGTTTTGATTTTCTTGATTATCAGAAATTTATTTATTTATTTTTTTTAATGAGGTGAATGGAAATGAAAAATCCCATCTTGCTCTTGCTGAATATGTTGACTACGTATTCTGCAGCCAAATCTATAGTGCTGGCATTACACAACAGTATAAAGTAATATTTGTGACAGAGGTTGCGTTTCCCATCTGGCCAGGTCCATTTGTTTGGCTAGTCTAATGCATTCTGCAAAGGGGGGAGAGGGAGAGAGAGAGAGAGACTGCTTCTGCCCTCTGAAAAGCAGAAAGCATTATGGAAAATAATGAAATACAGTAGTTCCCTGATTATCCAGATGCCATAGGGAAAGCTGAATATGTCTGGATAACAGAGGTTTCAGAAATTCAAGGGATTGTCAGCATAATTAGTAGATATCGGGGGACATGGCTGTGTTTTGGACAATATAAAGTTTTGGACAACTGAGGGGCAGATGACCCAAGGTTGTATTGTAATACCGAAGCTGCATTGGAGCTTCCATAGCTCTCATCTTGAAAGTCTGTCCTAATATCTGGTTACTATCAGAAAATACTCTCTGTTTGAAAGAGAGAGAAAGAGACAGTAATCATCATGGGTATTACTTAAAGAAAAATGTGGCCGAGAATCCTGAGGTTACTGAGGAAGGGAACAATAACTAACAATGTTTATATTTTTTTCTCCAGAAGTGATTAATTTAACCAAAGTGAAACTACAAAACAGCCTACAAAAGGGTTTGCTTGCTTGCTTTCATTCCCTAGGACTTTCCCCTTTTCACGGCTTCCATTCATGCCGCACACATTTGTCCAGTCACAAAAGCTGCCCTTGCATATGCTGTTTCAGGTACCATTCATGAACCATTGCAGGATAACAGTTGGCAGAAGCTGGTATTTAAATGGAAACATTTTAATGGCAATTAGAATAATTTATTCCCATTCCATTTGCAAAGCTAAGCTACATTCTGCTCTAAACATAAGGCACACGAATAGATAAATGGATAGCCATGCAGGCATTGCACTGTCAAAATTAACACTGGCTGATCACAGGGCAAGATTACATTTGGCTTCTCACTCTGCAAAAGTTGCTTTTCCAGACATATCTGAAATGTTTTTCTACATCCTCAATGGAATTTTGATCATCTTGTGAGAAAATCCTCATAAGGAAAAAAATCTGTTTTCCATACTTGGGATCTGAAAATAAATCTTAGCTGGTTTTAAATTTTGAGACATTGGGAACTGATAAAGGCATGGTCAGTCTGATTGTCCATGAAGCTGTTCAGGTCTTTCTGACAGGACCAGCAGTAAGTTTGCAAATTGATATCGTAATGTCCTTTTGAAAATCTTTTTACCAATTATTGTATTTGAAAATATATGCATATATGTAAAAGTTCCATTCTTTTTACAAAAATCCCAAATTAGAGGATTTTTTCCCTCAAAATGCATACACGCAAAGTGCTATTACTGATGGAAAACTTTTGATCGTATCTGTTTCATTGTTATACTTGATGGCTGAATATTTAATCCACTGATAAGTAATGCAATGTTTTTAACCTATTGGTTTCAAAATCCCACTGAAGAAAATAAGCCCCTTTGTTTTGATCTGGATGTTATAGCTGTGCATCAGATGCAGCTTTGTCTCCCTTGCTGTGGTACAGCTCCTCTTGTGCAAGGTGACCACAGAATATTGGCACACTTTGGTTACAACAGCTTTGCTATTGTCACTCAACAGGAAGATGAGGACTACTCTGTGCTTTCTCCTCTCCTAAAGCTACCACTGTTTAGCTTTTGTGTGTCTATATCCAGCCTGAAATTAACTTTTTTTTTTTTTTTTTCCTGGGAGTAGCTGGGGGACAGCCTCAGGGACACTTCTTTCTGGAGGAAAGACTGGACTTCTGCTGACATAATGTGCATGTTGAACCATAGCATCAAATATACTCTGTTTGGTATTCTGGCTCATGACCTCCTAAAGCCATATCACGTTACAGATGTCAGTCTTTAGATATAGCAGTTCTCGTGCAATGTTTCATTACCATCTCCTGATTCATATAACAAAATTATAAGGAGGTCTGTAATGAGGGTATTAATGCTTACCTTACTCCAAGGCATGCTCTAGAGACAATTGATATGTGGAATATCCTTTGAAAATTAAAAATGCTGTGGAACTGCTAAGTATTTTTGTTGTCCTTATCTTTAGTTGTTTCATCAACAGTGACTCATTATCTCTATTAGCAACAAAGTTAGAACAAAAGCATGGAAAGTACAAGGCTAACCCCTCAGCAGGGATCACTGTACAAACACAAGACTGAGCGTGCTCTGCTTTCTGTGAGAAAGGTGCAGAAGGGATCAATTATTAGAACACACACACCTGTGCTTGAAATTAAAATATGAAGAAAGTTCAAGGACGTATAATGCAGAGCTGGTTTTTGAACATCCAGGCTTCACAAGGCAGCCGGTTCAGGACCCAGGGCATTTTATTTGGTATATTCATTTTTCAAGTGATCCATGGTGAATTTAAATGGTGAGAACTCATACATCTCTGTTTTAATTTACTGCAGCAAAGCAACTAGGTACTCCCTACAGCAAATCAACTCAGATGATGAACATGCACAAGGTGTTTTTTGGTGTGGTTTTTTTTTTTTCTATCAACAATATATTGCTTGCATCAATGAGTTTATGACATATGAACCCATAATACTATTTCCTGGACTGTACAAAGTGAAAATGAATGAGGGAAATGCCCCGCAGCAACACCCTATTGCCTAAACCACTGTTAGACCAGCCTGAACAAGGAGGGCCAGAAGAAGGCTGGCTTTAACTCTAGGGTTTTACCAGAGCAAGAAATACCCAGAAAAGCCGAAGTTTGGGGTGTGAGGTCTGGCCGCCGCGTTGCCTTGCACCGGTAGATGGCTCTGTGCGATACCTGGAGTTCGGGCCGGCCCTGGGCTCCGCTCACGAACCAGGGCAAAGCCTGGAGCTGAAATTACATAGCGGAAACTATGTCTTACAGCAGTGCTTCCTTAACGGTAACAAAAAGATGGCTTTAGGGAAAAAAAAAAAGGAAAAAAAAAAAAAACGAACGAATGCACCCTAGGAAAAATCTCTTATTGCACTATGAAATGTAAAGACTATCTGGGTTGCCAGCCAAGGAACAGTCATGATTCATTGGGGCTCGATAAGAAAAAATTCCAACCAGCTAACTGACAGACAAAAGAATTACTTCAAGTGTGAAAAGAACATTTTGTTTTTATAAATATACAGGGAATTCAAATCAGTTGAAGTTAAAAGTGTCATTTTTGGAACCAGCCACTCAAAATTTATCAGATTGACATAGTTTTTATGCAAGTATTTTAACCATTAACTGATATGAAAGCTTGTCATAATGATGTAAGTCCTTATGTGCCTGTATGCTAAGTGAGCCTCTCCTCCTTGCAGCATCTCTGTCACTAACATCACAGACACACACAAACCTCAGTACTTGATAGATACATGTGAATAGTCAGTTGTGTATTTCTTCTGGAGGTTGTTAAACACATTGATACATGCACTATTAATATATAACTCAGAGATTCACAACCAGGAAGGGTGTTGATTGCCTTCTGTACCTACTTTCTGGATGACCAAATCTAACACAACAGGATAAAACATATTTTGCAGGTCCTGACCAATCTCTCCAATCTTGCAATATTTTTTTTTTTTGCAGTGAAAATTTCAGAGTTTGAGCTGAGATTTTTATTATTACATCTCTCCTCTTGCTTAGATATACATGAGAAGACCTTCACAGTTCTTGCATCAAGTATTCAGTTGACATTGTGGTCCTGAGATGGTATCAGAGAGCAAAGGACCTGAGAGAAAGGACAGATGCACAGCAGCTTGCTAAGCAGCATAGGAATAATTGGAGCAGTGTGGGGTGGTGCTGATGCAGCTAGACAGGTCAGGTGAAGGCTGAAATGGGAGAATGGATGGATGTGGGAGGAGGTGACTAAGGGATCAGGGAGGAGACTGAGAGGGCAGGATGAGGGAGCCGTGGAAGAAGGGATAATGAGATTACAGGATCAGAGAGTTCAGTTGAAAACTAGCTTGGCAGGTAGGTGTGAGAGAAAGTTCAAGGAGGTCAATGTACTCTTGTTGGAGAAAGTTGTGATGCACTGCAGGGGAGGACTACTCCAGGGCTGCAGTAGCCAGGGAGGCCACTCTGAGGTGGCCTCAGAAACAGATACTAAGCTGGTGAGCTTAATTGCTGAACTATTTGAGCAAATTAATTACATAAATGTTGCATGTTCCTCATTTAACAAATGGAAAATTAAAGAGGTTTAAATTGCAAAGCAAACAGCAATTAAACCTGCTGCATCTGCACATGTGTATATACACCTGGATACCAAATCACTGTTTTCCAGGGCCAGGACAGTTTGCATCAGTAGTAGCAGCTGAGGGGTAAAAAGAGTGATGACCTGACACTCTGGTGAGAAAACCAGTAGGTGCTGCAATGCTTTCAGGGGACACACTTTCAACTAAAGCATAGATACTTTGAGTTATTTTCCATAAATCTTTCTAATGTTACATGCATGCAACAGAGTACTAGAACCCCAAAGTTAAATCCTGTGGTACATAAACATGCATGCATGTATATTGGTTTTGGAAATAAATTTGATGTAGAAGCGACTAGTTAAGCCTCTGTAGTTTTTAATTAAAACAAAAAGTAAGAAGGCTGGATGCAATACACAATACAGAAGTGAACAGAAAAGGGTCAGGCAGCGTGTCAGCCTTGAAATTCAGATCAAGGCAATTACTCAAACCAAATGCACAAATGAGAAAGCCAGATGTAGTCAGCACTCAAACAAATACCCTCTTCAGAGGAGAGCAAGCAGAGTGAAGAGCTGCCATTCACCCTGAATACGATGCCCTGAGGCCGAAATATAACAGCTGGGGAACGACTGCAAAATTTCGACTGAAGTGCAGATCGGCTTCATGTTGTGCTTCTGTGCATGGCATGTGGAAATGGGTTCAGCGCTTCCCGAGAGGGTGGGGACAAGGCAGGTTCTCCTCTTGGCAGAGGCTTTGTCCATGCCAGGGTGTTGCTTAGGCAGGGTCAAAGCGCACTGATACCCAGCTGCAGAAAGGCAATGGAAACTCGAAAAGTGCGTTGATTTTATGTCTTGTGACAAACTCCTTCTCACCTTGCCACCTGATAACCTCTATCTATTTCACAGATGCCAACTGCCTGTCTCTCTTTCTCAGCTCCTGTAATCTTTTTCCCCTTGTTAAGAGCATTTCTACTCTCTTGGGTGCCAACCTCCCTTTCCCTTCAAGTACCTAGCTGATTAACACATTTAGGTTAACCTGAGGGCATACTTTTTAACCAGTGGTCACAGCTTGACTCTTTCTGCATCTTTGTTGGGACCGAAGGAACTGCGTACTTAATAGCTTGCAAGCCTTTTTACCCCTAAAGAGTGTCAGCTACAGACTGTGCCTCGTAAAATGCGATGGCTGCATTTTTGCCTCATTAAAGTAAATTTCCTGGGGAAATTCACCAAGATTTTAACCTGAACACAGAAGAAGGAGAAAAAATAAAGAAGAGGAATATGTCAGTCATATACTTTCCAGCCTGCACTGAATCCCCTATGTGGCAATTCTCTCTCTTTGACCAAGGGAATTACCAAAGCCCACAAAAATACCCGGTCCAGTCCAGAAATGAGTGTGACCCTGGAAGCACCTGCAGTTCCCCTGGGTAGGAATGATAAAGCTTCAGTGGTAGCCTTTTTGTCAGCTTCCAGGCATGAGCACAACTGCCTGTAACTCGCAGTGCTGATGCAGAGTTGAAGGGAACCACAGTGATACCATGAATCAGTCACTGCCCTGTTCATCCTGCCGGGACAGCCTGACCCATTCGGCTTGCTTTCTCATACTGGTCCAAACGAGGACAGTCTCTGCAGCTGATCAGTGACTGAAGCACTTAGTGCAGGCAAATGTTTTGGTTTTGCTTCTCATATAGCACTTGAACCCACAGATTTATATCTGTGCAATATACAATTTTGAAAACACTTCAGTGCTCTGTCTAGCCACAAAATGCCTCATTACCCTTATAAAGCAGAGGGACTGTTTATAGCTTGGGAGAGGTCACAGGCTGAGGCTGGGGCCCTGGCGTAAGCTCCCAGCAGGAGCGGGGTGGGAGGAACCAGCCCGACTATCCTCACAGAAATAGGTCTGAGCTCAAACCCTGGGGATGGAGTCACCAGGGCGCTAAGGGGAAATTTCTCAAAATGTGTCTAAATTTGGCTTCTGATTTAGACCAGGACTTTGCTGATTTAATCTGGGATCTGTGAATAAGTATTTTAATGGATACTGGGAATCCTTCTTGGCCCTCCCATTGATATGCTTTCAGACCTTGGGCGCAGCATTCCTTGTCTGTTTGAGAATTTCACCCTGGGGCTGTTGTGCTCCCCCAGACAGGATTTGTCTGAAAATGGAGCTGGGCATTTGAGGAAACTGTACAGACTCGGCTGTTGTCCAGTTGAGGTTTACATGAATCCGTGCCAGCGTTGTGAGACACTGAACTTTGTCACCAGGACACTGTAAGCCTGGATTCCCAAAAGGTCCAGGATCAGTCCCCACAGTGTGCTCAGAAAATGACTTTCAGTCAAAACATTAGCAATCACGGGTTATCTGCTATTCTCTTAAATGTAAGGACTTTAAACGTATCCTCTTCCTTTTGTTCTCGCTGAGCCTCAGGGCTTTTTAGTGCAGATCTGCTACAGTTGTTCCTTTTGTTTACTCAACTATGTAATACCCTCAAAGAGTTTCCTGCTCAGAACCACAGGCAGAAAAAGTCCTAGTGCGACTGCTGGAGTGAGAAGCACTCTTGCTCTGCACTAAATCAAGGGAAAGTCAAACACTTTTTTGTAACCCGAATTTGAGCTTACCTGGGGTTTGTAAAGACAGAAATATCGCCACCACTAACAAAACCTCAAAGCGCTGAGTGGATGATGGCATTCATCGCAAGATGTCCCATGAATATGCATGTTTTCTTCCAGAGGGCTGTATTAAGTGAACTACACAGGGAGAGAGAGACAGATAGAGAGGGCACGCTAACCCAGTTAATGGGTAGCAATCTGATAAAAGAAATGCTAAGGTCAGTCTTCCACAATTCCTACTTTTCCCAGCGTGGCTATCTGTCTGCATGAGAGCTGAAAAACTGCAAGGGATAGAAATGACCTCCTGCCTGCTGCCATTTTACCAGAAGAGTGAAAAATAAGTGTCTTCCTCCTAATACCGACTTCTGGGGAAGGCAGTCCCAGAACGGAAAATTGCAACAGTCCCTGTGGCAAAAGTTTGAGCTAGGTTTTGCCTGCTGCTTTTTCTCTTTGATTGTCTGATGACGTCATACGGTGTTCAAGGTTGGGAATCAGGAAAATTGGATTCCTCTCTGATGGGTCCTCAGGCCTGCTTCCCCCTCTGTCTTACTAAGAAAAAAATATTTGAGTTGTCTAGAGCAGCAACCCTCTCTCTCTGCTTCTTCAACATCCAGCACATGGTTGCTCCTCTCACCGGGGTTGCCGCTATAACATACCTAGACCCCATGGCTGAAGTCTGCTTTCTCCAAATCATGTGGTAAAACTCAGTTTTTTTGCAGGCTGCCTTAATCTTTTGCTCCTCACCCAAACTGACAGCCATCTTGCTAGATCAGAGAGAGCACTGCCATTTTAAGGCCCACTTTCTAGGAAAGTTTTAGCAAAATCAGAAACAGACTCACTCAGTGTTTTATTTTTTTACTTAGGAGGAGTTGTAATTCACCCTACAGCTTTTGAAAGCAAGGCCAGGGAGTTCAAGCTGTGATACTTGTGCTCTAAATAGGAAGGAAACCAAACCTGATAAGCAAAGGTAGGTGATCCTGAATCAAAAACTCCAGATCAAAACACTTTCGGGGAAGTTCAAAAGGCCGTTATGGGGATATAGATCTAAATCTTGCAGGTGTCTTTTCTTTTTCTGATAAGCTGAACCAAATCCCTACATCTAAAGGTCTCACATCTTTCAAATGCCCTAAGCCTGGTGCAGATCTGAATTCCATGGTGGGAGCTGGGCTCCATCCAAAGATACATGAATATGCTCCTCATCTACAAAGACCGCATTTGTCTGTGCTGCCTCAACCTGGGGCTCTGTCCGCGTAAACCGCAGGTCATGCTTATATGAAAAGGTGCAGATCATTGCCCTGAGCTCAAATAGTGAACTGTGAGTTGTAAGACTGATTTCCTGTTAAGCTTTTGAAAAAGCTAGGACTTACATCACTGGCTTGAGGGTGGTGGGGAGAGAAGCTGTGAAGTGTTGTTCCAGCTACAGAATACCCAAGCTGAGATCCAAACACACACTTCTGACTTAGTCCATCAAACACAGAGCAAAGGACTGATCCACAGCCCAGAGGAGTTTCACGAGCACCGATGGCTTTAAATGTGGACTTATCAGCAGACACTAACAATCTTCAGGGATTTGGAAGGAAGAACGCAAGTTTCAGGAAGGAAGAATTAAAATGAGCTGCCAAGAAACCAGTCACAGCGCACACGGTTTGTACAACAGGTGGTGCTGAAGCATCTCAATCAACCTTTTCCTTAACACAGACAGGGTGCCCTCATGTTACCACCCAGCAAAGAATACTTGAAACAAAACTTTTTTAGAAACATTTGATTTTGTTAAAGGAAGGGGTTCCAGAGGAAACTGTTGATGAATTTTGTTTTTTTCTTCTTAATTTTCTCAAAAAGGGCATATTTTTCTCAACAAAAAAATATCTGAAGAATCTTTTACATTTTCAGTTATCTGACAAAAAACCCCACCTGGATATTTTTGAGAGAAGCTGGCACTTTTACTGTCATCTCAACCTCTTTTTAACTTGTGATGAAAAATTGTGGCTTGGTTGGTGACTTCTAGCTGAAGACCCTGTCAAGCGCAAGAGCAGCAAAAAAATTACCAGTCTTAAGTGCGGAAAGAAAAAAAAAAATTAAATGACAGCAATATGTCCAGCAATTACCTGCAATCACTTTTCTCTCTGTCTCTCTGTCTCTAGTAGCCAGGCCATGCTTTATTAATTTAATTACAGCTCTCTAACCTCCTCAGGTGGCTGCCATGTCTGAGTCTGAGAGTGGTGAAAGGAGCAGTGTGGCAGAGAGATTCCTCCAGCCCTTCATTTTAGTGATTCAAAGCATGGCATCTTATTAAATAACATCTTAATTGCCAGTAGCTCCAGCGCTTTTGTAGATCAGAGGTTAATTTTTATTTTCTCTCCCTTGCAGCAGAACAGAGGTTCTTCAGCAGAGCGTGTCTCCCTGCAGTCACCATGCGGTGGTGAACCTGGCTGGAGGGAAATGGTATCTCAGAGGTTTGGGGAATGTTTCCTCTATTTTTAATTTCAGTGGCCTGGTAATTATAAAACTCTACTGCCACCCACATTGTTAATTTTCATTAAAAACAGACAAGGGTAATCAATCCTCAAGCTTGCATTTGGGGACCTTTTACAAACTGCCCAAACCAAACTGCTCCAAAATGCTGCAGCTTTTATTAGCACTGGAGAAGCTGAGAGTCCAACGAGAAAGGTACTGAGCCATCCTGAGTCCTCAGCACCATACAAGAAGTGGCCTTTTAATAAGAACAGTAAAAGGCACCCTTTTCACTCTGTCTTCCTCAACCTAAACAACTGATGTCGTATCATCCATCAGGATGCTGGAAATTATATAAGCCCATCATTTACCATCAGTAAAAACAGATTGAGGCTGGCTATGCAGCCTGAATTTGGTTCAATATTTAATGACTTATGCGTTGCATTTTATTTCACCTGCAGTAGTTTTCTGCCTCCTTATTTATTACAATCAACTTTATTCCCGGTAGTAGCACCCTGCAGCCAGACTGTATTCCCAGCTGCTTTGAGGGGTTAAAGAAGCCAGCTACAGAGCTACGAAGAAGTGAACAGAAAAAATGAGATGGTGAAGGAAAGACAAGATGGATGGAGAGTCAAGGAATGGCAGAAGTTGTGTTTGCCTATCTTTTTTAGATAACGGAGCAGAGGATTTTTCAAGGTCCTTTTTGCTTCTATTTGTGATGGTTCTACTTTCCGTACTAAACTAGTATGTGAAGTCTCATCATTTTTGTGACGTATTACCATATTTCACCTCTGGTATGGAATATCCCTTTGGCTAGTTCAGGTCAGCTGTCCTGCCCATGCTCCCGCCCAGCTACTTGTACACCTGCTTGCTGGCAGAGCATGGGAAACTGAAAACCCCTTAATTTAGGATAAGCGCTACTTAGCAACAACTAAAACATCAGTGTGCTACCAACATTATTCTCACACTACAGCCAAAACACACTCTACGAGCTACTAAGAAGAAAAATTAACTCTATCCCAGCCGAAACCAGGACAAGGAGCCAGATGAGGTTACTGGCAGGCACAGCCAAGTTATAAAGGTATCTGTATTCACATGTGTGCACATGTGTGTGAGGGAAGGCAGGAGGTAAAGCTGAAGCTAAGTATCTTACGATGTAATTCTTTAATAAATATTGTATTTCTTTAGGAAAGGGAGCAAGAGGATCTGTTTGTAACATCTACTGCCGAGGTTATTGAGTAGAGGAGCCATGTCAATCCTTCTGCTAGGCAGGAGCAGGATTAGGCTGAGATGGCAGTGTGAGAGGTACTTAAGGAAGGACTTAAGAACCATGCTGGAAAGGAAAAGGGTGGCAGGCGAGCAGGCTGCAGCTGTGAAAGCGCCTTGGTGAAGTGACAGGTTTAGTGGTAGTGAGGGTGGCAGGGCCACATGCAGGGGGAGCTGCTCCCAGCACCCACTGCCTCAGAAACCGCTGGTGTCCTGCACTGGCATGTTGCTAGTTCTGCAATGCAGGTGTTTGCTGGGAGGTGGGGTGGGTGCCCAAACCTGAGCTAGCAGGAGCAGCGCTGCCCTGCTGGCTTCAGCAGAATGACCCTGGTCTTTGGCAGTGGAAAATTCTTCCCTGGATCCCTTGTACTGAAATCCAAGCTCTAATTGACCTGTCATACTCTGTTTTATTGTAACATTAAATAGCCTACTAAAAGAGCATAATCAATGGTAATTACTGAATTGCTTTACACACTCTGGCATAGGGATGCATTGCTGATCCAACATTATGTGCCCAGGTAATGCCAAAGGGTTAGCACATTAGCTTCTGTTATTGCATATTGTCGAGGTGGTGGTATTTTTTTTTCTCCCTGTAATATGGCTTCACTCATTATAGTAAAGCAGCATTGTAAGAGACATGAAATAGACCTTTTAAAGAAAAAGCCTGCTATGTTATTCAGGACCAGATTAAGTCCAAGGTGGAGTACAAAAAACAGTGTAGGAGAAGAGCTATAATTACAATACAATGGGATGCAGCAGCTAGTATTGAGGGGAAAAGAGAAGGTGACAGGTTCACGGTATTATTTGCCTCAGATTGCAAGGAGGGTACAAGAAAGGGTTTAAAACTTCTCCATCCTCATAATACTAATTTTAATCCTATTTTAGTCATTAGTCTGTGTTGCACCCGTCTCAGGAGTGTTCAGAGCAGGTGAGAGGAGGCAGGGAGATGCGGCAGCAGCCGGAGATGCCATGTTCTGACTGTCTCAAGCTACTCCTGCAGTTCCTGGCACCTCCCATGGAACAGAGGCACATTTCAGAAGTGATTGAAATATTAGGTGTGGTTACTAAGGCAACATGCTAGTCAAATTTAGTTCGTGTCCAGGTCTTGCTGTTAATACATTAAACCATTTAGGGACCTGAAAAATTAAGAAAAAGAAAACCAAAATTTCTGTATCTTCCCGTCTCTCAAACTGTTCCTCTGTTCATGTCTAAACCTGGAAAATGATATTATTTGTCTGATATGGAGGGAGAATCTAGGCTGAATATGTGATAGGTGCCTTGTTTAGGATTTACAACTAATGCTTGCCCTTGGCTGTAGAGGGAGCAAAGGTGGATCAGCCTTGAGTAGGATTGTTGATCCTTCCCTTGAACTAAAAATATCATGGTCATCTCATGATCTGAAGTACTATGGAACCCCCTTTGACCAGTTGCTTCCACTGAGCAGTTCATGGAAAACAGAGTCAGGTCCAGTTTCAAACTGCTGACTATGTGGGGGGCAAGAGTTAAATCCTATGGGTGCTGAGAGTTGCTAGTGAGTTTAGGAGTGGTGTTCCTATAAGCTGGGGAGGAAAACACTAAGGAAAGCCTCCAGGTAAAGCAATTTCTGGAGCAGATGGTGAATGTAGAGAAGTTGTCAGGGTCACTGAAACAAATAGCAGCCTTGGGCTATGAACCTTCCTCTGTATAATATTTTAAATCCAAACAATTAATATGAAGATGACAGGGATGAAATCAAAGGGCTTCCTTCTACCTCAGAATGGGAAACTGGGATTGGTGTCAGGGTCTGCTAGAGAGATTTCTGATGAAAGAGGCTTACAACAGCAATAAATCCTGTGCAAGGTTATTTACCATCCAGAGCCTGAGTGTGCCCCATCCAGCTCTGAGATTTCAGTGTGGTTGCTGCCCCTCCTCATAGGAAGAAGTACTGTCACATTAGCCTGGCATGTAAGGATACATAGTGCCATGGTGGAAGGGGCAGAATATAGTGAGTCAAGCAAATTGTCCCCTGTGAGGATAGCCATAAGTCAGGAACCTGTCCTTGAGAAGCATTTGGAAAGGTGGTTTGCTGCTGATAAAATTTTTTGGGAGGGGTGGAAACTAGTTAAAACTTGCTATGATGTTGATGTGCTTGTCTGTGTCACCAGGGATCCTGGTGTGGGAACTCCTGAGACAAACAGCATTATAGAACAGGTTTTGCTGAATTTGAAAGCACTGTTTTCATTCCATTTTTTTAATCTCTGTGCGCTACTTGTAGTTCACTAGTGTCATGAGTTTAGTCAAAGCAAGAGAACAATGCTAGGTAATTTGGGTGATCTGTTTGAAAACCTAGTGCATCAGTGTAGGAGGATCATGGTCTGCAGATTCCTGCACATTAGCCAAGCTGTGATCAACATCCAATGGCAGAAGGAGGCTCACATCTTAGAAAATAACATACGTCTTCTGTTAAGAGTGCTATTACACGGTACCCCTCACCAATCCATCCACTGATCACCACATCCTTACCCCCACCCCAGGCTCACATTCCTCCCCCTGGTAATCCTAGCTCTTCTGTAGACTTTTGTTGGGCCAGTTCAGCACACTAAGCCAGATGAAAGCCATTATCTGTTTTCACCTTTTTTTGCTACTACAAGGTAAGCCCGCTTTCTGCTAGCTAGTTAAATTGCTGTAGGCTGCCATGGTAATGCTGCTCAAGTCTGTGGCTCCATGGATATTTCTTTCAGCAAGTGAGCTAGCTGGGAACTCTCTGCTCGAGCTCACCAGGCAGCTGGTACACTGCTGTCCTCTGATGAAGAAGTGAAATGAATTGGGAGAAAGTAATTTTTTTCCCCACACATTTGACAGCAGATATTAATGCTTACACAGTCATTTAGTGTAGTTTAGATGATGTGCAGTAACCTGTTACCTGCAAAGCCACCATTTTTTTCCTAGACCTCTCAATGATAAATGCCAAATGAATTGTGGTGGAAAACTAAACAAAGGCTTCTTGTGATTTGGTCAAATCATCAGTCCTGAGTATATAGGTTGGCACCAAAAAAAGAAAGTACCCCATGTTTGAATAGTAATTGCTCTTCAAAAATCTGTGATCTGCTCAGTGTCTTGAAAGTGGAAAATACAGAGAAATCAAGCACAAGTAAATCCTTTCAAATGGATCACATATCATAAAGAATTTGACCACTTCAACTGATAAATGTGAGTAACTATAAGCCATTGATTTTATCTGTGCTTTCCAACTAAAGCCATCTTAACTTCAATGTTATACATTGCAGTCAGGCTTGCAGAATCCTCAATAGGTAACAGTCAGTCTGATTTGGAGAAATGGGGCAGATCTCTGGTGTCCATGTGCTCCTTGTTCTCCTAGAGATTCTTGGGGGGGTGCCCCTGTATGTGTGTGTGCACACTCACACGTATTTGTGCGAGGGATGTGATTTTTCTTTTCTTTTTTTTGGTTGACTGCATTGCCAGAGGGAAGGAGAAATACTCTGTGGGAAAGTGTGTTTCTGTAACAGAGGATTAATTAATGTTAGCAAGAAGGTTATATTATTTAGATCAAGACAATCTGTGTTGTCTTAAGGGAATTGAAAAGAAATATGCATCTTTTTAAAAACTAGAAAAATCCACCCCTAAATCCTAATCATCCTCCAACAGAAGATGGAAGATTTTGCTTTATTAATTGTAAAAGATGCTGTTAAGTTTCAAAAACTAATGTTCAGGAAATTCAACCTTGGGAAAGTGAGACTGGAAAACTGTTGCCAAAGTTTATTTTCTCCAGTGAAGAGTGGCTTGTGTATACAAATTTACTTCAGAAGATGAACTAGAGACATAGATGATGATCTTGTATAAATGGGGCCTCCTTTATAACCAGCATTAATTAGAATATGACATTACACAAATTATGACGGTTTGTCCTAGACGAATTTAGAAACTGTGCTGTGTGCTCTCATTGAGAAGGCGTATGATTCCTGCACAAAAAGAGAAAAAAAGAGATCTGCCAGGGACTAAGGAGCCATGTGTTGGTACTTGCTGTATTTCACCCTCATGCCACCTGAAGCTGCCTGGGAAGGTCTGTCCCAGCACAGAAGAGATCTGCGTGACCAATGGTTCCGCGCTATGGAGGAAGGAGTGTGGCCACAGGCGCCAGGTAGACCTTCAAAGTCTTTATCACACCTTTCATCAACATAATTGCAACTAGTAGTGGCTGCTGTCTTGATTAAATCAGAGCAGCCTTCAGGGTCCTCCAACTCTGAGATTAGTCCTGCACAACATCATGGCACAAAGCTACTTGTCACCCACAGGCACCTGCTCTTTGTGGTGCCAGCATAAGCTGTACCTTTGTGTTTCACAGTGCTTTCATGAAACAAGAAAAAAAAAAAAAGAAGAAACCCAAACAACAAAAACACCCATCAAAGCAGATGTAAGGTAAAAATCAAAACCTAACAAATTGGTTAAGTGGTGCTATGTGACATGAGTTAAAACTGAATTTTTCTGAAAGAATAGGTCTTTTAACATGAATTCTAGAAAATAGAAGGAGAGGGGGAAAAAAAACCCAAACACATTTATGTGGTGTAGAAACTAATAGCCTGATGTGACTAGATGAATGCTCAGCCACCAGGACTTCAAGGTCAAGAGCATTTTACGGATCTGAACTTTTCTCTTGAGCAAAGAGTTGGCCCCGTTAAGTTATAAATATGCAGATAGATTGACTGGGTTACTCCCTCTGGAAGCAATAAGAGGTGGATATAGTTCTCACTTTTACTAATTTGGGGAGTTATTAGTGACCTCTAAACTGTAGAATGTTCCTAAGCACCCAGTGAAGACGATAAACAGAAAATTTAAATAAACTATTTGTCTTGGTGTTTATTTTGGGGAAATCAGGAGATCCCCATACAGGGAATGAATCTGGAAGAAAAGGTCTAAAATTGAAGTGTCAGTGGAAGGCAAAGTTATGTATACCATAGCTCATTGAAGAAGTCAAGGCACATGTTGAAAAGGACACCTTAGGCTGATAAAAAATGCTTGGATTTTCAGGATGTTCTGGGAAGGTGAAACAAAGTTACTGGGGTAAAAAAAAATATAAAAATGGTGCAAATAATCATATCTGGCTAAAGCACAAAGTCATTGTGAGGTAAGATAGAAAATCTTATAAATTAATACTTGGTTACTAAAAGTCATCACTTTGCAATGACCGTTGTTAAAACTGGTCACAACACAATGCAGAAGAGTGAAGGGATACTATGGAACTAGAGCTGATCAAGGTATTCATGAATGATCTAGGAAAAGCAGGGAGTAATGAAGTGACAGAGTTTGCATTAACATGAACTTATTTAGATTTGACAATCCTGAAGTTGATCGTGCAGATAAATAGTTGCGGATGGATGAAATGGAGAGGCTGAGTAATAAAATGGTAAATGAAATTCAGTGTTGCTAGATGCAAAGTAATGCACAACAGGAAAAATAACTCCAGCTATCTATGCAGTATAGTCTCTAAACGAGTCATTGCAGATTTGCCTGAAAACACTACCCCTATGCTTGGTAGGGGTCAAAACTATCAGTTAAATCAAAGTACAGAAATGTCAGTCAAATCAGAGAAACAAAGACATCTGTCAGAAATTATGAGGAAAGTATTAAGTCAAGGGAAGAAAACACCATTAATGCCATCTCCAGATCTGGGCTGTGCCCATGTCTCCAATACAACGTGGGCATAGGGATGGCACGGTTTGGATACGTGGACAGAAACAGGACCAGTCTGTTCAAGTGTTGTGCTGGAACCACGGAGTTCTGTGGGACATGGCTAAAATATGACCTCAGGAAGGACAGAAAAGAGGCATCAGCAAGGGTTGTCCTCTCCCGAGACCTGTTTGAGATAGTAGAGGATTGTGAATGCCATGAGGTGCTGCTGGCCCTCACCACTTGCTGCTGACCCCTAGTAGAGGCGGAAGGCTGGGACAGTCACCTTTGGTCCAATATGGTGGGGGAGGTTTGGTTCTTCCCATATTTCTAGCTGCTTTACTTGCAGAGCAGATTTCTGTTATTTAGCTTTGGTAAATTCTTGACTTTGTAATATTCAGATTATCCAGCCAGCTGCATTGTAAACTATTAGGCCAAAGCTACTTCTTACTTGCTGTAGTTCTGCTGTAATAAATATTCATAGCTTCATTACAGGCTATGGTTTCCTGACCTATGTACTAAGGGATTATTTGGGGGTTTTGCTTTAATGATGCACAAAAACTGTAATAGTCCTTTCAAAGCCTTATGCAACAACATGTTTTGCTTCCTCTAAAAGCTAAATAACTCTTGTTTTGAATGATTTAGTAGCAAACTCACTTAGTCGCTGCGCTGTGGTTCAATGGTCTGCAAAATTTTCTTTTTAGAAATACAAACCCATTATGTAAATACTAAAGAGCATCTTCAGGAAAACTAACTTCAATTTGGTTTTGTCCTTTTTTTTGTTTGTTTCAAAATTTGTAAGCTTGAGATCACTCACATGACCTTTTTTTCTTCAAGGTATGCAAAATAAAATTGCCTTCTGACTAAAAGCATCGATATAAGTTTTAGCTCAGAAGCGATGTTCAAACTGAGTTTTATGCTTTCTGAAAATTGAGGATAGATGAAGAGGGATTTGCAGACCACAGCTCTGAGAAAGGATGTTTATTTCGTTAGGAACTCTGGTTTCAAAACCTGGTCAACTTCCATTATTTGGTCCCTCCATCTTCTTGCTCCTGAGTTTCCCACTTCTGAATGGCTCCTTTGCAGAGTAGACTGGTAGAACTGCCCCAGAATGCTGCCATCTGCAGAAGGTAGGGGTCTAAACTTAGTATTTGTTCAAAGCTGTGGGAAGGGATTTTTCTATATGTCCAGTTTCTTCCACACAGGGGTCCTGATTGTCTCTAGGAGGTTTATCCACTTGTAGAATAGAGTTCTTGGTACATAATTTTTAATGCCAGAAAAAAATTACCTTGTCAGGGATCCTCACAGTTTAAAGGCTATAAAAGCTTACATTGAATGAATTCTGAGACTTAATTCTGTCACTAGGAGGACTCTGCTTGGAGGAAAGCTTTGAATTTACAGACATGAACAGGGTAGGTATCTTCTAGCATGCACTAAGTCCAGAACTCATATTTCCAGAAAACAGAGCCCTAAATGCCTGTTGTGGTTTAAGCCCAGCCAGCAGCTAGGCACCATGCAGCTGCTTGCTTACTCCCTGCCGCCCCCAGTGGGGTGGGGAGGAGAATGGGAAAAAAAAGTAAAACTTGTGGGTTGAGATAAGCACAATTTAATAACTACAGTAAAATAAAATGTAATACTAACAATAATAACAAAATATAACAACAATAATAATTGTAATGAAAACAAATAAAATGAAACAAAATAATAATAAAAAAAACCAACCCAAGTGATGCACAATGCAATTGTTCACCACCCACTGACCGATGCCCAAGCAGTGATCCGCCCCTACCAGCCAACTCCGCCCAGTTTATATACTGAGCATGACGTTCTATGGTATGGAATATCCCTTTGGCTAGTTCAGGTCAGCTGTCCTGGCCATGCTTCCCCCCAGCTTCTTGTACATCTGCTTGCTGGCAGAGCATGGGAAACTGAAAAACCCTTAACTTATCCGAAGTGCTACTTAGCAACAACTAAAACTTCAGTGTGCTATCAACATTATTCTCACACTAAAGCCAAAACACACTGCACCAGCTACTAAGAAGAAAATTAACTCTATCCCAGCCGAAACAAGGACAATGCCAACAAAACTTTTTGTAAACAGTTGGGTCGAGATTGAGAAACTAACTGAACCTATCTGTCACACAGTAGTGCTTATTGAGCCATTAAGCCTATGTTATGAAAAGGCAGGTCATTAGCAGAGTGGGTGCTGTGTTCATAAAAAGAAAATGTGTGAGAGGTGGCATTGGCTGGGGAGGAAAGTCACATTTTGGTTTATTTTTCCTGTTCTAAACAGCACAAAAATAAAGTGTTTAATTAATTGTTTGCTCTGCATTTAACAACTTTCCAGTAGTTCATTTGCTTAAGTGCAGCAGCAATCAAGAACACATTAGCTAATGTTGCAGCTCAGCAAGGGGGGAGGCTAGAGGCAGGTGCTGGGGTCAGTGTGTGCAGAATCAAGGGACCATCAGTCTCCTCCTGCTTTAATTTGTCTGCAGGAGCTTCCCAGAGTCACAGCGGCACAGTTGGAGTCACCAGCCATTTCCAGCTGGAGCTTTGAGTGTTTTTATGAGTAGATCCAGCTGGAAAAGATCTGTAGTCAAAGAAGTGGGTACTGATGACTGACACATTGCACTGCCCTTCTGTGAGTCTCTATTAATTCTGCTGTGTGCTTCATCCCCTGCCAAGAAGGATGGTAAAGAAATGATGGCACTGAGCAGGAGCCATGGAGACTTGAATTAATTTACTTCTCCTCCCCAAACTCCCCTGAACAAATCATTCATGGCAAGATTTGAAAAGGAACATGAAGGTATCATTTCAAATTTTCAAAAGAAGGCTTAAAAGAAGTAATTGAATTATTCTAGTTTGGCTTCACTTGGACCAAGATTCACAGTCTCACACAGTTTTCAGATGAATAAGATGAGACATCAAAACTCAACTTGGGTCTGCCAGATGCATTGCAAAGTAAGTTTACAAGGACTCTATGGGAAGGAACCTTTAACAGGGGACCAGGAAACCTTATTTGTCAAGGGATTTTTCTCAGAGATTTTCTTTTGATTTATTTTGCTTTCATCAGAATAATGAGGAAGATTTTGGATTTCTTGGGCAACACCCATTCCAGATACATCTACCCCAGAGAGGTCGGCTGGGGAGAAGCTGACATCTGCCCAAGGCTTCCTGTCATCCAAATCATGACCTACGGTGAAAATTTAAGCTTCTGTTTAAGAGCAATGAGACATGACTGAGTAACGAGGAATTAACATATTACCACCCATCAGCTGAGCAGCAGTAAGCAGCCACATATATACTTCTAGTTCATTTGGAATATGCGGTAAAGTGCCTTGACTTGAACCACCTCAGTAGGTTTGTACGTCACATTTGCTGTGTATTGGAGGAAGGCAACTAGTCGGTGTAGTAACACTAAGATGAAGTTAGCACTCTGTATTTTCATCCAGCTGCCTCTATCATGGAACTTTGTGCTAAATACCAATTCATTCTGACATTTTATAGCTTTCCATTTAGTGACTAATTTGTCCTTGGTTTGGGTTAAAAGCAACCCAAAGCAGTATCTCAAGTCTGTGACTGGGAACCAGTGGGAAGAGACCCAGGAAAAGGGTCCTGGATTAAACTATTGACACACAGGAGATGAATGATACAGCTTAGTATATTTCAATACATTAAACAGACCTCACAGGCAGAAACTTCTTTTTTTTTTTTTCTCCCTCCTGGGTATTTGTTGTATTTCTGTAAAAGCATGTTTAATCTTGGCCAATTAAACTTGCTAGCACTCAGCACTTAACAGGTATTTTCCTTTTCTTTCTTTTTTTAAAGAAGACAGACATTTGTTGATGATAATAGCCTTCTCAACCAAAGAGGCTCTTTTTTAATTAAAACAGATGATGGAAGGGATCATTAAGAATGAGTATGAGTTTGATTTTTGATTTTCAGAAATTTTAACCTCAGTTGAGTCACTTTTATTCCCTGTTGTGTTTTAAATCAATTTGCTAAAAATATCTGCTCTTTTCACCTGATCACAGTGGCAAGCACAAGTAACTCTGCAACAAAAAACAGCATAGCTGTCTAGTGATGTGGGTTGAAAAAAAAGGGTGTATAACATCTTCAAAATACCCCTTCTTTAAAAGTACAGTGAAAGTCCAGGAACAGTTACTGAACACAAACCATGACAAAAGACCTCTTGCTCCTACAGGCTCAGCAGAGCTGGTGGGACATGCTGTATTTGCAATCATCTAGTCTGTTCCCTTACCTCACCTCAGGATTCACTATTCCTGAAACTTTAATGGCTCTTGCCAGTTTTTTGCAGGACTGCTGTTGGGTTAAACCTGTTTATTTCAGGTTACTCTAAATGCAGGGGCTGTAGCACCAGTCCTTAGAGGAAGCCTATGTCAAAGCTTTGGAGTGCCAGGCTGCTGTTGTCATCTCTGAGGAAGAAGAAGGAGCACCTGGAGACACACTGATGACCAATTCACCACCTCAGTGCCACCCCTTGCACCTCCCATCCCCACTCTTTGTTCCCTCATCCCCTTTCCCTTTCCACAGCAGGAATGGTCTGACCCTACTCATCTCCCGGGTGACAATACTCAGCTTTGCCTACATTTCAGAGAAGTGGCCTTGTCCAGGCACCACAGCCTAGCAGAAACATGGGCTTCCCCCATAGCTCCCTGCTCTTAGCAAAGAGCCGGATGGAAAAGTCTCATTAGTGACAACAACGCCTTTGGGTTGCCTGATTGCCCCACTGCCTGGCCCCGCTTTCTTGCAGCAAAGCAGGCAGGGCACCCTCACCACTATCCACCTGCAAATCTACCATTTGAAAAATCTATTTTGGGAGCCAGAGCTCAAGATATAAGGCTTCTGAGCCATTATTTATTTTAAAAAGGCCTACTGAAATCTTTTAAAGCATATAAACACCTGCCATTCTCAAATGGAGAGATGAAAAAGCACAATTATTTGTCAACTATACCACTGCAGAGGTGAGCTTTGCAAAAGCGTGTAGACTGGGCAGTTATGAAATCCTCTTTGATTTAAAAGGAAGAAAAAGCTATACAGAGCTTCACTGCTTAGCTGCATTGTTGATGTTCTCCTGTGTCTGGAAGCTTTCATATATTTTCTAGTTTGTCACAAAAAAACCCTGCACCTGGCTATCATAAATGACTGGGAGAGGGGAGCCAGGGGTGGGATCCTGTCCACAATGGTGCCCGTAGGAGAATCCAAGATAGGGTGCTACCACACACACAGACAGATGATGCCAACCTCCAGGGCTGCTATCTTCATATTTAGCATCCCCATTTACATTCTTCTTTTTTTTCCCCATTACTTATTCAAATCCCATTTCAAACCCGTGCCAACTTTTAAAATCCCTGGCTAGGAAAAAATCGCAGCCAAACCTGTATATAGCAGGGCTGCCTAGTGTCATTTTCTTGTCTTAAGTTTTCCTTATTTCTTTGTTTGTTACAGATTGATAAAGTTGTCAGATTAAATGCAGTAGAGCTATTCAAAAGCTGGTGGGAATCTGCCAGGAGGTGCAGGTTGTCATCTCTCCCTCCAGTGCTGCTGCTGGCACAAAACCACAGCTTTCCCCAAAATAACATTGGTAAAACAGTAAATGCTATGCTCACCAGCCTGGAGGGAATCTCCTGCTCACTGGCCTATAATGCACATTAAAAGTTTTAACAGGCTTTATGTAAAGCTTAGTCCTCAGGTAAAATGTGTGAGTTGGGCTCTGGTTTACCCTTTCACATGTGAGTTGCTGGCATGCAGTGGGTAAATAGCCAAGGAGGAGATATATCTCTGAAAGGACCGTGTAGCCCCATTCCTGATTCAGTCCGGTGTTTAAATCACTGCGAGCCCAGCTCAGGCATCCTACTTCTGCCTGGGAGTAACCAGGGGTTCATCAGATCATCAGAAATTACCTTCCTTGTCTCCCAGCTGGCAAGAACCTGTGTTTATGGCAACACTCAGGATAGCAAACTAACAACAAGGACAGCATTTTTACAGTGAAGTTTAGAGCCTCAGTCAAAAATAATGGACCATAATATGCCAAACTGCCCATCGGTTCAAACAGAGGGTTGGCAGTAAAAATGCTTTCCAGTGTCCTGTGTACTTCAGACGTATACACTAATAATGCCGTAAAAAAGAAACATTTAATACTGAACATTCATAAAGTAGCTGAATAAAGGCCTTATCCAGCACCCATGGAAGTCAGTGGAAAAACTCCCCTCGATACCAGCGAGCTCTGAATTTTCAGCTGTGTCCCATGATATCACAGGGACAGCACACAGTGCTTGATCCCAGAGACAGATGTGGTTTTCAGTATGGGCAACAATCATTTTTCTATTGCCTCAAAGGTGCCAGGCCATAAAAATAAACAACTTGCACCAAACCTGTAACACGGTTTAAAGTGAAAGGACTTCTCTGTTTCAGTTGTGGTACATGGGTGTGTTACCTACTGTTAGAAGAGGAAGGTGTGAAAAATGACTCCCAGCTTCTTGCCCTAACTGTGCCTCAGTATCTTTTCACAGCTCAGAGGACATCAGTTTTTCTTTTTGCTCCAGGTCACACAAGGTTTAATGTTATGAGCCAGGCCTGGGACAGATGAAATCAACACATCCACTGTTCTAAGGGTCTCTCTCAGGGATTCCTTCTGAGAAATCCTGTATCTGCTCCCTGTGGGCAACTCCTTACCTAGATTTTATTCTGCCAAATCCTATGATGAAGAACTAACTCTTCTGCAGTGCTTCCTGCTCTATCTACTTGCTTTGTGTTACAAACTAAATAATGATGGCATATCTTCCAAAGCTGGAGCATTTGTTCTCATTTTGCAGGGAACTGATAACTCTGAGTAACTGCTGTGACATGACAACAGCAGCTGTATTCTTAACACGTAAGTGTCAGAGGCTTTGACCAAGCACATGCACAGCATAATGCCTGAGATCTGTAGGTCCGATACAGCATATTGCTGCTTTTAGTAGTGAATGACCTGCTTAATGTAGCACTTTGCAACAGGTCCCAAGAAGTGCATCAGAAAATCTTTCCAGTGTAGCTGTTGAAGACAGCACTGTGCACTTATAATTTCTCTCTTCAGCAAGAGCTGAAACTTTCACTTCATCCATCAGCAGAAGAGAAGAGCAAGTCACTTCACAGCATTGCAACTTACTGCTTTCTAATACCAACGTTTGGAAGCTCCTGGGGGCAGGGATTGCCTTTAATGCATGTGACCAGAGTAAGCCTTAACTATTCAGACTTTCCAGTCGAGAGGGGCAAAGAAATCCACAGTGGAGCTAATTTGGAGTTCACAGATAATGGCAGCCAGTCCAGCCCATAATGAGGGGTTATTGTGATGTCCATCAGTATGGCAGCTGGCTCCTGAATGGGCTTCTGAGCATTACTGTAATATAAATCACTCATGGAAAGAGGAGGAATCCCACATGGGAGTGTCCCAGGCTGTGGATCAAAGCAGAGGGCTGAATCAGCATAAATGGCCTTTGCCCACATTGCTCGTGTGACACTGCCTACCCAGGTTAAGACAAAGCCCTGCCGGTGGTTTGACATGGTCATCTGCTAGGTCTAGGTCTAAGCGACCTGCTAAGGACACTGAAAAACTCAGGGTGTCCCATACTCCACTGGGCAGCTGCTGGCCCTACCAGAGTCTATGATCAAAAGTTTTGCTACCCAAACTGGTGGCAAATCTCATCTTTAAGATGGTCCTCGTGCCCTCAGTGGACAGACTAGATAAGTGACAGTACAGCAATGACACTGGTCCCTGGTGCAGCATCAGAGGTTAGGGTTCGTCCAGTGACAATGAAAGGACAGTAGTTATAGCCACCAAAATGTTCATCATTACTCACTGAGTGGTGCCCATGAGCTTTATTCAGTGTTTGCTGCCATTTTGTTGTACAAGCCAAACCCTCCTCTACACTTTTCTGGTTTAGAGGGTGTAAACCTCACATGTAGCACAAGCTTCCTAGTATTTGTGGTGTAATCTGAGGATGAATTGTACAGGCTAACTGTAACATTTTTATTGTTGTAGTGAGAACATTGCTTGGATGATGTAATGCTGGTAAAGATGGTTAAATCTGACTCCCTCAATTCTGCAAAAGCTATTTTATTTTTTCTTTTTTTTTTTCCCCTTTTTTTTTAATTATTTGGCTTTGAAACACCCATATGAATTTTATTCAGTGTTTCATAGAGAACAGGAGCTCTCTAGGGAGGAAAACTCCAGCATGCTTGGTGTATATTTCAGACACAGATGGCAGCTTTATAGCAGAGAGTTTGTGTGTAAAAATATTGAAGAGACAATCAAAACATCCCATGAACTCAAACACGCTTAAACAAAACCAGATGAAAATCAAAGCAACAACTTCTTGGGAACGTGCAGGATACTAATGAATATTATAGATCAAAGAGCTAAGGGTATAGTCTCCCTGTGTTTGACAGAGTTTGCCTGCCAGACTTACAGGGCCTATTCATGGCAGCTGAGGGAGTGCTCCAAAGAAATAGCAGCACGATTTTCAGAGTTCCCAATACTGATTTGTGCCCATATATTGTAGTTATTGGGGGCTAAATAGTGCCAAATTACTAAACTTTTCAGTTTCAGCCAGATTTATCCAATTCTTATGCAGTGCAAATGATGAAGGCCAAAAATAGCCTGCAAAATTCAATAGCAGCAACTCCTGTGCCTGCAGAGATGTGTATCATGGAGGTGACATGGGGTGCTACCATAGTGCAGTGTTGGAGATGAAATTATGCTATGACACTCTACGCTAGATGAGAAGATGGGGCATGACACACAAGAATTTTTATCCTCCACAAGCACCACAATTTTTATGGAAACCATTTTTTATGTAAAAGTACAAAATTGGCATTTGGGATATTTAGTTTTGTTTAAGTCAAAAAATCAATTTTATATTTAAGTAAAACCATTATTCTATTTCTGAAAAATTTTTGAATTTAATATTTTCCCTGTGTTAGTTATGAATAATCCCAGATGAAGGAAGCAAAATTAGTCTCTCTTTTCCTAAACGCACACTGCTTTAACTTTTACTAAATCTCAAAGTCTGAAAGCCAGAGAGCGACGACCATCTCAGTGCATGGTTCTTCTGGGCTCACCTACAAACAGCTTAGAGAGCTACTTACTTAGAGAACACCAAGACTTAGGAAATAGTAATTCACATGATAAGGTAGGGTAAGATGGGTTAGTGGCATCTCTCTTCTCTGATAGAACGGGAGGGTCTCTTCAGATTTGTGTTTTTGGACAGGAAGGGGAGAGGCTCTGTCATATGTCTCTGCTAGGTTTCACTTTGCTAGAACTTCACCCTCGTCCAATATCTCTGGTTTTGTCTGTTTTTCTGGGAAGGATAATTAGCCTTCAAATGATAACAACCCCATTACAGAAACAGCAAGCCTGCTTAGGGGAGGCAAGAACAGCTCAAACCCTGCCAGGCAGGAAGAGCAAATCTCAAGGTTTCTTTCCAGATTTCCCCTCCCACCCTGTGGCATCCTGCTGCTACCTCCAGCTTTATCCTCTCTGCCTTGCCCTCAAGAGGTTCAATTGCTTTCATCTTTGCGTTTATGGATCTTGCAATGACCTGTCACAACATGAGCTCCCAGCAGCAAGAGGAAAGATGCTGATTTAGGATGGGGGTGGCTGAAAGCTCACTCCTTTTATTCTTCGTTCCAAATCCCACTGAAAAGAAGAAGTGAGAGTTTTCAGGGAGAGAAGTAAGACCTTCCGGGCCTTCCCAAAATCCAGCTGTTTGTAGGTGCCTACTGCAGAGCAGTTCACCTGTATTTTACCAAGCATCCCATCATCATAAGTGCTTTATGCATAATAAATGGAAGCAATGCTGCTGTCTTCGACCAAACCTTATGGTCAGGGAATTGTATTTAATTCCCTTTGAACTATGTGTGACTTCAAATGCAGCCATTCCCAAGGTCTGCAAGTCTTTTCCTATCACCCTTCAGTCATTCAGACTCTTAGTAGTCCAATGTTCACAAAACCACACCAAGTGGGGAGGGATGGCTGCAAAAATCACCCCAGAGTCCATATCCTTCTGTTTGCACTCACACTGAACAAAAGCCCCTGCACAGCTGCCTGGGGGAGGTATAGAAATCCCTTCTTCTTCACTTACTTATACTGCAGTGTTACCTTGCAAAAGAAACGTGCCTGAGGTTTTGGCATGTACTGCCCATCAGGCTGGGTTCATAGCCCAGCAAATCCTAAATCTAAAGCTGCAAAATGCTTAGAGTGCTTTGTGTCCAAGGTATGGTGCGTATTTAGAACAGAGTTACTGGTGCTGCACTGAGCAATTCATTCATGAAAAGGGCAGGGATCGATTGTAATATTGCTCTAAGCAACATTGATCTAGGATGTATAAGAAAGCTGCTTGCCTAAAAGATTTAAAAATGCAGCAGTCTGCATGGACAAAAACAAAGTAAAAGGAGGTGTCAGTGATGAGCTGCTAACACAAAGGGTGAAAACCCAGTTCTCCTAACTCCAGGAAGCTGGGAAGGAGGTGGGGAGGAAGGGATAATGTTGTCATATTTTCAGTGCACAAATCAGATGAGAGGTGCAAAATCTGGAAGAGCATAAATAGAAAATAGAAACAATTATGATAACGAATTGTGAGGAAAAAAAGTAACTATGATCATTTCAAAGCATTAATAGTGAGCTCAGTTTTATTTATTTTGCTAAAAAATAATCTGCAAATAGAACTTTGATGGAATGGAAATTTTAACTTTTTGTCAGGCACATCAAAATAGGTAACTTCATCATTTTTTTCTTTTTTTTTTTTTTTAACTGAAAATGGTTTTCATATAAGAGATTCAGCTAGATGGACTCATTCCTGCTAAAAGTTTTGTTTCCAAAGAAAGCAGCATTTCTTTTGAAAGGGAAAAGTGTTTGGTTAATAGAATTTCCAGCTGTCTTTAAAACACCAGAAAGCTTAAGGAGACGAACATCACAGCAGTGCTGCTAGAGGTGAAATGCAAGAGTGGAGGTAATGTGCATAAAAGGGCTATCCTGTCTGGTCTGTCACAACTACTTATGCTAAGTCCCCTGAGAAGTGCTGCGAATTAATCTTTGGAAAAATGTTGAAGTGTCAGTAAAACCACATAGTTCATGCTGCATTCGGAGTTCCCGGGCTTCAGCTCCAGCTCTCTAGACTTTGCAGGGCACATGTTCATTTCCATCAAACCAATTCTGAATTCTTCACAATTGTACCTTGAGTAACTTGGCATGAAGAAAAGCCTCTAAGAAACAATGCATGCAATATGCCTATTTACTTCCTGCCTGCTCCAAAGGCTGCTGAAACTAATGAGAGGTTTTCTGTTGACTTCAATGGGCTCTGGAGCTTGCCCATAGAGGGGTGGCATGCTTGGGAATGGTGGTGTTGGAAAGACTAGCAGAAGAAAAACAAATTTGCTAGAGGTATGCAAGATGGGAGGTAATTTCATTGGGCAACTGAGTTATGAGGCACCAACAGAGAGGACTTGCTGATTTATAAATTGTAAATCTATGCACTTTGCTGTAGGCACTGGGTCTTCTGCTGCCTATTACATTGTTCGATTTGCAAATAGGCAGACACACATGTAAGTTGTTTTGGGCATGCTGCTATCCAATTTGCATAGCAAATAGAGCCTGAGATGTGCATGAAAAATTCCCTGGACAACTGTATACAAGTTTTTTAAAACTTTGGTTCTGCCTTGAGACATGCAGGTGGCTGAGTGTCATCTCAAGGAATGGATGAGATTTACAACATTCATTTTAGAGGTGTTTGCTCAGAAAATAATATCCTAAGGTTGCTTTGGAGCTTGCAAATCACTTCCTCACCTTAAAGAATTTATGACACAAAATGTGTGTGAGTTCAGTGCAAATTTGGGGAAAAACTTCATGTCCAACGCTGTAGAAGTTTTATTCCTCTTTCCACAGAGGCTGCACAGCCCTCTGCTTGCAAAGAATCATTTCTTTAGTGTCCCAGACCATATTCTTCTGGCTTTACACTTTTTAGATGACCATGCTATGTGAATAAATGCAATCTGGAGGCACGGACATACTTCTGTAGAGGTGCTGTCCCTTCCATGAGGACATTTGAAAAGGTGTTCATCCAGATTGCCCTTAATTCACTTAATTAGTGACTCCCCACCTCCTTGTCAAGACCCCCTTATTACATTCTGACTGTCTAATTCCTTTGCAGTTGGACAGAAGATCTCAGCTTTCCAGAGTGTGGACCACATCCTGAAGGAGAGGAACCACCCTGTGATGCACTCTGAGCTGGACTGTCTTCTCTCCTGCTGTCAATCAACTACTGTCCCTGTGGCAACCTGTATGGCTACTCAACCGGAAAAGAAACACCAGGAAAATATTTATTTTTTAGGTGCCTTAAAGCAAAATTAGCTACCTGAAAACAAGAAGAACAAGCCAGTCTGTCAGAATGAAGTATCCTTGGAAGATCATAGACCTCATTTTAGTAACTTGTGCTACCTATGCTGATGTATGACAACCTCCTGCTGGAAGAAATTCCAGCCTTCAACCACAGGGAAGCCAAATGCTGTTCCTGGAGCCAAGCTGGCTATGGTAATAATCTGTGTGGTTCCTAGTGAATGGATCTTGCTTGCATATCAGAGAAACAGCACAAGCAAGATGTACTACAGATGAAAGGACTACAGTGCCAACAATTATTATAGAACTTGGAATAAAATGAAACAAATTTCAGACCCCTGGTGTCACCTTCTTTTCCAAATATCTAACTGGGATTATTCTCTTCATTTTTCAGCTGTGAAACGAGGCCCACACTGCCTCCTTTCAGTGATTCTACTATGTAGCACAGTATCTCACTGTCAGCAAATTTTCATTAAGACTGCCTAAATTTTCCTTTGTTCAGCTTGGTTTTAATAACCTTCTCTGTCAATTGGCTCTCCAACAGTTAGGTCTGCACTTCCCAGTTTTTCTCATCTTTTCTTACAGATGTTTAGAATAATAATAATAATAATAATAATAATAATCCTTTAAACTTTTTTTCCCATTTAGATATATTTACTGCCTGGAAATCTTATCTAGGCAGAGTTTGAGTATGTAGGACATTCGTCCAGAATTTCTAGCTATTCCAGACATATGCATGTGCACAAATGATCCAAACCAGCCTGTGTTTCACAGTTCCTTCCAGATTGTATCTATTTATAGCCTGGAAATGTCAGCTTGAAATTTGGGACCCCCATTCATCAGACATAATCTCCCATATATAGTCTGCCATTGCATTGAACCTCTTGCCTGAGTAAGCAGTCCAGCTCCGATACAGCAGAATTTCTCAGCTGTGGGGTGGACCTCAAGGCTAAGCATAAGAGGTCCTTAAGGCAGGGCTCTAGAAGAAGCCATTCTGTTGGCAACAAGGAAACATGACCATTTGCAGGGAGGAAAAAGGGATGCAAGTTATGGAGCTGATTTGGAGGGAGGAACTGTGAAGTATAGTATCTAGGAGAGATTGAGGCAAATATTATTCACATCAGCCTCTACATCCCTGCTTTTGGTGAATTCTCAACAATAGGACTATTTACTAATTCATCTCTTTCAACACCCTATTTGTCATTCCCATTTTCCTTGTCTACTGACTTGATTCAAGCAAACAGCAGCATCTGAAGCGTGTGGGGAGAAATTATAGCATCCGTCTTTAAAGTGACCTGTTTTTCTTTTTTAAGCAGCTTGTATGCCCTACCCAGGCTTTGGAGGTTCTCTGCTGTATACTGTAAAGTGACAGTAACTGGGCTATTTATATCACTGCAAAGTGACTACATGATGGGATAATTAGCAGTGCTGTATCTGCTGGAGTGAGCGATAACACTGTAACACATTTTTGTGTTAAGCAACACAAACAACAATGCCTGCAGGTTAAACAGTACCTGAGCAGCTGATAGGCCTCCTGCACTGTTATTTCCAGGAGGCAATATCTACTGGCTTCATTCATGCGTGAGGCACAGTTGTAATGCTGGTTTTATTACCTCTTGCAGTACTTGCCCTCTACACAGGTAAATGATTTTTGCAAGCAAGCTTGCTTTGGGCAAGTATGGGTATTCAAGACATCTTGTGAACAAGTAAGGTGGCGTAGATTTGCAGATCTGCTAACGAAAACATGACCCTTGGATGAAAAAATCCAAGTGCTTGGCCAGTCAGTCTCACACTGTTACTTCTGGATGGAGTCCAATAGCTTGTGCTGTGTTTCAGCTTACATATTACTTCAGAAAACACAGCCAGTTTTGACCTGAAGCTATAAAAGTGTGAGCGTGATCCATTTAGCCCACATTGATGAAAGCCTTGGCTTCTTTTAAGTATTAGCACAGACACAGCCGCAGAGAACGAGAATCTGTCATGCTCTGATTCAGTGTATTTCAATGGTTAATAACACTCATTAAAAAATGTTTAATATGAATTTGCTAAATTTCAATTTCCATAAATTGTCTGTTTTGCCTTTCTCTGCAAGATTAAAGGACTATTTCATATATGCTATTTTCTCCCCAGGAAGGTTACTAATGCACTAATCATGGCTGTCTCAAGTCGTCTTTGAGATAAGATCAAATTCGCTCACCATAAATATTTTTCTCCATTCCTTTAAGCTATGTTTGTGTCTCCTCCCTACACACCCTGTAGTTTTTCAACATCCTCTTTAAAATGTCAGCACTAGAACTGGACATGCCATTCCAGTATGCAGGAGATGTGCCAGCATCAGGTGAGCAGTGCCAGATGGGGAACAGAAATCATTGCACTGCTTGCATGCTGGTGCATCCAAGGAATGAGTTTGTTCACCCATTATATCACCCTTGCAAACCATGTTAAGTTGTTTCTTTGTTATGAACTATAAATATGTCTCACTGATTACTAGGGTTTGGTTCCTCACTTCTTATCCTTAGATCAGTAATATTGCATTTCACTTAGCTAAAATGCACTTTGTTTGGATGGACCAAACTGTCAAAACAAAATCTGTAACTGACTTTATTAACCTTTATTCATCATGTCAATCTCTCTGATGAGGAGCAACTCTATATTTAACTCCAGCTCACCTATGGGATACCCTGTAGGAAAGTGGGCTAGGAACGCTACAGCTCAGGCTTGTAATTCCCTAGTTCTAATGCCGAGCTGTTTCATGTTTCACGAAAAGACAAGAGAAGTCCTATTTAACCTTGGTAAAGAATACTGTTATGATTGTGAAAAGAAACTGGAGAGCGGCATGTAGATGAAACATTCTGGTAATGTTCCCATGCTGTCAGCTAGTGTGAAATATGCCACCTCCATGACTAGAATTTATCCTGTCTGCAGCCTGCAGCTGCTTTGTGTTAACAGAGATTCCTGCCACCAGTTTATCTGGATTCCATAAGAAAGTCCATCCAAAATAAGACAAACTTTGGGCTGAAGTCTGTCAGGTATCCATCAGGACTTTGCCTTGAAAATTATCTTGGTTCAGTCCAATGAGTTCTGACACAACAGTTCATTATCTGGGGAAGAAAACAGCTTTTCACAAAGTAGAAGCCAAATATCCATTTTTTTAATATCAAAGCTATACTTGAAGACAGTCCTGAAAACCCTTTAGTTGTCTATAATAACATGAAGATTAAAATGCTGTCTGTTGCATAAAAGCCATGGATTGCAGAGTGTTATCTTCTTGAATAAAGCTGCTGCCACAAAGGTAGTGTCTCGCTGACTGTTTTATGCAGAGAATAGGTGTCAAGCTTTAAAAGAGTCATTTAACAGAAGTTGAGAACAATGAGAAAAACATCTAAAGAATGTAATTTTCTAGCTAATTTACTCTCACATTTTTTGAAAGTGCTGCTGTAGTTTCCCTCATAGAGGACAGGTCGCGTTACTGTAGCTGTCTTAAGTAGCCACTCAAAAGGTGGACAGGGCTTCCGAACGACATGAGGACCACCGAGGAAGTGAATGGAAATAACTGTTAATCACCTGTTCTGATGCAAAGACTATCGGGACTCTGCTGAGAAACCATCAGGGACTGGTTCAGAACAAAAAAAAGGAAGTACTGCTTTATTAAATGTGCTGTTGAGCTGCGTAGCTTCTTGCTTCAGCATGTCTGAGACACAAAAATAATTATCTGAATTCAAAACATTACCCTATAAGTTGATGGAAGAAAAAGCCTTACAATCTGAGAACACAACAACCTTCCTCTGATATAAGAAATCTCTAAATCAGAAATGTTCGGAGTATATTTTAGAGAGATTCCACTGTAAGCTACCTCTGTTCTTGTATTCTTCCCTTATGTATCTGCAATTGTAAAGATAATTGGTAAACATTTGGAGATGAGGTACTAGGTTACACAGACCTTTTTTCTGTCCCAGTAAAGCTCTTTTATGTTGTGCTTGCCTTCTGACAGTTACACACATCGCCTACAATATCGGCGTCAGCCTCTAACTGCCTCTGCAGTTTGCTGGGATATCAGTACGAGCAAGGTGAAAGAGATTTGTTAGCGTGAGTCAACTAGAGACAAAATAAGATGAAAGAAAAGCTCACTACATAGGGAACCAGACTTAGTATTCACTGGTGGGAAGCAACTGACCTAGTAGCAAAGAAATAGGGGCTGGATGCAGTCAAAAGGTTGATAGCAGGGTAACAACAGGAGAGCAGGGTAGAGAGATGCTGCCCAGCAGTGTACTTGACCCTACAACCAGAGTGTGTGAGCCGTGCCTGGTGTAGCTCATGTCTCAATGGGAATGATGCAATACTGAGATCTGTCTGAGAAGCCCACACAACACTGGATGAGGTGTGCAGGGAGAGAGAAGGCGGGTGGAAGAAATTGCACCATCTCTAAGTATCCCGCTCTGCCAGAAAATCAGCCTTACATAGAATAGCCATTTAGAATTATATAGAAGTATGGACCTGCTCTTCTAATTCAGAGTACCCTGTTCTCCAGGAAGAGCTATTTTTAGGTGGTCTTCGCTAAACATCACTGTATTTTCACACTGCAGTTTTTCCTCCTTCAAACTTTTCTCCATACTTTATCTTTGGCTACAAATGCATTCTGCAACCTAAACGAAAACCACTCTATTTTGCACCCCTCTAGCCAAATCAGAGGACTGACTTTAAAACTTCCTTATAAAAGCTTCTGCCCATGTGTGGCTATTTACTAAATAAGAGAGGATTAGCTTCTTAGTGAAAGCCAGCACAGAAAGTTAACTACACCTTGTTGCTCTGTTAGATTGCAGACCCTAGGTGACTGGTAGGATTCATGATTCTTGGATAATAGCAGTATTTTTGGGAATGAAATACAGGTGTGCAGAGATTGAGTCAGTGTCAAGAAGCAAGGTATTCTGGGAGTTCTGAGTCATTGATAAAAAGCTTCTGGTCATTGAAGCCTAAAATAGCTTTGGTAGGATATGAGTTTAGGTTGAAATGAGTTTGAGGCACTTAATGGCAAAGTGCTATTGTCAGTCTTAGTAGCAATGCATAAATAAAGTCTTTGTTATTGACCTTACTAGCAGTAAATACAGGCTTTCTGAGATATCTCAAATGCATAGGTCTACCTCTTGGAGGTATCTCTGTTCAATTTTCTGTAAGGTCTAAAGGATCCAACTGTGTATCTCTATTTCTTGCTATGAAGCAGTTACTGATAGGAAGGCTGCTTCTGAAGATAGGGTTTAACTCTGACTTAAAAACTCTAATCAAGCTAGGGGTCTTCAGGCAGATTCTGTTCTCAGTTATCTCTGCGGAAATTGAGTAGCTTTATCAAAACCAGCTGATAGTATAAGAGCGGAGTGGTGGGCAGCGTATGCTCTATATAACTTTGTCTTCTAAATAACCTTCCTTGCACTGCTACTAAATCACAATATTCCTTTTCAAAGTGTATCTGAAATCACTCCCCTGCAGAATCAAAGGACCAGCAAAATTTAGAATATTCTTCTGTTTCCTATTTTACTCAGTCCTTCATTTAATTAAGAAAATAGAAAAAATAGCCTAAATATTAGAAAATAAATGAAACTAATTTTGTGAACATTGAACCTTCACTCGCAGTTCACAGACTAAAGGGGTGGGAGAAGAAAGTTGTACTGCCTCTTATTTTATATTTCAAGTTTAAGGGTGATGTCTTTACTTTGCAAAGTGCTTAGGTTATGGATGGTGGTAGAAAAAATTCTATTTTCTATTCCTAATCTTCTTGTCTGTGACTAACTCTGAATTTTACCCTCCTTACCTGCCTGCGATAATTTCTGGCTGCCATATGAACAGGGTTACCCATTCTAAGCATTATAGATCCAGCAGTCATTTCCCAGATCTCTGGGAATTCTGAGTCAGTGAACTATATTGTATATGGCCTTTTAACATTAACAGGCAACTTAAATTTTGTTGGCTTTTTAATATATATTTTTAAAAAATCAATGACTTTCCAGGAATTTTGATAAAAAGTAATTACATTTATGAAATCCATATTTTTTCTCATCTGTTTCAATTTCTTTCTATTACCTTAAGTTGTTGCTGTCTGCAGAAAATGTGAGCAAAACCGTGCCTTCTTAAGAGAAACTCTCCAGCTGACACCCAATGCAAGATCTCGTGCAAGAGAGAAAAATCAATTGTAAGTTTTTTTTTTAGTCCTCTAAGATATTATATGCTTGTGATGTAGAACTTTCAAGCTTTTCCCCTTGATCTGAATATTCCTGTGAGGTAACTAACTTTGGACAGGCCCATAATAGTAAAACATTGTCAGTAAGTCTTCCTTTTCAAATGAGCAGAAAAACTTGTTTAAAGCACCTTCCATCTTTGAAAGCATTTTCCCCTTCATAAACCTTGAAGTGTTACAGCAAAGCTGGAGCTGTCTGCATACAGAAGCCTGCCTGTCACTTATGGAAAACTCAAATTTCATATATCAAGGGCTTGTGTGAAAATTGCTTTGAGCGTTAATTGCCCAAATGATTCAGCTTTATAAGAGACTCTCTTATGTACTCAAGTATGTCTCATAGCATGCTGAGTGCCAAGCTCCAATAGAGAGCCAGCTGTGCTCTGCTCCCAGATGTTTGAAGAAGATAATTTTTGCCCATAATTTCAGTCCCCCTCCCAAAATCCTGAGAAATTTGTTTAATGAAGTCATTAATGCACAATAGCATATTTGTTCTTTTTTTTCTGTTAAAAAAATACTCTCCCTAGAATGTATACAAGTTTGCCTTGGCTTATAATTACAGTAGCACATTGTCAGATTAACTGTGCTGAGGAGATAAAAGAAAAGCTATCAGTTCTGCAAAATTAAGACTCTGCCAATATAATTTAGAAAGGATCAGATCCCTCTGCTTTCAAAGATGCTTTTTGTTTGCTGTGTTTGAGGTCATTTTAATTCTCCAATTTACCTATTGCAACATGAATTGCTGTTGGAAACCTAACAAAAATATATTCATTCTTCAAGCCTTTTCATAACTATTCTTCATCCAGATCTCAATTTTCAACATGTTCATGTACAGATCCTTGACCAATTGACATTGCTTAGGTTTTTTTAAGTCAAAGTAGCTACACTGAAGTCAAGGGATCTGTGTTAATTTATACCAGCTGTGTGTGGGCTGAGCTGAGACCCTGGATCCAAAGAACAAGAAAACAGCCTTTTACAGGGAGATCATGCCTGGACTTTGCCTATCAGTGCGCAGGTGCAGAGGATTTCAAGGAAAGGATTTCAAGGAGAGGTTTTCTGTGCTCTATGGAGATAAAATATTTGTGTGATCTGCAGCTTGATCTTCACAGTTGAGTGACTATCATCAATTCCTACTCCCGACTCAGCTGTCAGAAGAGATTTCTCTCAGACTATGTTGTAACTGAGTTTGAACAACCACAGATAGGTGCTGGGTTAATTCAGCCTGTCTTTGTGGCCAGGCTGCTCCTGAATCAGTAGTATCTAGCTGTATTTACACAATGCAGGTGTTAGGCAATATGAGTTCACTTTCCATGGTTCCCAAGGTAGAGGCCCATCTGCCTTCCCAGGTTCATGTGTTTGTGTGTTCACCCACCAACACAGCATTTCGAGCCCACAGGTTGCTCTGGTTTTACAGCATCTGATCCAGCTGCTGCTGCGAGTTACGGACTCTGCCCAGCATCTGTAGCCTCTTTCAACCATTGTTAAAGTTATTGCAAAGTCCATTTTTGCTGGTTAAATCAGAGGTGATAAGACCCTCTGGAAAGCATTTTGTCTGTAGCTGATGGCCCTCACAAGCTGGTGGCAGATGTTGATCTAGAGGTTATTGAGGTTGCATGCAGATCTGAGAGACGTGACAGAGCAGAGCTCCTTGTTGTAACAGTGGGATGAAGCAGCTGTTCTGAAACAGAGCCACAGCCACAAAAAGCTGCACGAGTCTGGGGTGGCCAGAGCAACTCTAGATGCTTCTCCTCTTTATGAAGCTAAGTGAGGCATTTGCTTGTATCTCTATCAAGTGATCCATCCAAAATTAGGACATACACACCTGGGGATACAAATAATTTCCCTGATCTCGTTCCCACTGGTGTTAATGAGTACAGTGGCACAAAGCTTAACTTTCCCTATACAGGCTTAGCAAAAGACCTTAAGAAATATGATTTGTATTGCTATCTTGTCCTGTTAGCTGGAATATGAAATTCTGTGGTTTGCAAGGTTGTTTCAGTGAGGTGCGGTGCAGCCAGAGTATGTCGTTCAGAGTAAACATGTGAGATGTATTGCTGTTTCACTCAACATCAACAAGAACCTAAAAAACACAGGCAGAAACATACAGGCAGAGACTGGCCACCTCCCAAGTTATGGAGATCTTTTTATTTCCACTTTTTTACATTCAGGTGTTGCCTGTAGGTAGAAATACTATTTGGATTACCCTAGTTTAGCAGCCACTGACATGACAACGAAATGGGCATGTAAATGTTCTGCATTGCAGCAGCTGTGTATACCCTTCTGGAGCAGAAGGCTATGTACCTTTGGAGTGATTATTTTATTTTACTCCTATCAGGAATTTCACCAGTTAAGCTATACTGCTGTTAAATGTGGCACTCCCCCCCCCCCCCCCCCCGCCCTTAATTAAAGTCCCAGGGCAAATCAAGGCACACTTAGAGGCCTTGCTCGTAGGACTAATGGAGTCCCTTATTCCTGCTTTCCCAGTTCATTTCTGTTGCCTTTTTGTCTGGGAATGCCAACTTGGCCGAGTCACCCTGGATAACTCACCTCATAGACTTCTCAGTCTGGCTGCTCGCTTTTGTCCTTCATTTCTTTACAGATTTCCCCCTTTCCAGTGTCCTTAACTAGAAGGACATGGGAAATCACCACAAGCCCAGTTTGCTTGCAAGTTGGTCGATCTTATGGCCACAAGTGTTTACCAGCTAATACCTTAGAAAGTTGTTCGCCTTGGCAAGGAGCCTTATCTCTTGAGCTCTGCAGTAGTGACAATGCATGTCAACTGCTTTTAACTAATAGTGGATTTTTCATATGGGAAACACTTTTAATAGGAGTGCCGGTTCCTTGTTACTCCAAAAACCACTAGAAAAATAAGCCAACACTTAACTATTTCATCATTAATTTGCTGCAAATGGATCTTTCAAATACTCATTCTTTTCTTTATAATTCTCAGGAAATGTATAATTTTTATTCTGCCAGGCTTTGCTAAGCAAATAAACTGTAATGGGCAAATGTAACTGGTCTTTTGGGGAAGTAATTTTTCTGCTCCTTAACTCATAGAAGGCTCGTGGTGCCCCTATATTGTCTATAAGATATTGTACAGCTGAAGAAAGACTCCTAAAAAATTATTTTCTATCCGCAATGGGACAAAATATTCATGCCAATTTGTTGTTGGGGCAGAGAGAACTAAAATTTGTGTTAATTGAAAAGGGATACTCTCTGAGTTTATATCATGATCTAGCGGATAGGGACATGCAGGAAGTAATTTGTATTTTTTATAAGCTATCCCACTGCATGCTTATACCAATACACCTCTTGTTTATTAAGTTTCCTGGCCAACTAAGGATGTGAGAGGCACCAGTCTCAGCTGGAAGCTTTTAGTTGCTTAGCTAAATCTGCAGAAGCTTCTGCTTTTAGCTGTAAGAGTCACAGTTTCAGTTCTCTTTATGACCAATGGCTTTTAAGGTACCAGCATGTATAACCGCAGAAGTCTTCACCTTTGTGGAGAACAGTAGAGCACCAAACTTGTTATTGTTAGGAATCATTGAGCTTTACCTGAGATACAGGAGATTTTTGGTTTACTTGCAGAATCCAAAGGGTTTTCTGTTTTCTTCAAAACCAACTTTAGTTAGGAAAGCCAAAGTCAGCTTTGACTATGCCAACTAAAATGAAATGAACATCCCACAAACTGACTACTAGCAACAGAATATACCATGACCCAACCGCATCCTTATGCAGCCTTGCACTGATACATGATGCTGTAATTTTCTCAGCCTTTCTGGAAGAATATTGGCTGAGAGTTTAGAGAATATTGGCTGAGAATTACAACTGAACAAATGCAGTCTTAAACTTGTACTCACAGCAACAAGGTGGAGCACACAATGTTGGAAGTTTGTTAACAAGTAAAAACCAAGGATATGTTCTTGCAGATAGTCTGGATAGTGACTACAGAGATACATGTTAAATATACAATTTTAAGAAACTGTATAGCATTTTCTCAGGGGTTTAATTTTCTATAATAATACCAATAAAACAAAACAGAGCCCTTTGAAGGTGTGAACTCCTGCCTGGACTCAGAGCTAGGCAATGAATGATTATATATATTTTCCCAGCTCCACCTTAACCCCATGCCCATGGAGAGAGAGAGGGCAAGACCTGGGAAGACACTGCACAAGAAAAATGTTTATTAGATAAAATGACAGAAACACATTCCATGAATGCTACTGCAGAGGGAAGACGAAACAAAAATATTACTTTGCCTTTGTGCAATGTTGACAAATTTTACAATACAGCATGCTGGAAAATAAATAGTTTTAGTGAATAATGACCTCTTATTCATCTGTTTGATTAGAAATGCTTTTTCCTCAGACTGATTATTTATTTACTCTTTATTGCAGAGAGGAGACAATTATGAGGAGTTAAGAGGTGAATTTTTTTCAAAAACAATCCAACTTTGGCCAAGAAATTGATTTATAGAAAAGGTATTGTTTGGTCCATGTCAGAACAATATTCTGGTAATGCTTTCTTTTAAATCTTCAGTGTCCCCCTGCTTTGGGTAGGGAGGCTGACCTTTGGGAATGTGATCTGCACTTGCAACTATGCCATTACTTTCCTTACAAAAATGCCTTGCCGAATGGGATTTGACGAAACTGGCTTGTCAAGTTATAAGTTTTTTTGTACTGGGGGAAAAACCCCACCACCAAACAAAACCCAATCCCCTCCCTTCCCTGAAGATTGGATCTATGAAAAGGCCAGCCAGAATCTAATAAGAAACTTCCTTATCCTACATCAGGAGAGGACAAAAACTGGACTGGAGGGCTGGGGCAAAATGAAAAAATTGGGACAGGCTTTCTAAGTCCATGTAACTTATACCTCCAAGTGGGACAGTGAGTAAGCTGACTTGGTAGGTCAGATAAGGTTTAATCTGATCCTGAACTATTTGCTCTTCTCCTTGGGCCTGTAATTCATTTTTCTTTGCAGTCAGTGAAGCTGCAGAGACGAGAGACCTGGTTAAACTTAAACACAGCTGCCAGATGTTTTTTGAGGGGAAGAAGGGGAGAGAGGTATTGAATGCGAAGACTAAGAAAAATAATTCTTTGGGGCTGGGCACGAGTGTCTATGACTAATTCTTGTGGCTTAACTTTTGGCAAGTGTTCAGCACCTTGCTGTTCAGAGGAATCAGCTTGTTCCTGATTCTGTGCCGTGCCTTTCATTTTTCATTCTGCTTTCTTACGTCCCAGTGTCAGAAGCATCACTCATGTCATTCAAGAAGAAAGACTGACAGAGTCCTGAGCTCCCTTCGTGGAACAATGGTCTTTATTCCTTTACCAGAAAACTGAGAGATGTAATAATCTCTCTGATTCTTCAACTTCTGTTCTGGTAGGTAAATTGTGCTGCTGCTGAATGGAAGGGAATGGAGATATTTCAGCTCTATAGTAGAATTTCTGAACACAAGGCTGTATTTATGCATAACATTACAGGAATATTAGAAAAGGTATGGAGAGCCCTGAGGGTCACATATGCATTTGTGAAAGAAAAATTTATGAATGAGGAGGAAAGCAGAAATTGACAGTAAAGAACAGAAGAAAGTGTAATTTAATTGAAATACAATATAAAATCTTATTTGAGTTAAATATGACTTACAGCGGGCTTTATTAAAATGCTATTGATCACTCCATTAGGTGTTAGAATGAATAAAGATGATTGTTCCCAGTAACCAAGAATGTGGTGTTGAGTTGCACTTTATCAGCATATCCATATGTCACATTGAGAAGGGATTTCAAGTGAATCTGCTAGCAATCCCTCAGGGATATTAAATATTTTCTTTCCAAGATACTGGAAACTGAGTGACCACTCAGATCTTCCTGGTCATTAACCGAACATCAGAAATTGGGAAACCTCTCTATGTGTAGCCCTAGCAAGACTGGCTGCAAAAGGTTTAGGTGTTACACCTTTCTTTTTTTTTAAGCTGAAATAGAAATGTTAATCAAAATCCTTGCTGGGAAGCAGGTTCATTACTGCAAGGTCTGGATGATTTTCTTTCTCGGTGTAGTCAAAACATCCTGTACTGAGGCTTTAAGTTCAGCACCAATGATAGAAGAGGTGTGAAGCAAATCATATGTATGTGTAAGATGTTGCTATGTGATGGCACATATTGCTGAAAACTCTTATTTTCACGTACTTCCCTTTATTTGGTATTTTTTCCTTTACTCAGCTCTTTGTTTCTGCTGTAAGCTTGTCAACTACTGATCATCTGTAAAGGATGAATTTGGTCCCAATACACTTTCAGTATTTCTCAGCAAACAGCCTATGGCCAATCTCCATGGAATTACATGCCATGCAGTGCCACTGGTAACAGTAAAAGCCATCACAGATTTGGGCTGCTGAAGCACCTCCAATAACACTGAATCCCATTGTCAGATGTGGTATGAAGTCAAGGTCAAACTTCCATAATGTGCTGGCTAATAATGGAGGATCCAGTATGTAGTATTCAGTAGTCTTACCTCTTTGCTTGTCATGCTGACAAGAACATTGCTTATGAAACATTTAGCTATTGCTGGCCTCCAAACAGCCCTATGTGTCAAAGTCCTATGGCACATGAAAGGCCCATATGAAGAGCTGTTCCTACCACAGCTTCTCCACTTCTGGATATTAAAACTTAGATGATCCACTGTCCTTCTGTCACCCTCCAGGTTTTCACCATTTTGAGGCATCGTTTTGACACAATAACATATCGTTTAAAGTCTTACTGTTTTTTTTTTCCAATGACAGCAATGATCTTTGAAAAAAGGGGTGGCAGTGGCAAGATTACAATACATATTATACTAGGCATAACATTTGAATATTCTTTAACTAGGGATATATTAAGATAAAAGAGAAATTGTATGGAAAGCAAGAAGAACAAAGTGGAAGTATTCACATTTGGTAGCAGTTGGGTGGAAGCAGGCCATCGATCAGTAAATACCCTTTAGATGTTTATAAGGCTGCCTAGAATTTTTAAGAATACCGTGCCTTAGATAATAGACCAGTGTACAGGTCCACACTGGCATCCACAGGGTAATGTTCCTTCAGAGAGAATTATTGTTTGATTTCTTATTTGAAGTTTGACTCCTTCTTAGATCTATCAAAAGCTTCTCTTGCATTTTTTAATGCAAACACCAGCAGAATATCTTTTAGGGTTTGCATGCTCTATTAAGAAAAATTCTAGCCTACTATTCCTTTTTGATCTACATTCTTATGAAAACAACATAATTGGCAATTCTAAAAGTTCATGGTATTTTAAAAGAGAACAAAAATATGAGAACAGTCTTTTAAATGCTGAAAATGACAACTTTAATTATAAAGTTATTTGTTTCTTCATATTTTAGCTTTTTTTTTTTTTTTCCCCCAATTCAAAATATAGTAGACTTACACCAGCAGTGTATTAATAGCTTTGGTAAATACAAACATTATACTCAGCTTTAACATACAATCAGCAGTAAGCTCTGAATGCTCTGTATTCTTTATTCTTTTCATAGCAATGCTGCAATTCAAATAGACTTTAATACAATGTATCAGATACTTTCCATCATACATACAGCTTGAAACAACAGAAAAATGGTGTGAAGGCAAAAGGTTATGCTGAAAGATCAGCACTTATAAAGTTTTCTACTTTAATTCAGTGTGTTTCTTTCTGACATGGGTGGGAATACAATTTTTTTTCAGGAAGGATAAATATAGTCAGTGAAATTCTTGTCCCGCTGAATTCAGTGGGATTTTATCCCAACCACACAGGGAACAGTTGTGTAGAGTAAGGATTCCTTATTTCCAAACACTGACAATATTACCATCTTGAACTAGAGAAGGACCTCTACTACTATAAACATTTCATTTCTTTGTAATATGGTTGGAATTTTTACTCACCATTTATGTTTTTCTTTGATATCTTTAGCTTCCTTCATTAACTACCTGAATTTCCAGACATCAGATGTGTGTTCATCGCTTCTTCAGAGGTTCTTTAGTTTTCTGTCTTGTATGAACTGCTGCTGTGAAGCTTCTGCATTTTCTAAACATACAAAGCTTCCTTATGTGAAGAGCTGAGAGATTTTAGAAAATGCAATAAACAGCTCTTAATGCATTTAACGTGAGTACTTTTTTGGTGTGTATTTACCAGCATTTTTTGATTGGACTTGCACATGCAAGGAATTCAAACACCTCATATAATTCAAAGAAATTTGTTGTCAGCAGTTACCTTCAGCAAATACACTTTGATATCTCCAAGCAGCAATATCTATTTTGTTTGATGAAAAACTGTTCTCCATCTCTATTGGCATCTGATTACCTTTTCCTACACTGTATCTTTTTACTGATTTACATCTTTTCTCAGCATTTCCTGTATTCTGTGAGGAACCCTCGCAGGCTGTAGCTAGTGGTGCTATCCTACTTATCCTGCAGCTATAAATGTTTCAGCACCTTGTCTGCTGTCCTTGCTGAAAGGGAACAGTCCTTTTTATTTTCCTGTCCTGGTGTTCCCCCAATGATCCCTAGACTTGATTTAAGAGGAAAATTGGTGCTGATGTTCTGAGGGATCCTATCATACTATTTTTAGTAGTCCCCCAAAGTGATTTGGTCCTGTTGTTCTAAACAGAAAAAAAAATGTATGTATAGTTACCTTGACTAGTGGCTGAGAAAATCCTCCCCAGGACTTCATTAATGTGCAATGGCACACTAGACCTCAGGAAAACCTGGAATGATAGAGGCCAAGCCCCAGAAAAAAATGCGTACCGTGTCCAGTAATGGGTGGCTAGATACACATTTGGGACTGACTGCTTTTGGACAGAATTACTCTGCTAAGCTGGGATACTGCTACAGGGGCTGACACTGGCAAGCAGTCATTTTTGTGCAAGGGAGGACTGTACAGGTATGCTCCAAAAATTAGAAGAAATTGAGTTCCAGGTATTAGGGCAGAATGATAGAATATTGAATCTGTGAAGACTACTTTCAAAGCTTGACAGCAAGAGATGGTTTAAAAGGAGATTAATTTCCCTTTGCAAACAATGATTTTTTCAGTGAGAGAATTTGAAAGCACCATGGACCCACTCTTAAAGCTCACTGATGTCATCAGAAATATTGTGTTTAAATCTTGTCATTTCCATATATCTTTAAAAAATGTCTTGTGTTCCTACAAGATCATATTTATCTTCTCTCTTCCAACTCCAGCAAATATTGGTCATTTTGATGCACAACTTTCTTGTACATAATTGAAAAATTACTTATATTTCCAAACGTGGACCTGTGGCTTTCTACGCAAAGTGGGATTCAACAAGCTTTCACCGGGCATTAAGGCATCAGGACAAAACCAAATTGCTTGAGGGATCATCATACTGTTCCCTTGTTTAGTGAACACTGGAGACCTATAGCACTAAATTTAACTAACTACAGAGTTTGCAGTGCTATTTTTAGACCTGTTTTCTGTGAAAATGTGGCATAGGTGAAGACTTTGTAAATCAGTCTCAGGTCAGGTTGGTCAAGTTTGATCAAATTTGACACAAGATTGGCAATCCAAAGCTAAAGCTTCTTTGAAAATTGGTTCTTGGCTGGCAGAGAGGGACAGAGTTTCTTCATTGAAAAAAGTAGATAAATAAACACATAAGTAAACGGCCAATCCTTTGCCATAGGGAAGGCAGTAGGGATCCAGATGGGAGCCTGGCGGACTGCAAGCAAGAATGGCAGTCATGGCTGGGGAGACAGAGCACCAGAGAGCTGCAGGACAACAGGCCACAGCAGTGGAGGGATCTGAGATAAAAGTATGTGGGGGAAAAAGAAACTGTTTCCTTAATTCTCCTATTCAGGAAGCAAATTGTAAAAATAAATTAATCATCAGTGATGAAAAGCTATGGCTGCCAACTGAGATGGCTCAGCGTTGTACATAATGCTTGTTTTAGCACAGCATGCTGCTTGAAGAAAGATGTTTTGCTAATTAGTCCTAAAAGTTATAGGAAGTTTGTAATGCATTCTTTTTTCAACTAAATTGAATGACTCAAGACAGGAGAGTTATTGTATGAGTAAAAAAATAGCAGGATGAGGCCATTAGAGTCTGCCAGTCGTCAGATGTCATGAGTGTTCTTCATTACAAAGCAAAATTTGTCCTGAAAAAAACAAATAAATAGAAAATCTCCACAAACCACCTCTTCTATGTGTTCAGTGTTCTTGAGTAATTTCTAAATACTGAAAGCCCTGGAATCCCAAATGATACTGTAAAAAAATAAACTAACTGAAACCATAGCTCTTGCCAGATTCACTGCTCTGCAAATATTCAACAAGTGGCTCACTACTGGTAAGGAAGCTGTTGTTGTACTCTTGGACTGTTTGTCAACCTAGGTGAATAGGAAAAATGGGCTAAAGAGATTTAATTAAGTGCCTAAGAAGGGATATAGTCAAAGACCAGTAGTTGCATTCAGTTCAGATTTAGGGGAAGCAATGACACAAAGTCTGTTGTTAACGGAACTGGTAAGAATTGGCTGAGCTCCACTGAACTCATGTTGTACCACCAGAAAATCTGGCCTCTATAGTTCCAATGTGGACAGTCTCAGTCCACCTCATAATTAAAAAACTCAAGCACACCCCAAAAGAGACACTAATTCAGGTTCTCCTGTGTATCAGGTATGACACAGTTGTCTAATTATAATAAGTAGGCTCAAGCTGCAAAAAACAGAATTTCAAGACTGTGGAGGGAGGCAGAAATTTATTACCCATATCCCTCATACCTTCCTCTAAAGTCAGTTTTCGTTAACAGCCAAACTAACATTACATGGTTCTGAGCATATAAAAGGGGACAAAACACTAGTAGTCGTCTATAGGTCCTGCTAGCCTAGCACTGGAGGAAAGTTTTTGGTGTTCCCATGCCTTGTCTGGGAGATGAAGCAGAGCTGAAGTCACCCCATTTACCCTCTCCTCAGAGGAAATATTTATATTTTTATTGAACTGGAGGGTTAGGGGTCTTCAGTTTTACAAACTCAGTCTTACAGCTAAGATAAGCTTTTTTCTCCAGCACTTGTCCTAGAAAAATAAAACCAGATTCCTTTTTCAAAAGTAGTAAAAAGGTAAAAATAATAATGTATCTTAGAAGGAAACAGGTGCAAAATATCAAAATATTTGAGATCTGCTAGTGCTGGATTTCGTGCATTTTATACTGCACTAGCCACAGAATACAATGTGGTTGTGCAATGGTATGTTACAAAAAATATCTTAAGCATTTAGTAAATTTGGCACAATTTTGATATTCTTTGGTTAAAATGCAAACATGCGGGGATTTAAGATTCAAAATCAAAGGTATTGGAATTCTAAGAATAGTTCATAGTCCTCCTCCTTCAGGTACTGAGAAAAGACTGAGATTGCAATTGAAAGACGAAAACAACCCATTTCTTCACTTAGGTCCTCAGAGTCTTTTCTTGTTCAGATCTGTCTTCTCTTACAGCATTTTTGTGGCCAATATTGATAATGAATACTGGAGTCCAGGAGCTTTCCAAGCTTTGGTGCAAAGAAGTGAGCACAAGTCATCAGGAACAATGTCTTGAAAGCACAATTGCAGATTATTTTATATATATGTACACACATATATAGATCAAAACAGGAGAAAACATACCGAGTTGAGCAGAGCTCATCAGTGTCTTATTTGTTATTGTGTGTTTCTCCCCCTCTATTTTCAGTAGTCCAGGGCACCATCGCAGCTGGGGATGAGCAGGTGCAGAGAACAATTATTCTACTTCTGGAGCTAATTGTGGGCTTCAATTAGGAAGCCAACTTATTGGGGTAAAGAAACTCATTACTGTCGATTCTTAGGCAAGGAATAAGATCTTTTCATGTGACCCACCATGACTAATCTATTTATTTATTTATAATAAAGCATCGATGGTCAGTGTAATTCTCTTATCTAGCATGATGCAAAGGATATACAGAGGCCATACAGAGGGAGACATCAATACAAGCCAGTGGTATGCAGATGAACAAGCTGCTTTATAGTGGCAGTCTTATGGTTGCATTGGTATAAGGTTTATCAGTATCTGCACCAGAACTGAATTCCTCTCCCTGCAAAAATCCAAAATCCTGCTGGTGGGCATTCGAGAGAATTTTCCAATGCAAAATAAATAAATAAATACTCAGACAAAAATATCTTACATGAAAAAATCTAGTTGAGCTCCGTTGTTTCAAAAAGCCTGCTCAAACCAAGATGCTTTACCTTTTAACATGTATCTATTTATGCATGCATGCAGGGAACCTACCAACTAATTGGAATCATATTTGTAAGTCTACTGACTATCATATACTACACTGTAAATTCCAACATTTTGCAGTTCTCAAGCTGCCATGCAGAGGGAGTTAGAAATAAATCCTTCATTCTTACATCTTCCATGTTTTCCAATAGTTTTATTTCTTTGAAGTGTCTTTGATTTTTATATACATAAAATTCAAAAAATTAAAAAAAAAAATCCCAATCTAAATCCCCAAACAAACAAAACAAACTCCCCTGCGCCAATAAAATTGCACATTTAAGGGGAGGGGGGAGATATCTGGGCTAGAAAGCTATTTTTGTTCCAGCTACATCAGCTTTATCTAGTTTAATGTTTGTTCTGTGACCATTTGAAATTCAATTTCAGTTAGTTCTGTATCATATCAGCATAGGATGCATCATTAACTCTAAGAGGATGTTTTCCATTGGCATCTGCTATTTTCACCAAATGTCAAGGCTTGACATTTGCTATCTTTATCTGGTTTTGGTGTATCACTCATACTGAGATTTTGTTTCTTCTTATCTGATATTGATTTCAACTGTGACCAGCTGTGTTGCTAATAAAATCAACAGGCAAGTATCTAGCATTTAGTTCTTCACCGGTAGAGGAAAAGAAACAACCCAGTGACAAAAAAAGTAAAGAGATACTTTTCAATTAGGACGCTTGCTTGTATCCTCATATTATCCATCTCTTAGCACTTCTGTTGATGTAGCATTTCTGATTGATTCCCTTCGGGGAGGCTCCATGGAAATCCTTGCCTCTCAAATGAAATATTCCTTTTTGCTCTCATCCACTGCTTCCTGGAGAGCGGGGTCATTTTTCAAAGCGGCATCTGCGCTTTCGGCAAACTCAGTTCCTTTTGCCTCGTTGGTGTGGTAGGTGCCCTTATGCCTGTACATGTACCGGACCATCACCACCAGCAGGCAAATGAGGACAAATACCACTGCAGCTATCACACCTGGAGGAAAGAGACCAGTTAAGTATATTGCCAGTAATGAAATACGAGCAGTATCTCACAGCCAGACATGACAACTTGAATTACTTGATAGAGGAAAGCCCATGTATCACAAGACGTTCACATGTTGCAGTGGGCAGAGTCAGAACAGAGTGTGACACTGCAAAGCACAAGATGGGATACAGATACTGCAAGAATGCAGGTCAAATTCTCACTAGCTTTCTTTCAAATCAATGGCTTGATTTGGTTGAACTCATTGGAGCTAAAAGTTCATTACAAAATGAGGAGAAATAAGAGAACATAAAGGAAAACCAATAGGTTTCTTTCATCCTTCTGGTAACATATACCCCGGGGAGTTTGCAGGCAACCTGACCCTGCCTCCACATGTGTACTCAATTTCAGGAGAAGTACAGGGCACTAGCTATTTCTTGGGAGACATTCAATAAATAGCAGGAGCTGTGTGACTGTAGTACTGCTCTGTATTTGCAAGCTGCCATTTCATGCTGTGCTCTAATTAAGAAAGTCTGATTGTAATGAATATGGAATTGACACCTGGGAGGAGGAAGGGATTCTGGGTAGATCTTTCCTGTCTCCTGGACTAAGGCTAATTACTAGCAATGTGTTGACTGGACAAAAATTTCCATAGGTAACCCAAATGTACATAGGACTAAATGGTAAATGGAAGCACTCCTAGTGAAGGAAAGTAAATTCAAGTTCCAGGAGTAAACCAAACATTAAAGAAATACACAATAAAAAGCACCAGAAGAGGACACTCCTAGGAAAATCTCGTATGTGGAATGTGAAGGTGCTGTGAGGATGAAATAGGTAGGAATTCATCTGACTCATTGTCGGTATCTACAGTTCAGGAGGCTCTATCTCAGTTACTCCCCTTGGGCTTCCTCTGCTGTCAGTGGATGGTGTGTGTCTGGGGTGACTCTTCTTCTAAAACTGAATTCCTACATTTGGTCAGATGAATTGCTCCCTGGAAATGCCTACTATTATTTGACAAAGAGGGGTATGTGGACAATATCTCTCTTCTGTCCCGTGTTGAAGATATGTGGCAGGAGTGGGTATCTCCAAAGCTTTAGATTTATCAGCATCAGTAAACTGAGTGGGGATACCCTATTGGCATGAAAACAGGGGAATGGACAGAATATTAGCAGGGTAAATAAAAATTACAACTCTGTCTTAAAAAATATGCCTGCAATGTTATTCTGCAGATTTTATGGTGCCTGGTTCTGGAAAGTGAAGTTACTGCTAGCAGAAATGAAATTGCTTATACAAAGAACTTTAGGTTTACAATAATATCATAGTTGCAGTGGGGGCTTCATCAATTTTTAGGACCTCACTGGTATCCCTTGACACAAGAGGCTTTAATAGGCTTTGGATGTAGCACAATATTAATAAGCCTAAGGGACTAAGTACAAATCAATTTACCTGCCACTTGTTCATAGAAAGCTGAAATTAAAGTTACGGGAGATGGGACCTGAGGGAAATATAGCAGAACCTCACCAATTTGCACTAATGATTGGTATACCCCCTTGTGAATGACTGAAATTAGTGCGTTAGCATGGAAATGAACAAACACAATAAAAATCAAGACAGGGTCTCTCCGTGAACATAGCTTTGCTTATTTATTCTGACAATTGTATTTAGTTTAAATGCATGAGAGAGCTTTAATAGAACACGAGAAAATGCACTGTGGTATATTCTGTAAAAATAAAGGGTCAGCTGGTATGAGCCAGCATGGCTCAAATCAAAGGTGCTATACCAGTTCTGTATTAAATGACAATCTTGGCCCAGTGAATAATGAAGTATATCAGAGGTTGACTTTGCTGCTGGACAGTTAGGTATTTTGTCCTAAAATGAGGAATGGATGGGGGTGGTACTGCTCACTATATGGTTTATGCTCATTATCTCATCTCGTTATCTTGCCAATAGCCCCTCTGGGAGCAGATTTCCCACTGGCCTAATTAACTCTAATTGTGTTGCTCCTGTTGTCTTGTCAGCAAAGTAGGGGTTTTGCAAAATGCAAGAAATCAACCAACCCGCTGTTTTAATTCTAATGGTGCTGCTTAGTACGGTCTGCTACTTACCTCCAATAACAGCCACATCTGCTCCAGCTGTGGGGCTCTCAATGTCTCCAGCTATAAATAGATTAGAATATACAAAAGTTAATTAAAGAAAAAGGAATTGGATCATATGTAACAGCAGTGACTGTACTGGTGGTGCTGTATTATTTTAACCTCTCAAACTCAGAACTTAAACAAGATCTCTCATTAGCAAAAGACATTTATGAAACTTCTCATTAGAGTTAGCTGTACTGTAACAGTTTTCTGCCACCATAACACTGGAAAATAAATAGCTAGCACATTATGCAAACTATCACGGCCCTCAGGGAAACACCTACTGTTTATTATGAGCACTTACCTGTAACATCCTCCAGTGAATGATTAAATTAAGAACGTTTAGGTACTGTGATTACTCTCAGAAAGGTAGTTTTGGGAAAAAAAATATTGGTGCCTATTTATTTTCCCAATTATGGCTCTTCTGAGTATGGTCTGGATCTTGATTTGATGCAAATTAATCTGGCTGTATTGATTTCAATTAGTATTTATTTATCTGCAATATTCTGTTTTTAATCTTAGCATTTGTTTTCTTTTAAACCTACATTTGGAATCAAGGCAAGCCTGTTAGGTGTGTCTTATAAAACACAGTCCCCACTTAGAGTAAGTCTGAATTCAGTGCTGATAAATCAAATTATGTTCTTTACTGGATTATAATTTATAAAAAAAGATAACTTTGCAATTTAAATGCAAAAGAGAAGTACTTGACCGTGTCTTTTTAAGAAGTAAGAAATTGGTTTGAAAAGTTGTAAGCTGCTGAAAGGGCAGTTAGAATTTGAATTACATTTTGATCTTAATTATAGCACTTACTAAGAACATCCAAAACAACTAATGATTAGCCGAAGTGTTTTAAAGGGGAGAAGAAAAAAAAAAAATCCTAAAGAATGGTAAGGATTTTTCTCTCCTTATTGTTTGATATAGACCTTAAGTGAAAGCAAATTCATATAGACAAGCATTTCTTCACTAGCTTCCCCTTAGCTTATCAGGGTACAATTCTGATCTTGTTTTCTCCTCCTTATTTCATGCCATTTGTATCAGCCCACTTAGTCATGAATTATGTGAATGTCTGAGAAGGTGATGAACCCCTGGAGTTTTTCCATGCTAGGTTTATGATAGGACACTCCTTCCTTTCTTTATTATTGTACTATTTATGCAATTCTAAATGATACTGGTTTCCGAACAAGTCAAATAATAGCTTTATGTGTGGTCTTTTTTTTATTTCCCTTTGGTAAATACAGCGGATAGAAAACTTCCTGGAAAAGGTAAAAATGGTAATTCCAAAACCTTCTATAAATTCAACAGTGGCACTATGGCTGATATCTGGCTCTCCTTTTGCTAAATCTGTGATATATGATGCAAGAATAAGACAGTATCAGCAGCTCTCTCCTTACTCATGTCCGGTCCCTTATATCAAATTGCAATAAACTGAGGAGAGCTGAGATTCAAAGTATCCCCCTCTTCCCAAACATGGGAGATGCTTTTTCTAGAAAGTAGGAGTACTTTCCTCTGCCCCAGAGATCCTTCCCACATTTTCTTGCAGTTGTACTGTGATGGAAAGATTGAACATGCCTTGTGTAATTTAAAAACTCAAATTATGTCTACGTCCATTCAAAACCCGTGTACCTCCGAAGAGATTAATTGCTTCAAGGTCAAACTGTTCTGTATTTCTTTATACACCAAATATATGCTGCATGCCCGAAAAGCAGGCTCCTCTACAGCAATCAAATATTTGAAAGTGTGAATTCTAAAGTGCTTCCCTAGCCACACAGCTTGCTTCCAAACATTAATTCCAGATCAAATCACTATCCCTTTAATTATAAAAAGGTATGCTAGTAACTCTCTGCTCTTTCCTCTCATTCCCAGGTGCCTCTCAGATTCAGATAACAAGCAGGTGCCTTATCTCTAGTACTTGCCACCACAGTGCTTTTTGATAATGGATTACAGTATCACCACTTTGCAGAAAAGTTTTCATTTCCATACTGTACTTTCTAAGTTTTCAGAAGACTGCTGGGCCCATCTTGAGCTATCCTGTAGTCAGCACTGATCTGTTAAGCTGACAATGCTGTGCTATTCAGCAACCACCTAACACCTTGGTGTGGCTTCACTCACCACAGTTCCCATTTAACTGCAAGCACAAGAGCCTGAATTCTCCTTTGTGTGTCGACTTTTGACCACGGAATGGGCTTGCTGTCCTCCCAGATGGCCTTTTGCTGCATCATCCAGAGTGCCAGGACACTGCAGGTACCACCAATGACCAGAAGTTTCCAGGGTCTGCTCCCCACATCAGTTTTGGAGCAACAATGATGGAGGGGAGAGAGGGACCCTCAATGCCTGTCTCACAGACTCAGAAATTTCACTTTGTCCAAAAATAGCTATGTGATTCATGGCAACATCACAATATTGCTAGGCAGCAAGGGAAGGTATCAGTGTCATTCAAGATTCAAGCAGTATCACCCTTCACAAAACATGAGGAAAATGCAAGGCATGCACTCATGAAATGAGGGCGTCTTGCCAAAGCAGGGTTAAGACAACAGCCACTATCCACACGGGAATCCATGCTTGGCCAGGAACCTCAGCGTGGTCTCTCTAAACATCAGCTCATTCTATGTGAGAAACACACTGCATTACTGTAGGACTGAATCTTCACTTTCTGAGGCAGAAAAAATATACAAGGTACCGGAGGAATTTTTAGAAGAGCAATGGATGTAGGCTTGGCCTCTTGTACCTTCTTTATTCTGCTCTTCTTCACATGCAGAGGACTCAGAGGTCTGTATTTCAGTAACTTCTCTTACACCTGTTTTGGTTATTTTCCTTTCTTTCAAGGACATCTTTTGTGTTATCTGCTGCTAAATTGTCCTTGCAAAACTTCCTCTCACTGTCATACTGGCCCTTGTCCATAGGTACAATCTGGTCCTGAAGAGTTTAGACAGTGTTGTTATTTAGTGCCATTCGTTGCCATGACATGCAGAAATCAAAAGATTGTGGGAAAAGTTGTTTTTTATAAAATCTCTGGCCATCAGAATGAGTTGGCTAAATCAAGACTAGAACATCCAAATCAAATTGCCTGTTGTTGGAAAGTATGTTTCTAAAAGTCAGAATGAAAGGAAAGAAATGTCTTTGTGCCATGACCTGAAATTCATCAAATTCCAGTTCTGCCCATAAATTTATAGATAAGGAACTTTGCAATAGAACGACAATTGCTACCTGTCTCATTCTCATCAATCAAATCATGCTGAGAAGGCAGCAGCCTCTGAAAGCCCCAGGAATATTCCTGACTTAAATACTGCAAGCAGATCTCTGCCTTTGTGCTTCAAAGGTGAAAAGCCAGTACAATTAGCTTTTATGTTAATGTAGCCAGTGGTGAGATTTTCCTGCTAAATTTGTTGGTAAATTTGTTAAAGCATCTCCTCCAGGTGCTATTTTCCAATAAAACTTGGCTTTTATTAATTTTGATAGGTTTTTTTTTCTAGTTTCAATTGATCCCATTCCATTTTGGCTGAGGAGCACTTGTTTGAAGGAGGCAGGTCCAGCAGTGAAAATGTTTGAGGTTCAGCACTCTCCTTGTTTTGCTATGCACTTCTCTTGGTAGTTGTAATGGTTTCTTTTGTTCTTTAAATTGCAAAACTGAACCACTAAAATCCATAAGTCACTTCCTGTTCAAAAATTATGACACTGGCTTTAAAATAATTTAAAACTTTTTTGTTTACCTTTTCTTTCATACCTGAGCTTCATTCAAGTCTTAATTTCCAGCCCTTCTCTACAATGCCAAAACCAAAATGCACTTTGTAGATGAAAACTGAGGTTTTGGCATGATTTTGTGACACCAGGAAACAGGACTTTAAGTAAAACACAAAGTATTATGAGAATCCTGACAAGACTTATCAGTGAGCTACTTTAGAAGCATAACCATGTTAAGACATTCAAAGTGACAAGCCATTCAACTTACATGGTGATAGGAAGGGGCATATTCATTCCCCAAATACATTCTCCCATCCAGCATAGAAAGCATAGATTTTAGATCCTGCTACTTGCAGAAAACAATACCTTATGTGCTTCTGTGGCTACTGTCACTGACACATGGGATAAACTTGCAGAGAGGTTCAAGCTTTCTCATTTTTCAGGCACAGTTTTTGCCTGCTAAAGGAGTTTCCAAGACAAAAATCTGGTACTTGCACCCTTAGTGGTTTTGCAGTCAGCACTGTGTTTAGCAATTTGTGTACCTATATGTTTGCTTGTTGTGGATTTACACATGGAAAAGGCATGAAAGGGAAACCGTACCTGCGAAGGGATCCCCATTTGGCACATTTGATATGAATGTATGGGAATCATCCTACAGGATAGATCTAATCTACTGGTGTGTAATCCATAAGGGCAATGTGATGGGGTAACATAGACCTTACCCCAAACTTCTCAGTGTCTCTCTCATTTCCCAAGATAAAGCTCCAAACTAAAGCTGGACAAGTGCTTACTGTTAAGTAGTGTTGAATATAGAAAGAAAAGCCTGAGATTACAGCTCATGTTGTCACAATTTCCTTGCAGCTGTGGGTGATACTGCTGTTTTGGAGAGGGTGAGTCAAGCTGAGTGAGTATACAGATATCTATGTGTGATAACTAGCTTTTACAACGAAGTTTTCAAAGCCACTCAACACCAGTCAGGCAGCACTGCTCCTGCTCCTGCCTTTCAGGATTTTCCTACCCATAAGCTTGTGCTTTTGATTCTTAGCAACTTAAGCCATCTTTTATCACGATGCTCCATTGCTACCTGCTTGTGGTTACACTCTCAGGCGAAGCCTTGGCTGCTCTAATTACACTCAAGTAGGTCTCTAAGTGCTTTCTTGGGCAACCCATTTTCTCTCTTGATGTACCTGTTCATTGCAAAAGAAGTGCTTGAAATTCATTCAATCCCTGCGAATGCTGAGCTGAGGTCCTTAGGGCGGTGATTTCCTTCTTAGGGCTTTCCTAGGTGTGCAGACTAGGAAACGCACAGTAAGATTTCATCTTTAATCAGCTCACCTAACCACCTTATGAAAAACACGGCTGCTAGTGGGACTTTTCCAGGTGAGGAACAACCCAACCTTATCTCGGTATATCCATGGATGTGCTCTGCAGAACTGCTCCAAGTATTGACCGTATCATTGCAGGAAGTGGTGTGTAAGCAGTCTGTAGGCTGAAATGTGTCTTTTGAATTCAACTATTAAATGTTTAATGGTTTTGTCTTAAATATTAGTACTATCTATCTGTGCACTTCCAGTAAACAAGGGAGATGTTCAAACTGAATAACATCCAGTTACTGATTCAGGCCAGATATAAATGTAATTCAGAGAAGGATTTTGCCTCTGTATTGATTGTTCTTTCATACGTTCATACATTTGAAAGAGAGCTTTAAGTATAACTGGAAACTAATGAAATACAGTTTACTCAGTAATACCGAGTCTAGTAAATTATGGTCTATTTTTTGGGTTGTATCAATTGACCTAGCACAACATACTATACCAATTTTGCCTTATTTTAAAAAAGTTGTAATTTTAAAGGAATACTGCCCTTTTTTATGTGAAGAATTTAGGTGGGGTTTCAAAACCACTCATCGCTGATCTAGTTCCTTCCATTGAAGACAGTAGTAAGGTATTTGATTGGGTTCGGTAAAATATTATAAACTTCTGAAAGTATTGATGGATCTACAGAGTCCACCAGGAAGCTTGTGCAATTGTTAAAAACCTTTACTAAAATTTTTGCAATTTTTAATTTTTTAATATCATGTATATAAAAATTTATTTCTTATAACTGTTCCTTTCCCAGGGGCTCTCTTCTGTTCTTTATATGCTCTTCTGCAGTCATCATTCCTCTTGACTGTAAAACCAGGTCTTAATGTGTCCCTATTGCCATCACTGATGCAAGACTTTTCTTACCACACATTTAGTATGGAACAACTAATGAAGTCTTAACATCTCCATTGTTTATGCAACTGTGGTATGTCCTCCTTGCCCTTTGGTTTATGTTTGTGCCTTGCCAACACATTGCATTCATGAGAAAATCATTAATCTATTAACCTTAGCATACTGATTTAATTTACAAGCTATAGTTAGAACTGGTTCACTGCAGCTGCATGTGTAAAAATGAGTTGAACCAACTTCTGAAAACTTCATGTTAAAAATATGTTAATTGCTCAAGCTGCTCTCTGGCCTGTGTTACGATATCAGATGCATTGCACTGAGGCCTTTCTGGATTAAAAAAAAAATGTCATTACCTATTTTAATATTTGCCAGTAAGTGCGCGGTGCCCTGCCAGAGCTGGCATCTCTTATCCCGCAGGGTCATCAGCCTGAACCCATCAATTTGACACATTCTGCTGAAAAAGCCATCACCATCTCCCATTAGATAATGAAACACATCAAGGCTGTTCTTTCAAAATTAAGGAACAGTTTCTCATCTGTCAATCTGGACAAGAGACAGAATAATTTGGCTTCCATTTATATACTAAATTATTATAAGGACAATAATGGTGACATACAACAACCACCACATGATCTTTTGGGTAAGTAAATGGACTGTGCTCCAAATGTAAGGTAAATCATGCAGACTAAAAATATCTACAAAATTAAAATACACAGGGCCCAATCCTCTTTCTATCCTAGCTAGCAAGTACTTTATCATTAATTCCAAGAAGACAAAATCCAGTCTCATTCAATTAACATAAAGGTCTGTTCAAGACTTTTCACACTTTGTAATACAGTGAGGATAAAAGGGCATTATCAAATTAGTTTAATTAGATTAAGATTGCCACATAATTTTAGTAGTTCACATTTGATTCTGGTACACAGTGTCAGCAAAATATTTTTGTACCATTATAGAGCGTTATAAAGTAAATAAGAGAAAAATATGTTTTCCAGTGTTTGAGGGAGTAATGGTTTCACTCACACAGTTTCTCCTTCTTTTGGGAAGTTGAATTGCACTTGGGTCTTAGGGAAAATCAGAGATGGACAAATGGACTAAAAGTCAGCTTGTCAAAACATAATCATATGATATCCCTTAATGAAAAGAGGGAGAAGGAGAAAATGTTCATGAAATTTAGGAAGTTATTTTAGGTGAAAAATAATAAGGATCTTTTAAAACTGAACAGATATTCTGTATTTTGAAACAAAAATTTTAAATAATTAAAAAAGAGAAGAAAATTGTGTTTTAACAGATTACATAATCTAAACAAAACACAGATTTTTTAGTTAAATCAAACTTTTCTGTTTATCCCCCACAAGAACTGGAAAAACCCCAAATTCCCCTTTCAGTTCAAACCGCATGCTTTTTTTTTTTTTTAATGCACTTTCTAGAGACATACATTAAAGTACTTTAGCTCCTTAGCTCAGGGTGGTTGAATACCAACCACCAATTCTGATGGCAATTAAGCAAAGTGAATCCCGTAAGAGCATTAAAATGGCAATGCCCCCTTAGAAGTACTATAAATGTGGCAACCTTAAAGCTCCCATACAGCACAGTACTTGAGAGACAGCTTACTGTAGGTCCCTGAGTCCCCTCCGGTAACAGATATTTAATGTCTTCTGTGTATTCACACTGATGTATATACAGTATATATATACTGTATATATACAGTAAAAAATTATCAGAGAAATTCAGATAGATCTGTCTGCTGCTCATAGCATCAGGAGGAATGAGAGGGTTTCAGGGTTGGCAGAAGAAACCCAGAGCAGAGGAGAGGTTAGAGAAAGGACCTGCCTCCCTGGCACTGGAGCTCCTTAGCAAGTGGGCAAGGAAGCTCACAAAAGGATGCTGCGGAAGTCTTGTCTTTAGAGATGGGATGTGGGAAGTCACCAAGGTTCACCCCGTGGTGGTCTTGCCGCTCATGTATAGTTGCTGGTTTTTGGTGTGCCTCTATGGCAAAGCTGCTTGATGTCTGAAGAGCAAATGCTGCCTTCTTATCATACAAAGGGTGAGTGATGTGTGTGGACCTGGAAGAAGGTCTAACCTTTTTCAAAAAATGCTGCATGTGGCAACTTGCAAGTTGTGCCCTGTTTTGTCTGCCTCACGTTTACAGTCATATCACTGCAAAAAGTTCCTTACTTTTCCATGGAAATATGTTAATGTCACCAGGCCATCATTTACATTTTTCCTTCACAGGCATCAGAGCTGGCTTATGCTCCAAATGTACATCTTGCTGGGGAAGATAAATTGACCTGGTATTGCTTCATTAAAGGAGTGACAAATGTGGCATGAATCAGTCCATAAGGTACAGTCCACTATCAGGCTGTTTTCCTGTGTGTGTCCCCTCTCCTCCCACCTTCCCCCTCTTCATCAGAACAGAATACTCCTTTTGAGCGCTTTTTAATTGGGAAGGTTTTGAAAGAAACACTAAATATCCAGCAAATCTGCCAAATAATTTCTGCCCGACTTTCCTCCAAAGTCAACAATTTCAAGCTCTAGTCATTTTTGCCGAATCAAAATGGGAACAAAACAGCCATTTGCTCAATCACTTAGATCAAAGCTGAATGGAAAGGAGTCACTGGCTTAATTGATTAACCATTGTAAATGCTGCAAATGGTCGTAGGTAATCAAAGGAGCTGACTATGGATGTAGTGAAAGCCCATCCGACAACCTGTAACAGATACTTAACTTGTAATTCTTGAGAAACAGTGCATGAAAAAAGCACACCTCACTGACCTAAACTTTGCATGTTAGAAACATAAGCATAAAAATTTGAGCCAGAACCTTCCAGTGGAAAGTCAGAGGCCAAGAGGTCTTGGAGGACATGATAATTCCTTCCCAACCCCTTGCGTAAATGGTTATATGATGCAGTAAGACGATTTAACTGCTAAACTGCTTGTAATTATTTACCAAGATGCGCTTTTAATTTGTACCTAACAGGTCTACCAGCCTCAGTCCTGACTCTCAGGCCTTTTTACTGTGTCATCAGAGGATAAGGTGATCTCTGTGTTTCTTAATGTTGCTGTGCTTGATTTTATGACTTAATAACTTCTTAAGATTAGGTTTTAGTTTACACTTGAAACATACCCTTTTTATAGATGTGGCACTGTTTAAGACAAACATTAGTTAAAATTAGTCCCCCTTACTAAGACAAACTGAACTACCTGTTAGTATTTGAAATATTTCCATCAAATACATTTGGTAGCATTTCTGCACTGATTTTCTCTGTTCCTGCTGTGTGCCTGACTGTCCTTGTAATCTTCATGATTTTTGACTCCATTATTCAACTGTTTTTAAAGGAAGAGCAGGCAAAGATAAGCAGTTTGCCTCAATTTTCATGAAAGCTGTAGGCTGGAGAGAAAAGGGAGGCTAGAGTAGTCCAGCAGTGAAGGAAAGGCAGCGAGGACTCAGCAATTTTAAGCTGCTAAAGGAGCAGCCGGTTCTCCAGTCACCACATGCTTTCCAGTCATCATGCATGTAGGTCCAGAGGAGTTGCAGCAAGGTGCGTCCCCTCCCCATGGGGAGCTGCTGTGGGAGGGAGCTAGTGTATGCTGGGGGTGGGATATAGGGGGCAGAGTCATAAATCCAAAACCAAGAGTGTTTCACTGGCTGTGTTGCTGGCAGAAAACTTATTTTAATGAACAATGACATGCAAGGAAAGAAACATGGCCATTATTCTATTAAGGTTGTTAAATGTCTATTTCTCCTTTTGAGAAGAAAAAGCTTGACCTTGTGCTTAAATTACAGGTGATATGATCAAATTACAGGTGATGTCATCTAGAAATGACCTGGAACCTGGTGAAAGCCTGCAGTTATGCACGAAGATATTATCCTGACAATTCAAAGAATGTAGTGCCAGGCTACTGTCCTTAGAAAAGTATAATAATTTTCCCAACATGGGTAGGTTTCTTCCTTTATATCTCATTCTCACCACCAATATTTTGTAGCAAAGCAGTCCGACAGGTTACAATTCTTGGAAACAGGAGCTCTCTGTTCTCCGTCCCCTAGCTTATTTGATATGAATTGTATTCAGCTACTTCCAGCTCATACACCAGTGCTTGCCTAAGGCACTATCTACTAAGCATTGCAAGTGGAAATGTCAGGATGTTTAGCATATGCTCTTCAGGGACACAGAGATCTTTCCTGGAGCACTGATGAGGTTAATATTATTAATGGAGATATCTGTAGTGGAAACAATCTTCCAAATGCTTTAAATATTGAGCATATTAAACAAAGAAAATAAAACATATTGAAACACCTTAGAAACTTGCAAGGCAAATAGTAGCTCAGGGCAACAACATTTCTCATTTTCCAAGGATTCTGCAATGAATATGCAGATTTCTTTTGCATATCTGCTCCATTTAAAAAGACAAAGCCCATTTTATTATCTGAAAAGCATTTATGTATCAGTCCAAGCTGTCTGAATGGAGTTGAGCAATTTTAGCAAAACTTCTTTACCATCTATCATTCATGTGAGCAATTCTAGACAGATTGTGCAATAATTGTTAAAAAGAGGAAAAAAAAAAGAAAAAGTCTCGCTTGTCTCTTATTTTTGGACAGTTGTCTGGTATTATTTGACAAATAACATACTGAATGCATTAACAGAGATGAGCATGAAAAAACCTTCACTGAAGCCATATACTGAAAGTTTTTCAGCATGGGACTTATATTGTTGTGAGATTCATTAACAACTCATTACTAATGTTCCTCTCTCCTCATGAAACATGAACGGTAAGTACCATGTAGGGGGAGAGCTAATAACCAGCCTGGCAAGATTTTTGACTACTGGAAAGGAGCCTATGTGATCTAAACTGTCTCCACATGTGCTGCAGAGAGGACACTAGTTGGCAGTTGGCCTATATGATTGTTGTAGATCCCTTTCAACTTGAACTATTCTATTCTATTCTATTCTATTCTATTCTATTCTATTCTATCCTATCCTATCCTATCCTATCCTATTCTATTCTGACATGCCTTCTTGCAAGGAGATCCATTCAGCTCCAACAGAGGTGTGATGAATCCTGGGGGATGGGGTGGGAATTTCTCTTCCCATCAACCAACCAGCAAACCTAGAAGACTAGCTTAGATTAGAAGCCTAGCTTTCTGGAGTCTATAATTAGGGAAAAGAAATTCCAACTATTACTGTTAGCAGTGCTTAACCATCCCTTTCCAAAGCCTGTGCTGAGGGCTTAGCCTTTCTATAAGGTAGGCAGAGCCTTTTTTCCAGAGGTTTCAACATGCACTGGTCAGGAGGGTTAGATCTCTCCTACAGGTGCTTAAATAGTGTCTTACACTCCGTTTTTGCTTGTTAAGTTGCAGTCATGTTTATGGAAGCAATCTTATTGTGCCAAAATTTGATGCTACTACATTCCCAACTAGAAAATAACTCCATTTAGTTTAGTCTCCTAATAAGGAGTCCTTTTTGGGTTAATGCTCACTTGACTGGCTGTCTGTAGACAAATGTTGACTTTGAAACAACTTGGAGAATGATAATAATTTCTGAGGCTTCTGCCTCTTTTTAAAATCTGGTTGAAACTGGTCAGTGGATCCAAAAGTTCTTGATGGGAAGTGGCAGATGGATGAACAGATGATTAAGCAGAAAGATGGACAGCAGGAACACATAAGATTCATTTCATTAGGAAACTGGACTGAAAACAGAAGTAGCAGTGGGTACTTGGATAATATTCCTATTTTGGTGACCAATTTAAAAAATGCCATGTTTTTGCGACCATTTCCAAGCTTGTAGATGATGTCCTTAGTGGTTTAAACAGCAAAGGAAAAACCAAAGGGACATTGCTGAGATTTTTTTCAGCTCTTTTTTTCTGTCAGAATGCTACATTTTTATAGTTTGGACTATATTTTAAACCTTTAAAGACAGATTCGGCTTGGAGAGCCCTGGCAATTTCAATGGAGGATTAATGTGTGTCATTAAGCAAAGAAATATGGTCTAGTACTTTTCAATAGCAACAAATGCTTGCTATGGCACTTCTCCGATAAAAATATTTTTGACTTACTGTAAAGCCTTTGGGCTGCTCCTTTCCTAAATATATGAAATATACATGCAGGAAAGCTAAGAGTGAATTGTGATTTGAGGTGGCTGTTACATTCCAGCAGAAAAGGGCATTCCTGTTCCTAACCCTTTTCCTTTCAAGCTGATCTAGCAGAAAACCAGCCCACCAAAAGGAAAGAGGTGGGGGGTATTTATTGGCAAACTAATCCAAGTCAACATGTGGTCTGACTGTCCGTTGATCTGTTGACAGGGAGGAGTTTGCTAGGTGCAGACAGAGAGGGCAAAAAGCAGGAATGCTCTTTTGGGTGGGTGAAGTACATTATAAATCTGCACTCAGAAAAAACAAGTATCCCAAAAGAAAAGCATAAGGAAAAAACAGTTGGATAAAGCCAGAGATTTCCTTGCTAGATTGCTCTGAACAGAACAGAAAACTCCAGTTTTCACAGCCAAGTGACTCCTTTGAAATACAGTAGCTCTAGAAGGCCGTGGAAAAAGTTGGGCTTGGTATTCCCTGTGTAAGAGTATATTGGAATGCACTAAAAAGTAAGGGCCCTCTCTCAGCTGTCAAAATAGGGACCCTAGGGCAGAGCTGTTACTCTGTACCTCCCTCCCTGCCTGGAGGGATGCTGCTCTTCCACAGCTGAATCAGCAGCAGTCGTGCTCTGCAGCTGAGCAGCAGCAGTCACTGCTGTCCCATTTACACTAGTATCAAAACGGGGCACCATTCCAACACACCAAGTGAAATACCAACTGGTATACATACAAAGTGGGATTTGCAAAAACTCTCTCTGCTAAACTGCTTCTGCTCCCTTTGAAGTTGGTGGCCAATCTCCCACGCATTCCAACTGCTCACATAGGCCAATAGTGAAAGCTTTTAAAAACTATTTTACAAATATTAGAAACATGATAGAACCAAGGATTCACTGTCAAGATCATCATATATAGCCTCTGTCCATCTTCTCTGTTTTCCAGCTTCCTATTTTATTCACCAGCTGATGCTGCCTAACAGGCTGCAAAAATCTGCCTTCTCAAGCAGTCATGAGAAAGCCTGTAAATTTCTCAAAGCCCTTCCATAACATACCCAAACTATTTACCATTGCCTCCAGAGAAGTCTGCTTTGGAACAGTATCATAAGGTCAAGTTATACCACTGAAGCACCTATTAGTATAAAGAGAATGAAAAAAAAAAAAAGTAAAATAAAAATGAACAAGCACTAGCACAACCCTGGAAAATATGAAGTCATAAGTAGAGTTCAGCCAGAGCAGACTCCCATTAAACTTTGTTTAAGAGCCAAGTTCCACCCTGAGATATGTGTGAGCTGCAGTTTATTTCAGGGGGACCTATGCTGTACTTCATGTCAGGGCAAGGCTTGGACACAAGTATGTATCTGTTACAAGTCAGAGAGGGGTAAAGCCCGCATCCCTTTTGCATTTTTTGGTTTTGTCTGCAGAGAAGGAATAGAAAACTGAAAGCAGTGGATAAAACAGCCCACAATTTTACAGGGCCTGTCTGTCAAACTTAATTCCTTCTTCCACAAGACCTGAATGCCCGTGTTTCTAAATCCACTAAGGTACTTTCATGTGACGTGGTAGCCTTTCCCTGTGCCCCTGCCACCCCCATGAGAGTTAAACACACAGGCAGAAGTTCTAAGACTTGTCTTTCTAACTTCTTTGCTTTTTGGAGTCCCTTTAAGAGACAGTCAGCAAGAACTGTTCCCTAGGATATGCACACACTTTATGAAGAAGGGACATACACAGCAGTCTAGCTTTACTTCCTTAAAGGCTTCCACTGAACATTTTTGTCTGACAAGCAGGAGCTCTGCTGAATGAAGAGGGAAGAAGGAGTGGCAGAGATTTTCCCTATCCTGCTTGCATTCCCAGACAAGGGGCTAGGCATGTTGGCACCCTTGTGCTGTGCTGAGTTGCATGGAGAGCTTCAGGCAATAGCCTTTATCGTTGCTCGGGCTGGCTCCTGCCGCACAGCTGGCTGTTAGAGAGGACAAAAGGATAAAGTCATGACCACATGCATTTCTTCATGGCTCCTGGAGGCACTGTGGTTACCTGGGCGAACAAGGCAGAGGAGTGCCTTGCTCCCTGACATGAGCTGTGCCTTCAGTAATGCTGAGCTCCCAAGGTTGAATTCCTTTAACTGCAAGTTAAAAGAGCTCATTCAAGAAGAGGGAAGAGGGGCAGGTAAGGCTCAGTCCTGCCAAGCGCTGAGTCTGGATGTGAGCAGGAGGTTAAAGTATTTCATATGAGAATCTCTGGTAAATGCAAAAGCTTTTATACCCCAAGGCAACCCTTTAAACACTGAAATGCTAACTCTGGCTCAAGAATTTCCCATGCCTCAGATCCCTAGGTGGTTGCCCTGTGCTTTAACTCTCCATTAGGCATCTGCTACTGGCTCTAACGGGGAAGATGGACCATCAGCTCCATGCTCACTACAGCACTTCCATGGGCAGAGCTGAAAACGTGTTTAAGTCCTGGTTAGGCAAGAACACCCAGCACCATCAGGATCAAACCTATGTTGGCAATCACTTCTTAGGGATACTGTAGCAGATGGGAAGAGGTGGCAGTGTCCCTGGGAAAGAAAGTCTCTTTTTCTTAATACTGGTGTAACCTAACAGCCAGCTGGTGAGGGCTAAGGGAAACACAAAGGCAGCTCTGGTAATGCCACAACATTGCTTCATTGTGCAGTGGCAGTGAAACAAAGGACGGGGAAAATTGGTACCAAATCCCATTAGCTAGAAGATGGATTGGAAATATGCCAGCAAGGAAGGGGAATGGGAAGGATAGATATGTGTGCCCTGGGAGTCTGGAGAGACGGTATGGCCCTCGGCCACAGCTGGCGTGCCATGGCTTTGGGCCTGTCAATGGACTGATTTGGCATTTCTTGCTACATCTCCCCTCACCCAGGATTATGTTCAGTGTCAGGCAGAAGTATCCTCTTAGGGATATGGATGCTCATGCCCACAGACAGCAACCTCTTACCTTAATGTGCCAAATAGTGGCAAACAAAATCAGTTGCAAAGCTAGACACCCACATTTATCAGTATGTCCCTGGCAGACTTCCCTCAGGCACCCACAACTCCTGGACCTTGCTGTGTGCTGCAGGTAGCAGGGCATGACCAAGGAGGGTTGATCCCTTAGGGTTTGAGAGCCTCTTCTCAAGTGTGAGCTGTGAAGGAAATCACTTAGGTAGAAAACAGCATGTGCTAGTTGTTCCAGTTTCCAAGCCTATTTTCCTCATTCAATGGGGAAAATACACGTCTCTCCTCTGGAATGAACCACAGACACAACCTTTAATTACAGGACATGTGCCCCCCTCCTCCCACAATGACTGCTGCAATTTTATATCTGACAAAAATAGGCACCCAGACCTCCAAAGGGGGTAGCTAGTACCTCCCCCTCTGGCCACCTCCCTCAGCTGCCAGACCCTGCAAGGTCCTGGGGCTGGAATACACCACGTTTGAAAGGGAGGGCGATTCACGCAGTGATTTGGTACTCAAGTCACTTAAAAACAGCACAGTGGAAGCAGCGACAACGTGGAAGTCATGCTCCCATCTGCTCCACTATTGGCCTCTGGAGGAAACAGGACACAGGATACGCCTCCTGCCTGGGGAAGGCTTGTAGCACCCGCGAGAGAAGGCATGACCTTTTCCTTAAAGGAATGCAAGTCATGGAGAGGAGTAGGGAGAAAAAGTCCAGGCTGCATTTAATCTTAAAAAGTGCCATGCAGTCATACCTCCTCTTGCTTTCTCCCCCTGTGTTTAAAGCTGATCCTTAGTTATTTAGTAATCACACATTTTAAACAGTTTCATCTGTCTCAGCCACTCCATTGTTGCTCTAGTCAGTCATGAACCTTCTGACACAAGTCAGATGCTGTTGAAATGAAAGGTTTCATTCATTGCAAGTAAAGGAAATCAGAGGAGGTACCCCAAGAGGAGAAGGGCTTGGCTTATGCTCTGTTTCCAGCTCACAAATGGTTATGTCCCCAGGATGCAGAGATTAAACATCTCACACAAAATGTGGGAGAAGGAAGAAGAGTCTTTGTCTGAGATTCACAGATTTTAATGGATTCCAGAGGCGGAAATCTTTTACCAAGGAGCAACAGCAAAGTTCAGAGAAATGTAAAAGCATTTATCTCCCCAGTTGCATTCCTGCCTGCCAAAAGCAGGAGGGGTGATTTACTCCTCCTTGGTACAAGGAGTCCCTTATGGATCATTAATCCACAGGGAGAATGAGCTCAGGAGCCATAGACATCTTTTCTTAATGTGCAAGAACCTTGAATCAGCAGGAAGTATTCTTTGGGAGCATACCGGATCAGTTTATCTTTATTTGCTCCCCACTACCCCCTGCAAGAGCTCTAGTTACCATGGATAAATCACTTTACATTCATTAAAATCTGTGGTGATAGTAGATGAGGCTGCTGTGAGCTATATCAAGACATTTGAAGCAGAGTAATATTAAAAAGTGAAGATCTGAAATCAACAAATTCTGATCCAAAGTCCAGTGAAATCAATATGAGCAATCATAAGTTCCAGGCTACAAGCATCTCAACACCACTGACTTTGGCAATGCAATGATAACTTGCAGTGAGTAAGGCATTTCCTAAGAAGCTCTGCAGAAACGTGAAGGAGACAGAAATGGTCAACTATTTGTTTACATGCCAGGACCTCAGGTGATGAAGCTTTCTCTTGGCAGCTAGAGCTGATCAGAAAACATGCACCAAAAGTTATGGTAGGAAAGGGGTTAGATCTGGTGGACACCTCTTATTATTATGTTCTCATTTCTTTAGGAGTAATAAAAAGAAAAATAGTCTCATTTTGTCTCACTTCGACTCTCCGAAACCACCCGAAAATATTTCCACAATGCTTCAGTTGCTAAGGGATGAACATTAAAGACTGGTTATATCTATTCACAATATGCAGACATTTACAAAATGCCACTAGTCTGTAGTGGATGGCATTTTATAGTCTTTACCTTGGCGAAAAAATGTGCAGCAGAGAACTACATTTCTGTATTCAAATCTCCCAAGAAGCACTCACTCTGTGCTCAGGTTTGCCAGGTTCCATATAAGTCTGGTAAATCCACATCCTTATTGCTGTAAATGACTTACAAGATCAGAAATGTGGCTCAAAGAGAAAACCCAAAGCTGGCTGCTGTCCTTGGGTTTTGTGCTGTCTGTCTGTGTGTGCATGCAGCATCCTTTATTTTTGCTCTTTGTCAAACGTTGTGTCACAGAGTTACGCTTTGACAAGTTGAAAAGTATGAAGATTAGAACAATCATGTTTATATGTATTACCACCTGCTACTTCATTTCTTCCATGGTGCTTAAATGTTCAGGCATGTGGCTTTCAAACACGCCACCTTTAATGCACTTAAAAACTCTGCTGGATTTCCAGCTTGCTTTGATCTCCACAGTCTAGATACTACCTCAGAGAATACAAATAAATATGTTTAGGGGAAAAAATATTTTCAAGGAGAAAACCCTACAGTCCTTCCAACTTGATATGCTTTGCCAGCTGATGTCATATCTAAAGTTGTTTTTTTTACTTTATGCTTCAGGAGGCCTAAATCTCTGCCCAGAATGAGCAACTAGATGAGGTAACTTGGGAAGATGGATGTGGTCAGTGACCCTTATCATGAGCACTGAAATGGCAAATAATTTTTTGGTGTTTTTTGTTTAGAAAGGAGATGGCAGAAGAGGTGATTTCTGTCCTGAGGAATTTACAGACTAAACAAAGCAAAAAGGATACATTTATGCAATGGAGAAGACTGTATTTTGTTAAGAAGGAATGGGAAGGATGTGAGAGGAAAGATGGTAAGAGCTTGCTATTAATCATGAGTAGAAAGGACACATTGACTAGAGAGCTGGAAACAGAGGAAAGACTTGGCTAACCCAGGCTGTGAGCAAACCAGCTTCTTTCTGGGGCTGTACAACACCATCTTTTCCATCTCTCGTCACACAAAGTCATCATGCAACATTGCCTTTGTGGTAATGGCTTGGACTTGAAGTAATCTAAAATTGTCCCCTGTACAGCAAGTAAGTAGAAATGAGAGCTGGGTTCTTGGGTCAGAGCATGGGATGGTTAACTTGAGAAGGAGGGAGCATAAACTGGGGAGATAGGGTGAGGTGTGTGGGAAAGTAAGCAGCATGGGAGAGGTGTTTGGAGGGATCAGACCCATCCAGCTCTAAAAAAGGTGAGATAGAAAGTGATTTTTCATTTTTTTGAGAATAATCAAGGGTCCTGACACTAACCATTGCTTGAGCTTGAGGTATGGAGGAGAAGACTCCTCTCAGTGGGAGACGGGAAAGTGCCAAAGGCAATCAACAAGTTTTCAGAAGAATTGGTCCCTCTCCATTGGGTGGACACAGCCTGCACAAGAAAGACCTGCAAAGCAGCCTTCTCCTCCCTGACCTGGTGCTGTTCTTCTTGGCTGTCCTGATGTTAGCAGAAGCTATTCACTCCACTCTTCTTCATGACTGGAGCAAGGATAGGATAAGTAATAGGAAAAGTGACAGGGTGTGCAGAGCACACTGAGTGGTTTTGAAAAAGAGTGAGAAAACCATGACTTCCTCTTTTCCCAAAGCAAAGGGAAGCTGGAAAGGAAGCATGGCTCTCAACGGCAGTTTTGTTTCCTGGGCTGCTCTGTTCAACACCTTATGCAGGGTTTTTTATAGAGGTGCAGCCTAGTCCTGTGTATATCCCCCCATTCCCACCAAGGGCTTAATTGCCATTAGTAACTGGTAGTATAGGCTTCTTCAAAATAAAAAAGTCCCAAAGAATTCAGTGAGAGAAAAACTGGATTTCTATGCAATAGAGTCCAAAAATCAAAGTCCACTGATGTAATTATGGAAATTCAAGAGAGACAGGCAATAATAAACTCTCCCAATTGTGTGATCCAGGATGTAAAATTATGTCCCAGGTTGTAAATAAAAATTCCTATGTGATGACAGGAAAGATCTGGAGGAGAGAGGTGGTGTTTCATAGCAAGCTGTGAGGATGAGGGAGTAAAGAGAAACCAATGGAGAAGAGAAGAGAGAGGGAGATGGAAGAGGGGGTGACTCCCAAAGGAAACAAGGCCTCAGCCCGCAGGATGACAGGGGAAGATTTATGTCTTCCTTGCCTGTGCTTTTCTTCCTTCCCACTGCCAGGACCGTGGAAGGTCCTTGAAAGAAGGGAGGAAATGGCATTTAACAACTGGGACCTGTGAGTCTCTCCTATGTTGAGATATAAGCACTTACCTGTGGGCTGAGAAAGGGACAGACAGGAAGGATTAGGAGGTGCAGAGGATATCTGAACTAGACAACTTGAGAGTGCAAGTGTGAGAGAGAGGTAATGATAGAGACTGGTCTACTCTCTGAGAGCATTTTTGCATCACAGATACACCAAGAATTTAATTTTCTGCTCTCTGTATTGGATAGGACAGGGACTGTGCTTGTGACACTTGAATGAATCATCAATAGTTAGAAGACCAACCTCTGCTAGCTCATGAGTGCTGGTTATTAATGACTCAGGATAATAACAGAGTCTAGTGAAAATGTAATTTCATAATAAATTGGTAAATTTCTAGGCCTAATACATGCTAAGAAAACCTTGAAAGCAGTATTCAACAATATTCCCATATAGATCCCAGAAGACAGAAACAAAATATAAAAAGCCGGAGTGCCATTTTAAACATAACTTCATAATTTTTAAAAACGCACACAAGTTTCCTGAATTCTTGGATGACCACATTTTTATGGTAACTCTTCACAATCCACTAGAAATATTTTTTCCCTCTACTCATTCATACATGTAACTCATTAATCACCTGTGGTTAGGTGATTTGCAGGCTATTTGTTTTACCTAAGGATTATTTGGTTTAGCTAAAGTTGATCATCAGGAGCTGCTTTTTCATCCCTTGTTAAGTGACTGAAATTTTTGAAACATCCAATTAGCAGATGAGAAGCATCTTGCTTTTGTCTTAGTAAGAATGCTTTTTCAAAGAAACAAGCTTATTTTTCTTGTGTACAGAGAACAAATTTGCCTACACAAAAGGATCAGGTTAACCTGGAGTAACAATTCTGTGAAGGTTATTCCAGTATAAATTAATTTTTCCATAACTGTTTGAGGTGGACACAGAATTACACAATATGATTGAATTGATTCTTGAATAAGTATTCTGTTTCCAAAGGAGGGTAGTTATTTTTTAAAGAATAACTTTTATTTCAGCATGAATATGCCAGAATAATCAGTTTTTCTAGAAAACTGTCCTGAAGATGCAACTACCAAATTCTTCCAGCACAGATGAGCTACTAGAGGAACATAAACCTGACCAAATCTCTTGCCTGCTTGAGATTTAAACTTGCACCATTCACTGCCTGAAGAAGAGCGCAGACTTGGTCTTTTCCTAATCTGGGTTCTCCCCTTTTAAGTAGCTTGATACATACGGAACATCTACTTCCTCCTTGTTTCTTAAGTCATTATCATTGCTTTTCTCTAGATCTTTGCTTATGTAGACATCGGTCCTGTAATAGTCTCCAAGATGGATTCAGGCAAATACTGTGGATGCTTAAATTTAAAACATGGAGTGATTCAGTGTCTATACCATGGCAAGCTTCTAGGCTCTGACTGTTTATAGAGTCAGCAGAGACACCTGAATCTGGCATCTGCAAAGGATAGCTTGCATAAGGCCGTTTCGCTAATGTTTTACTATATCATATGAAAAGGGTATTTTGTAATGTTTTCCAACTTCTTATACGTAGCCCAAATCATCTTGCTTGCTTTCTTGTTACTGAGTTTATGCCTCTGCTAAGCCTTCAAAAATCTAGTCATTTTTTCTCCTAGTTTTGAAGGTATCTATCATATAATAAGGGAAACATGAGCTTGTGGGTATTGGTCTGTGAATAGAGATGTGGTCAGGGAAATAAAGCTCTCCATATCCAGAAGTCTGACTAGTGAAAAGGCATTTAAGTAGCGAAAAGGGTGGTGTGTGTGTATATATAAGTATGTCTGTGTATATGTATTCATACAGATATATGGTATATTATACATGCATACAGTTATACAGTATATTATATATACATACACTCTGTGTGTGTATATATGTACATATATAAAGAATTTAAATCCTTTTTCTAGGTTTGATGTTACTAAAATAGTCTCTGTTTGCAAATTTAAACACCCACACATATGTAAAGACTTGATGTCTGATTCTGCATTGCTGTGACCTTGTCACACATGCTCTTTATAATGTGGACCGCCTCATAAAACTAGGCATTTTAAACATGCAGTCCCCAGTAAAATAGGCATTTATCACTCATGATAACATGGAGCTGTCTCAGGGTGTGTTCAAAGGCCCCCCTGCAACTTACTGATAAAAAGCTTAACTCTATTTCAGGGCTTATCTGAAGAAGAAAGAGGCAGACCCTCATGAAATAACTGATTTTTTTTTTTTTTCTAAGATGAAAAAGAGAGGCAGAGGGAAGGAGAAAAAAAATCACTTTAAAACTTCAATGCAGTAGAACAAGTTTAACCCATTGAGATTTTAAGTGAAGTTTTCTGCTTCATCAGGAAGAACCCTGTGGTGAAACATATGTCAGAAGAGAAGAAGATATGAGAAACTGGCCTCCTTTGCAGATGAGAAGATTAATTAAGAGGAAAATCACTTAGCCAGATGTCTCATTGGTGAAACTACACGTGCAAGGTACATCTGCAATAACGGAGCAGCATAGCACAGACAGTGCATTTGATTTCCATGCTAACACTGAAGAGATAGGAATCTGGTGTGAATTAGATCATGCTGACTCTTGGAGAAACAGAGGAGTACAGGTCTTATTTCAGCTACAAATTATGAGCTGCATGTCTGTTGTTATAACGTTGCAGTATCGTTACTTGATGCAGTTGAGTTATGGGTTACAAATAAATTATCTAGAGAAGACAGTCTTTTTCTCCATTTGTGTTCATAAATTGTTGGCAAACCAATCCTGATTTCTCCAAATGCCACTTTTCTTCATTGGCCAAGTAGTTTTTCAGAATGCTTAGCAGCTGGTGAATTTTTCATCAACTCATTACCGGGGTAACACTGTCAAATTCATTTGACTTAGAAACTTAAGTCTTTCAGAAGTAAGTAAAAAACAGTCTGCCTGCTGTCCAAATACTTGCCCAGCGAAGGTGTTCATGTACTCTTGTCACTGTGGCATCTGGGTGTCCCCCAATTTTTCATGCATTTCCTATCACAACTTGGATGTGAAACCAAAAAAATGTAAACAAAGATCCCACTAGTGCCAAATGCCATGTTTAAAAGATTTTTGATCTTCCTGTGGGAAACAAATAAGCCAGTTGCTAAATGATTTCTGAGCTATGTTTTTTTCCTAAGCATGCATTACACAATTAGAGAGTGGGAAGCAAAGAGCTGTTGCCCCAGTGGATCTACTGGAATCAATACTAACTCCTACCTCCTGGCTGCTATAAATGCCTTCCCATAGTCAAAAGCTGCCTCTCCAGCAGTGCCCCTGGAAAGCAGTCATTTCTCTCCTACCTGTAATCTGTCCTCTCTATGTAGTCTACCAGCCTTTTGAAGAAAGGGTGCCTGTACAGCACCTAGCACAATCAGATCCTGCTGTTGGCTTGAATTTCTCTCTGCTATAGGAATACTAATCCCCCTCCAACAATAGAGACAGGCACTCCACAGAGCAGACACACAAACAGACTTTCATTAGAGAATGCAGTCCTGAAAGCCTGTTTCACAAAAGGCTTTGCTGATTGGACTCAGTCATTTGAACAGTGATGGATACAGGGTATATTCCACAAGAGCCTAGAAAGAAAGGTGCAGCAGTATCAGCAATGAGATGCAGACACCGTACAATTCTGTAATACTAATAGGCTTAAGCACATAACCAGCCATAACCTGAATTTTTAACATCTACTGTGTAAATCATTGGCTTTTTCTTCCTTTTTCTTTCCCCCCTTTTTTTTTTTGTGAAAAGCAGTGCCCAGAAATGCTTAGAACTGTGTATTTTAAAAAAGCAGACTCCTATTTGGGTGGACATCTCCCCCATTCCCTCCAGCTTCGCAGTTTGCCAACATTTCTGCTGTTAATTACTGAAATTTCAGGTACATTCTAAGCCTTTTAATTTGCAGACTTTCACATCAACATCTCAGGCAATGAGGGTGTTGGGGAGAGCCCTGGAGTATAAAGCCAAGTTTTTCAATTCATATGCACAGTGGTAGGAGACAAATATACAAGCAGAGGCATTCAATTTACATAAATGCTTGTGGGACACGTTTTGAGACTTCTGTGCTAAAAATGGGAGGTTATTATAATCTATAGGTTTTCTTGCTTATAAACACTCACAGGTTTACCAGTGAAGACCAAAATTTTCATAATCAATAGCCTCCATTTTTGTTTATTAGTTACTGTCACAGACAAGTGCTTCTGTTGATTAAGGGCTATGAAATCAAATCTATTGCCAAGGCAGTGAATAACATGATTAAAAGTCTACGGGGATCATTTGCGGCTTTTCACAGGCCCTGTGTGAAAGATAAGTGGTATGGCTCCAGGAACATTTAAAGGGCCAGTCTGCAGCCCCAGAATATTTCTCATAATGAGTTAAAGACAGGGCAAGGCTGTTCTCAGAACCAGACTCGCCATTCACAACTGTAAGTCAGTTTGCCTTTATCGGGGGCCACATTTGCCAAGCTCTCAGCCTTTCCGGAGGGGACAGCCCACACATACTTGACTCTTTTTGCCAGAAGCCGTAGCTGTCATTGCGGCAGGTGGAGAAGCTGGGCACGATGGAGCCGAGATCTCCTCCTCGCAGGATGGAGGCGGCCCCAGCGTGTGCTCCCCCGAGCAGCGCAGGGCTTGCACCTGGGCTACTGCTGGACTACAGCTGGCAACGCAGGTGGGAAGCATACAGCTCACAAGGCTTGCTTTGTTTTGCCCTGTTCCTGACCCTCTTCCTCTCTCTGCAGCTGGGGCATGGCCTGGGGTCCGGTCTTGCCTCCTGGTTTCCTTTTGGGCCAATTCTTCTATGCAGCGCAGACCGCACTGCTTCCCTACCCACCCAGAAGGAAGACCTTATCTGCTGGTAGGTGATGAGGAAGAGGAGCCTCTGCAAACTGCTCTCCTTAACCACTAATTCCTTTGACAGCTGGTATTTGGAGTACAGGAGGCCTCAAATAAAACATTCCCAGCATGCCAAGTACAGATTAAATCCTGTAAGGTGCAGAGCACCTTCTCCAACGGGATGAACACTTTGACCCCCAAAGATGGCTTTGCATAGATCACTGCCTCCCCAGACTGAACCTTCAACCCTGTGGTGTTTATTTGCATGAGTCCTTCACCTCATTTGAGCTGTCCCATTGCCTTGGAACTGGGTCACTGCAGTCTAAAAGGAAGAGAGCAAAAGCTGCAGTCTGAACAGAGATTGCCAAACCTGTGAAATTCCTCAGATTTAGTAATGTCAGGCAGCTACTGCCTGTGCATCTGAGCAGAGGTGGGAGGAAGCAAATGCATCACCAAAAGATGATGTATTTAAAAGTGATGCATTTAAAAATCAGGAAGTTCACATTCCTGCAGTCAGGCTAGGTCCCTTTTATATCATAAGAAGAAGAAGAAGGAAAAAAAAAAAAGAAACTGGAAATACATTCACAGCACAGTATTGTATTGGACCCGAGCCAACGAAATTCAAGCCCAACTCTATTTTTGACTTCGGTAGCAGACTTCTTTACTTAGGTATTCCATTTTATTCCAGCCACACACAAATGTCCATTAACAATGAACGATGGAGTAAATATACGCACACTGCCTAACATCAACAGGCTGAATTACTGGCTCCTTTGCCTCTCTGTTGAGTATACAGAGAGCCCACTCAAAGCATTGGGATATCTGAGCTGGGCATGGGAAGTGCCCAAGGTTAGATGGTGTGGCATCCCTGTATAGAGGCAGAATACATTTGCGGGGTTCACAGAGTTGAATATTTTAAAACTGAAACAGTAGTCTGATCCCACCTGGATTGTCAGGATCATACTGTATTTATAGAATGAATAAAAATTCCTTATCAGCCGCGAGCGAATACAAGGAGATAAGCAAAGAACATGAGCAATTAAGTAACTTAACGCTGTTCAGTTTACATCAGTAGGCAGCTGCTCTGTGGTCTCACCTGCAGGTACTCAGCAAAGAATTAATATGTTCAGTATAGTCAAAGGTTTTTGCTGATTCTTTATGCATTTTCACACCCATTTCAAAGATTTTCACTATGGTTATGAAACAAATTTGTTTTCTCAATTACTCTGCCTCTCTGGCAAACATCTGCTGTCCATGCTGTGCAGTGCCTGTCAATACACTGATCTTTCAACATCTTGTTTCTTGCAAAAATTGCTGGGATTTTACTAAGAAACAAGATCCTTTTCCCCAAGACCTTCTCCCTAAACCTCAACCATTATAAAAACAATGCACCAAACTTGCAATATACAGGAATATAGTACTATCAGACTTCCCTCTGATTTAATTTTGTTATTAATCTGTAAATTTGATCCATGTGATTTTAAAAAAAAGAAACCAAAGACAGACTGAAACAAAATACAGGAACATCCTGTCTGAATCAGTAAGGGAAATTATGAGGGCAAATAAAGAATAGACAGTCATTATTTTTCAGTCAGAATACTTCTTCTAGCTAGATTGCAAGCCATTTATTTTCACTGGCAATCATATGATCTTAAAATTATTCAAGCTGAGAATTCCTGCCTAGATTTTGGAAAAAAACAAGACAACCTGATGCATCAGCCTTTTTTCATTATGAACAGACAAAGGCCCCACGGGGCCCTAACTGCTCATCCAAATCCACCCTAGGGCCTTCTGTGGGGTCCTCTGACAGCCTGGGTCTGTCAGAGAAGTGATTCGTAATGTATTCAGGACTGTAGGGCTGGTCCTGGACTTGATACCTGGCCAAGCCTGTCACTAAAGATACAAAGTTGTGTTTGGACCCTTGTTGATATTGCACAATGAGAAAAATGCACCTCAACGGGTCACAGCTACCCTCCTGCACATGCCTGGAGAGCACCAATGGCAGTAATTTATCAAGCTTTTCCAAACCCAAACTCTCAGAATCCTGAATTAGCTTGCATGTTTCTTTCCTATCAATAATACAAACCAAGCTGTAATAGAAAAAATAGAAAACAAGCTATAATATTGCAAACTGCTGAATAGAATAATATAATATAATATAATATAATATAATATAAGCTAGCATCTAATTTTTCTTGTTGGTTAGAACTTGCAAAAATGACTAAAGGGTAAATAGAAATTTCTGGTCAGGATTTCAGAGATGCTGCTCACTGTGTCATTTCTGCTGGACCACCCTGCCTCATTCAAATCTTGGGAAACATCGTCAGTGTCAACATCCATACAGAACAAATATTCTTACAGCAATCTCTGGACGAAATCCTGAACTGCAGGCAGCTCCCAGCAGTGCCGTCTGTACTTTCTGCCTTCATTACTGATACCATAGTATGATAAACAATTCTGCTATTGGCAGTTTGTTTCTAAAAATGATACAAAACTACTGTCTTGAATTAAAACAGGAAAGCTTATACTAAAGCCATAAAAGAGATATGGAGCTATTGCAGCACTGAAAACTCAGAGTTTTCCCATTGACTTTTCTCAGCTTATCAAATCAGAATCCATCCCCTTCCCCTCCGCTTTCTTTTTAATACTGTCCCAGAATGAACGCTACCATGTTGCAGCTGAGCCTCTGTGCTCACTTGACTGTTCGGGCCAAATTCTCTCTTTTCAAATTTACTGAAATATGCAGAGTTACGCCACCAGAGGACTTGCCCTCCTGTACCCTTTCTTGCTGAGGAACTAATTTGCTTGTCCTTAAGCCCATGTTTCTAAATTTCCAGGAGCAGAAACGCATTGTGGCTTTAAATATAGACTGTCAGTTTGTGGCTTGCGTCTCATATTACACACAGACAGCTTGAGACTCTAAATACAAGTTGGGCAGCACCATTAATATCTTAGAAAAGCATCAGTACGCTTTCAAAATGCTCTATATTTTCATTCTTGAAGGCAGGGGGAGGGAAAAACATTCAAATGAAACTTTTCTAAGCCAGGGTTTAGGCGGAAACGTTACTAACTTTGCTCGGTCCTTTTCAGGAGCCAGAGTTTGAAGAGCCCGTTTCAGTTCTTCACACACATGCGCGCGCACAAACACAAAGAATAAAAAAGAAAAACAGTTTCATCACAACTTTTTTTCTTCAGGATTAGTCTCTGGCTTTCTTTTTTTCTTTTCTTTTTTTTTTTTTTTTCATATGAAACGCATTAGACAATCTTTTCCTTAAGCGGCAGACTGATAAATCCACTCTTATTGTAAGGAGGGGGGGATAAGGGTACTCACGTGGCTGAGATGTCGCATTGTTTTGGTAACTCATAATTTACGCCTTTGAAAAATGCCTTATTTGTGTTGACAGTCTCTCTTCCCTGCTCAGAACCGACGGCGGGATTGAACAGAACAGCTGGAAGAGCCCTGGAAAATGCTCCTCTTGTTCAGGCTCTCCTTGCCTGGCTCCTGACCCCTTTACAACTGGAAAAGGAAACAGCACATGTGTCATTCTCTTTTGCCTGTGTAGCTCACATGAGCGGGGAGGGGCACCCATTTGCAGATAGCAGTAACTGTATTCAAGTTTTGCAAGTTGGATGTATTCCACCCCTTTGCTTTTACTAGCCAGCAACCAGTAGAAAGAAAACACTCTTTTCATTCTTAGCCAAATCTAGACACACCTATTAGATTTGCTTCCCAAACCGCTACCCACCACTGTTGATATTATTTCTTTTAAGTGCAAAACTTGCTGCCGACTCCATTCCCAAAATGCCTATCATCAGCGGGTGAGATTAAAAGTAGTGCTTTCAATTTTCATTGCCCAGCAACATCCTTAACGCTCACAGTCTAACTGATTCTGTCCTTTTAAAGGGTGAAAATTGATAACGACATTTACTGGTTCAGAGTAGTTACGTCAGCGTATAGCATGAATCTACACTGTGCTCAGAACAAGGAGGAACCTGTGGCTGTGGCACAGGTAACTCCAGTCCTGGCTCCGACACAGGCTTCTTATGGCACCTTGGGCAAAGCTTTTAATCTCTGCCTCAGTTTGCCATCTGTAGAATAAAGATGATATAACTGATTTCCTCCCAGTCTTGGTATTTTTATTTTACTCTGCAGGCAGGCATTGTTTATAAATAGGATATATTTATTGGTCTGCATGGGTTAATGTACTCATACTCCGCAGCAAGTTTTTCAGCCTGGACTAGCCTACCAGCTCCCTCATTTATTTTACTAGCATTTAAAGCTATCTGTTTGGCTATCTGCATGCTATACTGCAATCAGCAGTATGTAGTTGTTGTAAGTGTGCATACACAGTCAGGCTGCGGTTGACATGGGCTAGGACTTCTAGGTCATACCAAAATACAAGTAATTTATAATGCATATGTCTCAGACACTAAGAAGAGTGGACAAAGTTTCCATTTCCCTGGTCCCTTTGAGTCAGGATAAATTAACCGCAGGCCTGTGACAGCAAAAACACAGTAACCGTTGGAATGGAAGTGGAAAAAAACAGAGTCATGAAATTCAGGCTGAGACTCATCCTGTTTTGCAAAACTGTCGCAGGATATTTCTGTGAAATCATCTCAGTGACCTCCTACAAGAAATCAATGCTGCGAACTTGGTTCACAGTATTTATTTAACAGCTATAGGATGGAAAGAACAGTGACTTATTTACATGCCAACGACAAATAACAGCTTGTTTGTGAGCACGGATACAGTAAATGATTCGGTCAGCATTTTCCACACTCTGGGCTCATGGTAGAGAGCCCTGGAACATTTAGTGATAGACAGAGCAAAGCAAAGCACAAAACAAAGAGGGAAAAATAATAGCAAAAACTCCTGACGTTGCTCCACTGGCTTCAACTCCATAGCACAGCTTTGATTTACACCAGACAGCTTCTCTATGAAAATACTGATGGGCATGTTATCTATTACTTCTTCTTCTATATTTGAAGCACAATGTGCACAGGTAAAATTGGGGCTTTCTGTCCTGGGACATGAGAATTGTTGTCATGCGAAGTTATTACATTTAAATCTTTCATCATCCTGATCCCTGAGAAATTTCAGAACTGCTGTTGAGAAAAGACTTATGAGCTCCTGCAGCTGAACTGAGGGATGGAAGGTATTGATGCCTTCATTATGTTAGCGCCAGTGGTCTAGACCCTTCCCAGGAGTTTTGTGGCGGACTACTCAAAATGGCATACACACACCCAAGCGGGCTGCCCTAAACAGAGCCCCGTTAGCTCCTAGTGCTTAACCCCTTTGCATCTGTGCAACACGTCTTGCATCTGCCTTCTTCATTCTTATTAAGGCTACTCTCCTATCACCAAAATCGCTGGGAGAGTTATATCCAAGCTTACATAAGAGAATTGTGGCAGAACCAAGCTTACATGGGAAAGTGCCCTTTAACACCTTGGTATCTTCACTTTTCTTAGGACTTCTTTCTTTGCTTATTGAATAGACCGGGATTCCCAGGAAATCAGAGTGCCATTTCCCATGGCTGTTGCTTGCCCTCAAGCAGGCCATTAAAGACATTCTCCCTGACCTTTCCCACTCATCATTAATGGGAAATATGTGAAGTTGAAAAAGGAAGTGAGCATGACAACTCCATGCAGCCCCGCACGCTTCCGGAGGAGCCTGAGACCAGGGCGCAAAACAAAAAGCCGCCCAGTGTTCTCTGCCTGCCCCGACCCTCAGTCGACTGCCCCTGGGGGACAGGAGGCATCAAAGGAACCCAGAGCAAAAGATGGGAGTGGAGTGGAGTGGTGGTGAGGAAAATATATGATTAATCATTAATTTCTATCTTGTCTGAACTCCCTCCTAAACTTTAAATGCAGTGGTTGCTTCTGGCAAAAAAGGCCCCCAAAAAGGAGAGAAGGTGAAGATAGCGGAAGGGTAGCTGAAAGCATTTTTTATCTAAGGGCTATGGCATTCATACAGGACCCACCTGATCTGTGGGATAATGCAGGTATGCTGGGAAGTGTGTGTGTCAGCTGTGTGGCTTTCATGAGCCAATTACTTGATCTTCTGGGGCCACCATGTTCCCATTAACCTACAGAAGAAGTATCGGTTTCCTGCCCTGGTGGATACTTTTTTATCTATCTCCAACCTTTGGAAGCTCACAGTGTTTTTCTAAGCGAGCAAACCCAAATTCCCTTTTTGTCTCGGTAGTACTTTCAGATGTGACAGTCCTTTCAGGTCCAAGAGTGTTAGCTCAGAAGTGGGACCTCTTTTGCCTCTGATACTGCAACTTATCCTACTCCTCCTAAGCACAGCTATGTAATGAATTCATAGTCAGGCCCACACAGTTGTTCTCTTTGATACTATCTTGCTCCAAGATAAATGATATTTCACAGTCGTTCAGGCTTGGCAAGCCGATGCCGCGTGCTGCAGCTGTTGTTCCCAACAGGAAGGGAGGGTTTAGGCTGCACTCGAAGGAAAATAAATAAATAAGCCAAAGGAAAAAATCTCTCTTCAGGAAGTTATGCCTGACAACAACAGGACATCAGACTAGAAATCCCTGTCTTCTCTGGATCTCCACGACAAAACATAATGCAAAATCTGTAATCTAGCCTGTAAAAACTGTGGTAAGACTGAAAGAGGCTGAGTGGAAAACTCTCAGCAATATCCTTCATTGCCCACCCTGCGCAGCCTCCCAGCCTCAGAGAGGGTGTTTGGATCCGCGACCTGGACCTTTGAGGAGAGGATGCAGCAGCGGCTGAAGTGGTTCTTGCCTGGTTGTCAGTTCAAAATCCTCTCAGAGGTTGCTTGTCCATCACCTGGACTGTCCTCGTGTAACATGAACTATGGGCTTGTCTCAGCCTGAGCTCTCTGGGAGGTTGGATCCTAAGCTCCCTTTTACTTTAGCAAGGGCTTCAGCCTCTTTTCTACCCTTTCTAGTCTGGATGGATCAGGCATGGATGGGACATATCCAAAGTTGAGATCTTTCTAATCACAGTGTGCATGCTTTGACCAAAGCAGTAGCTGGGGTATGTCCAACAAAGGTGTTGGATAAGTGTGTGTGCTTTAATCCATTCCTGAGTCTGCTTCCCACATTGCAGCAACACAGAGCCAGCCAGACACAGTCAGACTGGCAGATGATATTTCCTGAAATATAATAACACTGAGGCATTTGCTCTCATTTTTAACTTGCACGTACTACCCTCTCTAGAGAAAAAGGTATCAGATTAAGACTACTTTCTTCTATAAGTGCAAGAGCAAAAAGCTCTTGCTGCTCTTCTGTACCTCTGGTCAATCCGTAACTGGCAGTCTCTATGCAGGATTGCAGGCTCAATTTACTCAAAGGTACTTATCCTACCAAATTAATGCTGTCCTGGTAATTTTTACAAGCACACTTTATAATAACTGTGCTAGATAGCTTCCTCATCGTATTGATGTTGTAACAGTCTTCACTTTGGTTATCAGACTGCTTTCCATAGCCTTGGATCAATTATAAGATCAGAGGTATTTCAGTGCAGAGTTTAGTGTTTCAACCCACTATCTGAGCACAAAGCTGGCATGTGATAAAGGCAAAGTTATATGGAATGAAACTAGGGCACCATGAGGATGTGTGTGATGACCCAAAGACCCTGCTGCTTAGCACTGCTCCTATCACTGCTTTAAAAATAGCTCCACAAAATTCCTAGCCCAAGGGAGGCTTGAACTTCATTTTTCTCATGAGTCATGTGATTTTAGTTGTTCTTATTTTAAAACAACCTTAAACTCACATAGTTTTTTCTTTCATTCTGCAACTTGTCTGAGCAATCATGAAAATGTTTGTGTTTACTGACTTAGTCAAGTTGCTTCCTTTGTTAAGTGATTAATTAAATAACTAGAAGATGTAGTCAGCAATCCTAATGGAGTGCATTAGAATCGCACCAATAACTCAACACTGCAGTGGGAAGAAAGGGCTTACAAGCAGTTAGCATGGATCTGGGTCCTCCCAAGCGCCCTCAGGGTGTGTTCTCCTCTGATCCCTGGCTGTTGTGTTTGCAAATCCTTAGGCTCTTGGAGACCATTCCCAAAGTGGCAAGTGGTTACCATATCCTTCATGCAGGGCATCCCTTAGGACCACAAAAATTAAGTTTCGGAGCTCCCAAAGCAATGAATACTTTTATGCTGGTAGTGTTGGTTTTGGTTTTTTTTTTTTTGTTTGGTGGTTTGGGGTTTTTTTTTTTGTTTGTTTGTTTGGTTTGTTTTGTTTTAAATCTTATTCTAAACAATTCCTAAATCAATAGGCATAGGATCCAGGGAGACCTGGCTAAAATCCTGATGTAAACTTACAGCTACAGTAGAAATATTTTTTACTTATCTGCTCACTGGTGTTCTCTAAGATAAAAAAACCATGGTTTTTGACCCCTACCATATGAACACGTGTGTCTTCCCAGTGCAGTCACGTGACTGGATTTACTAACATCCTGCAGACAGTTCCTCCCATTGCTTTCAAAAGACTGTTCACAGGAATTAAGCAGATGAGAAAGTGACTGTAAAACCAGAGCTCCGGGGAGGACTCTCAAAGCCAAACCCAAGCATTAGACATGCGATTCCCCACTGTCTTTTAGTGAGACACAAGTAGGTGCCTTATTTTTCCTTTTAATTTTAAAGGAAATTCACCCACCCTTGCTTAATGGGTAGTTTGTAGTTCTCTCGAATAGTAAAATATTATTCTCACTGAAGTGAGGTTCCTAAGCTGCTGATAATAAATTTGTTTTACAAGCTTTGTACAGGGAGTAGGAGAGAAAGAGTACCCCAAGTACAACTAAATGCACTGGATGTGGCTGTCCTTGAGGTCCACCCCCCAGTGAGTCCAGCTAAAATAGGATATGGTCTTAAAACCAGCTAATCTGCTGTTCCTTTTATTTTTGCTAAGTAAGTTTTTTATACAAAAATGGATATAGCTGTCTGCTGTGAAGGGAGTAAAAATTTAGAATGGTCTATTCTAATAATAAATTGCACGCTGATCTTTTTTTTACTGCAGCAAAGGCAATTCAGCTGTATCTGATTGGCAGTACTTCAAGATTTTTGACATTCAGTAGGAGAAGAATATACAGCTGCAAAAACCAAAACAAAGCAAAAAACTCTCGAAATGCACATGCTGGAATGGCAACAAGCCCAACTGCAATAGCTTACAAGACCCACTCACAACTAATCAGGCACTGGGACACACAATGAATGTTTTTGCTGACTAAATTATACAATGAGTTTTGTTTTGTTCTAATGTAGAGTCCAAATGTTTCACTCTGGATACAATGTCACAGACTTCCTTGAGCTTTATTTAAAGGGCATGTATGAACATGGTTGAAAATTTCAGCTGTTGATTCTGCAATATTCCCACAGATCTACTTTTTATCATCCCTGTGTTCCTGTTGGACATGGTAGGCATAAAACTGCAAAGAAAAGGCAAGATGCTGAAAGAGAGTATGTAGAGATTACTCCTTTCTTGTAGTGAGCTGCAAGCAAACTCTACTAATATATACATACTTCACCATGAAATCTGCAATGCTTTATTTAGATATAGTTTTCTTCCTTATTAAATCAAAGGGCTGCCTGGGAAGTTATAAGTCAGGACAATAAACATAACTACAGGAAAAATATCTGAATAATCTAAACATATCTTTTCTCTACCAGGTAAATTAATATGAATTTTGGCTTGTGAAGTCAGGCTGAAAGGATGTGAAAGGGAGAGTTCATGAATGGAATTGGTTTAGATCAGGAAGTTTTGGGAAAGATCTTGGTTCAGAAGTTTCTAGGAGCACTGGATCTTGTCAGTTTTTTTCAAACACTTAAATAAGAGCTGGAGCAATTCTGTGGAACACCGGTGCTACACTGCTGGTTTGTCTCTGGGAGCTCAAACCCATATTAGGAAAGCACTGAAGAATGCCCTTATGGCTACCTTGATTTAAGAAAACACAAAGCATGCTCTTAATTTTAAGCACATACTTAGGTCTCTTTCCAATTGAAAGCATGCTTAAAGATTTTCCTGATTACTGAAGGCTGCCTATAAATATTCATATATGGACACTTCCTCTACCACATCACTCAAGTTAAATTTCCTAATTAGACTCTACGATGAGGCAGTCTATTGAAGAAACTTTTTAAAGATAAGGGGTTAGTGTCATTTTATGTAACTTCAGTGATTGAGATATTAGTCACATAATCTATTTGAGTCTTCTGCGTTCCCTCCGGAGACAAAGGAGGAGATACAGGTTTTCAGAAGGTGATTCATTCTGTGGCTAAAATTAGGTGTGATGAACTACATCACGTCCAATAATTTTGTCTTCCCCCTAAGGAAAGAACCAACACCCTTCTTTGCTGAGATCCAGGCATAAAGGAAGTTGCAACATTTCTAGGAATATTTAAATTTGCTATTTGTATTCTGGTACCATTTCATGCTCATCACAGAGGCCATCCCTCTTGTACTTAGCAAATACAAATGGACAGAGTCCCTGCCTTTACCATGTAAATGTCCTGGTATGCTTTGGAATAGTGGGCAGTCAAATCTGCATTTAGTAAGGGTAACTGATTATATGCACCATGTAGCATGAATAAACACTGTGTTAATTAACACTCTGTATCAACATTCCATCATTTGAAATTTCACCTGCCATCATCTTCTGTTGTTTGCTTTTTTTAACTTCAAAAAATAATTGTTAGATAACCTCTGAAATGTCCTGCTGTGGTGGGTCGACCCTGGCTGGATGCCAGGTGCCCACCAAAGCTGCTCTTTCACTCACCTCCTCAGCTGGACAGGGGAGAGAAAATACAATGAAAGGCTCGTGGGTCGAGATAAGGACAGGGAGAGATCACTCGGCACTTTTACCATCATGGACAAAACAAACTCAACTTGGGGAAAAAATAATAATTTAATTTATTACCAATCAAATAAGAGTAGGATAACGAGAAAAAAAACCCTAAATCTTAAAACAGCTTCCCCCCACCCCTGCCTTCTTCCCAGGCTTAGCTTTACTCCTGATGTTCTCTATCTCCTCCCCCTGAGCGGCACAGGGGTATGGGGAGCTGGGGTTACGATCAGTTCATCACACATTGTTTCTGCCGCTCCTTCCTCCTCAGGGGCAGGACTCCTCACACCCTTCCCCTGCTCCAGTGTGGGGTCCCTCCCATGGGAGACAGTCCTCCACGAACTTCTCCAATGTGAGTCCTTCCCACGGGCTGCAGTTCTTCATGAACTGCTCCAGCGTGGGTCCATTCCATGGGGTGCAGTCCTTCAGGCACACACTGCTCCAGCGTGGGATCCTCTCTCTACTGGGCCACAGGTCCTGCCAGGACCTGCTCCAGTGAGGGCTTCCCACAGGGTCACAGCCTCCTTCAGGCATCCACCTACTCCAGCGTGGGGTCCTCCCCGGGCTGCAGGTGGATATCTGCTCCACCGTGGACCTCCCTGGGCTGCTGGAGGACAGCCTGCCTCACCATGGTCTTCACCATGGGCTGCAGGGGAATCTCTGCTCAGGCGCCTGGAGCATCTCCTCCCCCTCCTTCTTCACTGACCTGGGAGTCCACAGGGTTGTTTCTCTCACATACTCTCACTCCTCTCTCCAGCTGCTGTTGTGCAGTTTTTGCCCCCCTTCTTAAATCTGTTTCCCCAGAGGCACTACCACTGTTGCTGATGGGCTCAGCCTTGGCCAGCAGCAGGTCTGTCTTGGAGCCGGCTGGCATTGGCTCTGTCAGACACAGGGGAAGCTTCTAGCAGCTTCTCACAGAAGCTGCCCTGTAGACTCCTCGCTACCAAAACCTTCCCAAGAAAACCCAATACACCTGCTGATAGTTTAAATAAATTTATGTACTTTATGTAGGTGCAGAAATAAAGGAGAGAAAGCGGAGCTTAAGTATGTCTAGGAGATTTGGACCCCATTCCCATATAAATGATCTAGCTTAGAGTATCTCAGCTAAAACATAAAATGAAAAAGAAAATGGTAGTGTCTTGCTGGTATCTGATCTTACTGAATAGAGTACCCAGATATCATCTACATAAAAAGCCATTGTGGTTCACAGTGGTTATGATGATGTTTTGCCCTCCTAAGTATTCAAAATGTGGAATTCACGTGAAAACAATCAGAAACACCTCCACAAAATAACATTGTTGTTGTTCTCTCATGTTACCATATACTTCTTTTGCTGCGTGCCCTGAGCTGTTAATCTTCCCATCTAACTTCTCCTAAATCACTGGTGATGCAGCACCACTGCCCTGCTGTCAGTCCAGCCCAGACATGGAGTGTGTTAACAGCTGCATCCAGTTAGCTGTACCTCATAACAAATTAGCTGTGCGTGTAAATGAGTAATCTAACTCTGTTGTTATCATATCAGTTAACATTTTTGTATTGTCCACTAAAGTCAGCATTGACTTAGTAGTCAACGCAATGGCAAATTGAATGGCCATGGGCAATACCTAGACATTAATTCCATACACACCAAAAAAAAAAAAAAAGTATTTATGCTTATAGCCAGCTTTTTGATAGTGTCAGGTCAGTGTCTTTCAAGTTTTGGAAGGTATGTGGGGAGATTCAGTAATTCTATTCATGGTTTTATCCTAATAGCAGAAGGAAGACTGAATGTTTCCAGCAATTCTCCATACTCTGCTAGTGAGCTGATATTGCAAAATTGCAGTTTGCTGGCAAAGAGCTAAAAGTTATTTGGATTCCTTAGAGGAACACAAGATCACCTACAATGTACTGACAGAAAAGGTTGGAAATGTTGAGTTTTTTGATCACTGGGAAAAAAAAGATTTAAAAGCATCCAGCACTGCAAATGTTATCTAGAAAGAGAAATGCACCTATAATATTGAGATATGAAAGGCTTTTCTCCATTTAGAAGTCACATTAGTTTAACATAAATCAAGTAAAAATCTTATGTCATTTACATTCTGAAAGTAAAAATGTGGACAAATCTGTCAGACTAAAAATTATATTGACATAGTCTCTCCTTGTAAAATGTACACAAGCAGAATGAGAAGTCAATGCATGCCCACTTTACTCTCAACTGATGTCTGCCACAGATGGACATTGATAACTCTTGCCTATTTTTTACCTCCCGGCTCTACCAAGAAGTTATCTTCCATTGGCTTCATGGCATAGTGCTGTGATTAGAGCTCACCGTGGACAAATGAGATCACTGATTTCATGCTCCCAGGGTGAAAAACCCCTAGGAGCACTCCAGGTTTCTGGTTAGGCACTCTGGCCACTAAATGATTTAGGTTCTTCCTTGCTTTTTCACTACCAGGTGTCTGTTTGGAATAGTGGATTTGTAATTTTGAATGCAGAACATTTGCTATACAGGACTTATTTGGGTTCATGTTTGGACTTCCCCTGTGCCCCACCATTTCTATGATGTGAGGTCCATGTGGAAACCCACTCTGTGAAAGGGTCTGGCGACCCCACGGAGAAACGGAGGTTACCTGTTGAAGCAGAGAAGGAGGAGTACCTCTCTTAGGCATGCTAACTTGCCTTTTGGTGTTGTTTAATTTTCCTCCATTGACTGTACAGGGACTTTTGCTGCCTTACATAAACTGTCTGAATTCCCTGGGAAGGCCATTTGACTGCTTGAAACTGAATGTGTCTTTTCACTTCTAAAAAAATCTCATCAGCTGCAGATCTTTGTAAAAAGTCTGAGATGAGCAACCAATGGCTGACCTCACCTCTTCTGGAAACTGTGGTCTTGAGCTAACTTCTGTGGTCTTGTCAACATTTTGGAAAACAAGAAGCAGCATCATGGAGGAACTTTTTCTTTTCCATTTTGAAAGCATGGAAGATAGATATCTTTAAGTATATTGGGTTTATGATTCATACAAGGCCAAGGCGTTGCTGCAGAAATACATCTGTTTAGCTTATCAGAAAGAAGATCAAGAGGTAATATGATTATTGTTTGCAAGTATCTCCATGGGAAGGAAAAATCAAGTACTAAAGAGGGTTTTGAATCTAGTGGAGTAAAGTTTAATGAGAGTTAACAATTGTGCATTTACTCTGTAACAATGCAAATGAGAAAAAAGACACAATTTTTTAACAATCAAGATTTGGAATAAAGTACTGAGAAAAAGTATGAATTTTTCTATTTCTTGAAATCTTACAGACACCTTGCTGGAAGATTTATGAGTCAAACAGAAGCTATTAGTTCAATATCATTTTGTGGCCTGAGTGGCCTTGAAGATATTAATCTGTGAATCAGCCAATGAAAATCCATGGCCTGTAAAGGGCAGCGTATCTGACGACATGATCGTTATGTCTCTTCTGTCCCTACAGGCCACAGGCTGATGAAACCATCTGTATTAGCTCACTCCAGAGTTTGCTGTTGCAGCACTGCTCAAGAAATTCACTGTAAACCACCTCCTTGGTTCTGCCTTTATATGTATATAAGTAGACTTGAGACCTACAAATTAAGTAATGAGCGCAGAGGGTGGGGAGTGTCACCAAGTGAGCTATCAGTGTGACATTTTAAAGCTGCTGGCTGACTGCAGAGTGATATGCAAGCATATACATGAAGCATATGGGGAGGCAGGAGACATATATCAAAGACAGCAGCTGGCATATCAAGTCCAGGAGAAGAAAATGAATTGCAATTCCAGGCAGAGTGTCTTAACTCTTCTCTCCTTGCCTATGGAGATTTTTATTTCTTGTATTGCTACAATCTCAATAATTTATTTCCAAGATTAGTCTTTTTACTGTATGTTACTTCTGGTCTTAATGTCCTGAAGCACAGCTTATATTCTGTTATCACACTGTAAAAGTGAGATAAACCTATTGGATTTGTGCTTGGTACTTTGAGCTCAAAAGAGTAGAGTAACTTCAGATTTATCACTATGTAACTGAGGGTGATATTAGGTGTTAAATTTAATATAACCCTTCCCTGCACAACAGAGAGAGGGCCAAATTCTCAACTGATGTAAAATGATAGAGCTCAGTTGGAAATAAAAGAGGTTCTGACCTGGGGTTCAGAATACTTAAAAACTACCCAGAGAGAACAATTGAGTAGGAGGATATATTGTTTTCTACTTTATTCCATTACTTCAGCACAACTACTTTTCTCAGCATGAGCCCAAGTCATCAAAGTTTCTCACTGTAGAGTCATTCACTATAGGTTTTCTCTGCTATCCTGCTGTGGACGTTAGTGCGATGCCATGAGCCCTCTCACACCTGCAGTTACAGCTTCTAAACAGATTGGTATCCCCTGGAAATCATGAAACATTTGTCCTTGTGATGTAACCTCTTCTTCCTTGGTGTGACAAAATGTGCTCTACCAAAAATAACCTGCTTGTTATTACTTTCCCCAAATGCTCTCAAAAGGATGTGGTGTTACCAACAAAAGTTATGCTGACTAAACATATGACAAACAAAGGGGTCAAGGCTGGCTTGGTGCATGAAAGTAAGGAGTAGGAGGTAATCATATGATTTAGTGAAAGGTAACAAGATAAAAAGTCATAGTAGTTGAAGTATTGTAGTATGTAGTATTGTAGTAAACAATAGGAAGTTAGGTAATATTTCAGAACAAAGAAGAAGTGGTAAAGAGCTCCAGAAAAAGGAGTGGGAAAGAAATTCTCTTTTCTTTTAGAAACAGTCAAAGGAGGAGCAGACAGGGACGATGACTATTCTGTCCAGAGTAAGGGTGCAATAGAGTAAACCAAGGTACCTCTGAATGAGATGGTCTGTCTGTCTGTGTCGTTCAGGGTGTCAGGAAGCAGTGTAGGTGTGCCAATGCTGTGTGGAGCTCCTCCAGAAGGGCAAGCAGCCCTGGCAAAGGTCTGTACTTCTGGACACAGTAGTACTAAATAAACTAGCTTTTCATGGCACACCCTCCTTGCACAAAGTAGGCATTTTCTACGTCCCCTGTAAAAGGTCATCCATGAGGTTCAAACCGGTCATCCTCCTGAGCATGGTTCAAGTACGTGAACCGCAAAGGCAGCCATCCTCTTGTTTAATATAATCAGAAAGCCATTTTTTTCTTGGAGCCAAATTTATGGGTAGTCATGTGCTGAGCCAACTCCCCACTACCTCAAATACCTCTCAACTGTGAGAACTGGGGTCCTGCCTCGCTGGTCTAACAACAAGGAATGCACAATATACTTTTTTCCCCTCCTCCTCCTCTTTGTTTATAACTTGTGCAGTTCATACTCTGTGTCTGGTCTGTCTTGCAAATTGTTGTCACCTCAAGTTTCAACACTATCAGAAATGTTTATCTCATTAGAAGGGCTGGAAAAGCAGTATAATAAAGTAAAATTAAATTACTACAGTAGCTTGGGTATTAGTGACAATGTGGGAAAATGATAGCAACAAGAATGGCTGAGGAAGTTTTACAGCTCCCCAATGCCTAACACTGTAGCAACTATTCAAAACAACTGTTATTTCTTTTTGATGTTTGCTTTTAATATTTGCTTTTTTTTGGCACCAGATTCCTCCAAACCATGTATTAATGTTGCTTCCTTTTATGCTTTGTGAAGTCCTCAGGAGTCCTCGGGTTTTCTAATGTCTGGATGCTTTATGAGGCATCTGTTTTCAAAGCTCAGGGCACCTGTTACTAAATTCACTCAGTTTGAATTATATGATGGGCAGTGCTACTGAAGTTTCTGGAAGGAGCTTGTATCAAAGTGGTGCCATGTGCCCCAGGGCAGGGTTGTAGACTCTGGAACCAAATGCCGCCCTCTTGGAAAACTCTTTGTAATATAGTGCAGGTGATGATTTGCCAGCCAGTAGGCTTCAAATGTCTGTGTTGTACGTACGCATTTCACCAGAAGGGGAATATATCCTTGGGAGGCAATGAAGGAAAAGATGGAGACCAATGCAGATGAACTGTCACTGAGAGCATTTTGACAGAAAGGAGGCTTCCAAACCAACAATATCAATGATGAATCTTGGTATTACTTCTCCAGACTGCTGCTGGTGGATGTCTTCACTAGAAAAAGGTTGCTTTTCATATATACTTATGTTACTTGATTTCATATATAGTTATGCCATTGTTTATCGAAGTGTACCAATAAAAACTGTCTTGGCAAAAAGCTTGAATCATAATTTGCCTTTTGAAATGCCTTTGATTCCTCCTTTTCCTATGATAAAATATTTTTTATGCTTTTAAATCTTTTGGGTCTTTATAATTCTATACTGAACAGTTAGAAATTCCTGTAATTCCTGTCTGTGCAGAAATAGCTGAAGACAAAAGAAATAAATAACAAGACCCAAATCACTGAAAACTTTGAGGGTAAGATTATGTCTGTAAATATGCAAAAATCGATCATTCTATCTGTGAAGTTTGCTGATACAATAGTCATTTAGGATATAACATGCAAATGAAGTGAATGTAATTACACACTTTATGCATGCAAAAGAATAGTTGTATATGCACATCAGTCATCCAACTATTTCTCCTACTTTTCTGCATATGTAGGTCCAACACATCACATTTACAGTGGGACCAAGTTCCAGTTCTGGGAGACTTGTTCTTTCTTGTGGTATCATAATCTAGAGGCCAGAAGAGCAGCCAGCATTTCTTAGCCTGTATGATACAGTTCAACCCTTCTAACTGCTGAAGACTGACATGTAATCTGCCCACTCATATCTCACCTGACTGGTGGCAAATCTGTCATGTCCGTAGTCATACATTTGCACTGTGGTAGCTTAGCACCGTGCTAACAGCCATTAAAATTTACAAAAGCCGAAGGCTCTGTTTAGTGCCCTTTAATACAGAAGAATATGCAGCCACTTAATATGTGACAATGTTAAATAACCAGTCAGAAAGTTACACAAAGGAAATGTCCAAAACCAAAAGGAGTGCTGAAGCTTTATTTATGTTTCTTCTGCAGTCTGTAATGTGTTGTCCATTTGGTGAAGTAAGCCAAGTGTTTGCTGCCTGCTTTCAGGATGTCCTTGGAAATGAGAGACCATCTCATTGTTTTTTCCTGTTGAAGTAGACAAACTTTAAAAACAGCAGGTCTCTGCTTCCCATACTTTTTTTTTTAAATGATCTATGAAAGGAAAGACCAATATTTAAGTGGATTCCCAGAGACAAACCAGCTGGGTCACTCTAAAGTGCTGCACTTTCCCTTAAGGTATCTGAAGCGGTAGTGAAATCATCTAGCAGTTTCCTTCCTAAATTCAACATGTTTTTTTCTCCAGAGCTTTTTGGAGCTTTTCCCCATTTCAGACCATAAGCCTGTTCTTCCTCTATCCATTCATCTATCATTGCCTGTTAGTTATTGAGGCCTGGCTCTGTGTTGAATGCTGTTAATGGTTCTGTATATATGTAACACAAAAATATTGAGTAGGAAGTAGTCATCGTGTTGCTTGTCCAGAGCCTCACCAGTTCCTTTAAAAGAAACTGAGGGATTTTGCTTAACTGAGGGCTTGTTTGTCTGCTTTCTTCTGATGTATTGCAGCATGCTTTCTGAAATCTTGGAAATTCATCTCTTCATCAGCTTGTTATTCCCCAGCTAGTGAGTACCATTTGCAATTATCTGATATTTTAATTGTTTCAACTAGTACACTTAAGGTTTGACTTCTCCAAACTGAGTGTCTGATCCTGCATATCCTGACCAAATCCTGTTTTTTCCAAAGTGCTGCCATTAATTGTACCAATCCCGAATCAAGCCTAAGCAAAGCACGGATAAAAAATGACAGGCCCCTCGCTTTTTCTAGATCCTTATCCTGTGTTTACCAGCAGTGATTTCTGTGTACTTGCAATGCTTAAATGTTACATCTTTGGACTTCTGCATACTAAGTCCCTGGTCCTTTTCCCTGCCTTCACTGATCTTGTTTGCCACCTGCCTAAGCACAGTGATGTATTAAAGATCCTGCTGAAATCTGTTTAAGTCACGTCCACTCCCCTGTACTTCTAAGGATGCTGTATTATGCCTTCAAAACTATGCATTATGTTGTTTTCAAGTGACGGACTCTTAAAGATCCTTGCCTGATAAATGCCTTCACTTTCCCAGTAACACCTTACTTAAGTTAACAACTCAGAAGGTTGCTTCTTAGAGAAAAGTTAGTCATATGAACTTGTAATTAATGTTTTGTCCTCTGTGACCCAGTTTTGAAAGTTGGAATAGTTGCACTATCCAGCTGGGTCTCACCCCTCTGCTGACATTTAGCACAAAGGGAAGGGGCTTGAGCCCTTAATACAGCCTCCAGGTCCCAGGGAATAGTGGCACTTCCAGGGTCCATGTTTATTCCCATCAGGTCAGCAAAGAAACATAGGACAAGACGTGATGATAACCTGGACACAACTTTTACTTCTGTCTGTGGATTGTCTGGGATATGTCAGCTCCAAGCTTTCCACTGAGATTCTTTTTTTCCAAGTTTGAGTATGTGCAATATTGATGGAAATACCGATCATGTTGATTCCTTTTATGACTATGGGAAAGTAATAGGTGTTGTCGTGGTTTAACCCCAGCCAGCAACTAAGCACCACGCAGCCGCTCACTCACTTCCCCCCCACCCAGTGGGATGGGGGAGAAAATCGGGAAAAGAAGCAAAACCCGTGGGTTGAGATAAGAACGGTTTAATAGAACAGAAAAGAAGAAACTAATAATGATAATGATAACACTAATAAAATGACAACAGCAATAATGAAAGGATTGGAATGTACAAATGATGCGCGGTGCAATTGCTCACCACCCGCCGACCGACACCCAGCCAGTCCCCCGAGCGGCGATTCCCCCTGCCCTTCCCCGTTCCTATACTGGATGGGATGTCACATGGTATGGAATACCCCTTTGGCCAGTTTGGGTCAGCTGCCCTGGCTGTGTCCTGTGCCAACTTCTTGTGCCCCTCCAGCTTTCTCGCTGGCTGGGCATGAGAAGCTGAAAAATCCTTGACTTTAGTCTAAACACTACTGAGCAACAACTGAAAACACCAGTGTCATCAACATTCTTCGCATACTGAACTCAAAACATAGCACTGTACCAGCTACTAGGAAGACAGTTAACTCTATCCCAGCTGAAACCAGGACAGTGTTTCCAGGCCACGATTCATCTAATTCTTTTAAAACATGTAATTTAGACTGTGATGAATTGCAACTGAGAAATTCCTATTTCTGTCCACTAGGGACAGAAGGGGAGTCTAGACTACCTACTTTAGGTATGGATGCTAACCCTGATGACTTTATAAATTGGGTGATAAATTGGGTGATGTGCATCTCATCTGTGATGGGACTATCACCATCTCTGTCTATATTGCTCATTGCTTTTTGGCAATAGATATAATAACATAGACTAAATCTACATTAGATGCTGCAGTAGGTGGTCTGAACTTGGTCTGGAAATGTTAGCTAGGATTTGCAAGTATATTTATGCAAATATATTAGGCACAATAAAACCACAGTGACTAGCACATTACAATAAAAAAAGGATTTTACTGGATTAGGTGTCTTTGAATAGTCTAGACTTCGGTTCTTTATTCTGCTCAGTTTTATTAATATATCTGGACTAGATTTTTGGTTTGATTTGTTTCCCCTCCAAGTAGTATGTCCCCATAATCTGTGAATAACAAGACAAGGGGAATCTGGCATGGCTGGACAAACATTTTTATACATCCAGGAAGAAGGAAATGACTGGGTTCATCATTGGTGAGACAATACTAGGAAGCTGTTTATGTTCTTTAATAGGAAGATGTATTTTCCCAGGCCCCAGGAAAAATGAGGTGATGCTTTGTGCATTTTGTATCAGCCTAGCAGCAAAGTGAAGAAGCAGGAGAAATTGGGTCCTGCAGATTTGTGGGGAGGCATTGAGGAACAATGAGCAGTCAAACCTCATAGGGCATTTTCCTGTTCCTGTCTTCTGTCCTCAGTTGTGGAAAAAACATGATAGTGGGGAAGGGATACATAGGGACCCTGTGAGACAGCACAAGAAAATTGAGGGAGGGAGGCTGATATGGTGAAACTGGTATCCAGTGGGTATCAACTGAGAGAAAATGTAGTGATTCAGTGATTCCATCTTCAAACAGAATAAAATTTTGTGGTTAATTCTGCAAGCCTATAGCCCAAATCTTTTAATTTTTTCATTAATAACCTGCCTGATGTAATGGAAATCATGTTTATTAAAACTGTAGAGTGTAACCTGGGAGGGACTTGCAAAGACACTGGAGAAGAAGATAAGAATTGTAACTAATTCTGGTATATTGGCGACGTGGTTGGGAAAAATCTGGGATAACATAATATAAAAACAGAAAGTATGAGACACCAGAGTGAGAAAAGAATAGTCAAGTGCACACACAGAAGATGGGGAATAGGTAGCAGTTCTTCAGACAATTGAAGAGTTGTAACAGTTGAACAAGTCATGTCATGTTCATGATGTCATGGGAAAAGCAAACATATGAGCAGGAGTATCACCTGTAAAAAATAGAAAGTTACCTGAGCATTAGCAAGGCTTTAGCTGAACTACTGATCATTGCTCTAGTAAACATGACCTGCAATAAAATGTTGGGAGAAAAAAAAGGTAGTTTAGGCCTTTGGCCTAAAGAAAAGATGCCTGAGTGGAGAAATGATCACAAATATACAAATACATATAAAGCTGCTGTTTTCCATGGTCGCAGAGCCAAGACAAGAAGTAATAGGACCAAAATGCTGTTCCAGTCTAAAGGGCTATGTAGTCACTGGATGATGACAATACTATGTGATGTTAGAGCCCTTATTACACCAGCCAGTGTTAATAGAGAAGAAAAGGGCTCCTTGGTCCACTGCTAATTCCATATCTAGGTTCTGTTCTAAACATTTTATTGCCTTGGCTTAATTTGGGCCTGAAATAATGTTTATATGCTACCCCAACATCTAGAATGGTAGAGAGAGAAAAAGATAATAATATGAGAAATCACAATATGAGGAGGAAGCCTAAATAATCTTAGATCAAGACAGAAAAAATATTCTTTTCAGCATGAACATTTTTTCATTTGCATATTTGTTTAAAAGAAATAGTTTCAACCAGCTGCCAGTTTGAAGGTTTAAAAAAACCCTAAACACTCTGTTCTCAAACTGGGTAGTATCAAAGGAATTAATTAATTCCACTTGGTTAATTAATTTGGTTTGATGGACTTCAACATTGCAAGGCATGGTGGCATATTAGATTAGATTGCCCAGATATGTTTTAAGTAATAATAATGACAATAACACAAATCTTGTGTTTCTTTTTAAGTACTTGTAGAGAGTATTTTAAAGCCTTAATTTAGAAGTGGGCGTTTCTCTTTCCAGGCTGTGGCTTGCATTAGTTTGTTCCAGGGTTTGGAGGGTGAAACTGGGAACTATCACAAACTGTCTTCAAAATGAGAGTCTGTCTTTGGGAGGTGAGGTAGATCATATTAGCATTTATTTTGAAGAATCTCTCCATGTCAGCAGGAGCTCTGGGTTTTGTGTTTGCATTCAGAAGAAAGCACAATACAACCAAAGCAGAAAGATAGCAAAAATCCCTGGGAAAAGCTCTGATTTTCTTGGGCCCTGGTATTTAAAAGCACGTCAGAATATTTTCCTGCCCTTTTTTCACCTCCTGCTCTCTTATCTCTGACTCATTCTGCACCATATAACACCTTCAAAATTATTATTATTAAAATTATTATTATTGCTATTATTATTACTATTTGCCCCTTCTCGTTTCTTTGTACTTGAACTAGAAGCCTTAACTTTTATCATGGTGAGGCCCAAATACAAGGAGCCTGAAGCTAAATCAGAATTAAGAACAGCAGCTGGAATCATCTCCATGGGAAAAGAAAGGAAGGGTTCAGGATGATGCCCCGGGATCCCTAACACTTGCACTGGCTTCTTTCTCTCATCTAATACTCCACTGAGAAGAGCTTTGCAATCACTGAGGCAGGAAGGAGAGTTCAGCAGCCACTGCTTGACTCCTGATTTCCAGGAAGAGCAAGATGAAGGAGTCAGCAGTGCCTGGATAACCAGCTAGACAGACAGCCAAAAATGTCTTTTTACCATTTTGTCATCCCAATTTCTTCCCTGTGCAGCTCTGGGACCCCAGCCAATATCAGGGCCAAAACACCAGGGCCAGTAGATGGGCAGTCTTTCCGGCTTCCTAGGGATGCCCTGGGCTTCCTGCACAACCAGATCCCTGCCTGCACAGGACAGCAGCCTGATACTGATGCAGTCCCATGCAGCCTTCCGCTGGAAGACATCCTGAGGGCGACATCCTGAGTGTCTTTGGTTTTTGTTTGCTGTTTAGATATTTTCCTTCAGAAAGAGATAATGGCTTGCAGAATTTAGACCTGCGCTTTCTCCCTGGAAAACGATCTCCTTTTCCTTTTCTCCATTCCTAGGTCTGGCCTTGTTTCATTACCTCTCTCCATTACCCATCATACCTGTTTACTCTTTTCCTTTTCATCAGGTTCCACTTCTTTCTGTTCTTGTTTTCTTATTCTCAAGAAAAAAAAAGAACTCTTTGCATTCCCTCAGGCCTCCTTATTTCTTGTTTAAAGTCTCTCAGCCCCTCCCAGAGCCTGGATTTTTCTTCACAGCAGAAAACAAAAAGTCTAGCATCCTTCCCCTATCTCTGAGCTAAGGCATCCTGAAAGAGGCAGGCTCAGATAAACACATATTCATCTCCAGTGCTCCCAGATGCATCTCAGACAGTCTTCTTTATGGGAGCAAGATAAGACAATTTTGTGCAAGAGATTAGTATCTGTAAGCAGCATTAAGAACAAGAGCTCTGGTCACCAGTGGGGAAAAGAGATTGCTTAAGCCCTTAGCTTCTGTCGCAATGACTGTCCTCTCATGAATCAGAAGCGCCCTAGGAAAAGTATGTCCCTCTGACACCATATTGTAGCATAAGATATCCTTCAACAGCCAAAACGCCAGAAATAGAAAGATAAACTCGCCTCTGTATTACATGGGAGACTTTCAGGTAGCCTGCAATGCACATTTAAGCACTAGATAGGTGGGTAACTCACCACAAAGGCTTGCGAGGGGAGATTTTAGTTTTGATGTCCGTAGGGCTGGGTGAACCCTGCATGAATACAGTAGAGGAAGAGGATGCCACACATAGTACACCCACAAGCCCTGGTCTCAAGGAATTGTGTTATAGGAAGCAAAATGCATTCCAACAAAGCCTGATCCTGGCACTCTCTCTTTTGCTCTTTCCCTTGCTTGGGAGCATTTTCTGTCACAACTAATTAAGGCCACAGCACTCTGGTCTTACTAACCCTGACTGGGAAGAAGGGATATCCCTAGTCCCAGTGGCTGATACTAGTGCTGCTTCAGCAAAAGGGCTGAAAATCCATACTTTGTGACAGAAGGTCATGGTTGTGGCTGAAATGAGCCTGCAGAGGTGCAGGAAAAGGAAGTCCAGGGGGCAATGTGAGCATAAATGTCCCTGTGGGGGACTAAAGGAGCCATCATGGAGTCCGAATGTCATTCAGCTGCTTTATGTTTTTTTTTCTGTCTCTTAAAAAAAAAAGAAAAAAAAAAATTAACTAAGAAAAAAGGAAAAAGGAAAAAAAAAGTGACCTTTGTGGAGGAATCCCTACAAAATCACCAGGGCACCTGGGAAGGGTGAGGAGAATGTTCTTCTGAGAGCAGAGAGAGGTACATAAACTGGATTTTGTGGTATGAACCTAACAGTGAAATTTCAGCATTGAATTCCCTTCTCAGAAAGTTCAGGCTGTTTACTTTCATGTAAGGCTGCCTCTCCCCTCATGTTATCACTGTCAGAGGTCAAAGCCTGAGCAGTTAAAAAAGATGTGTTATTTTAAAGCTATTTATATTTCTAGGCAGGACTGTAAGGCAGGATGGGCTAGCCCACAGAAGAGTCAGTGAAGTGCAAACTCTTTCATATCTAGGAAATGAGTCGGGTCAGATAGGAATCAAGCATTGTTAGTGCCTGCCAGCTGATGGCCAGTCTATGTGCAATGACTTCCCTGCTCTGACTGCTCTCTGGTGTGAATTAATGTTGGCGGTTTCAGCCAGCAGAAGGAACGAATAAGTGAAGTTGGCTGAGCTGTGTTGTCCATGACTCTGGATCTCTGACACTTACCTGAGGGACTGGCCCCTGGTCCCACTATGTTTGTGCTGCTTTTGCCCTGGTTCAAAAAAGACAGCACAGGTATCATAATAAGAGCAGACAGGGGCCACTGCCAGCAAGCCTCCTTTTTGCTCGACTAAACAAGCACAGATCCTTTAACACCTCTTTACATGTTGTGTGCTGTAGGTCACTGTTCTGGTAGCCATGAGTGGCGTGGTTTTAGCTACCACTTCGTAAAATAGAAGAAATACTTTTGCTAGGTGATTGATGGTAAAATGCTTAGATTTTGAAGGTAAAGCTCAGCCATGGAAGGCACTGTAGGAAGTTATCACTAATTTCAGCTCCTGAGCTCAGCTGGAGTATTAGCTGAGGATGGATTGACTTTATACTGAGACAGTCTGCAAATTCTGTAAGCAAACAAAGATGCTGCAGCATTTATATTGTGTGGTGTTCTACAAGATATTCAGGGCTTTCAGATACAAGGAGGAAAGAACTAAACCTAATGTTTCTCCTTTAAACTGCGAAGGTCCTGTTTACAATTCATTTTTTATGTCATTTAAAGGCAATTTACTTCAACAGCTCACTTGTGAAACCATTTATTCAGGACAAAACTGTAACACAAAGCACTGAGGACAAGGCAACTGAAATGATCCTCCCACTCTCTTCTTATTAGCAAGGATATTGTTTTCTGATCCACATTATAAGCTTGGATACCTTGCAGACAGTGTTAGCATTCTGGCTTTTGTGGTGCAGAACTGATTTTTTAAAAAGACTTTCATTAAATATCTTTGAATTTTTCTGTTTTAAAAGCATGATGAATCAGACTAATCCACAATGCTTTTTGTGTTTTTTTAAATCAAGTTTGAGTCTTAGATTCCTGTCTAGATGCAGTGAGTCATGATTTTTTTGACTTTTTTAACAAATATACTCCTTTCTCATTATTTTCCTCTTTTCCAAAATAACTGCCAGGTCATCCTATGAACTCTTTACTTGACCATGTGTTTGTTCATTTAGAGATGAGGGAAGTGGGAGAAGGGAAAACAATCCTCCCTGTTAACATCCAGTCTCAAATATTTATTTTTCTATAAAGTAAATCAAGTATGAAAGGAACAAACTATTTAAAATTAATACCAAAAAAGTCAAAAGTCTTTTAAAATATATTTTAAACCCAGATACTTTCCACTGGAAAATGCAAAACCAGAAAAGTGTCCAGCAGTGTGTCACAGTCTAGAGCAATGGTTACATCCATGAAACGAAAACAAAGCAAACCCTTCATCAACAGCAAACCAGACTGCAGAAAGTTCCCTCTCCACAGTTATGCTAGTCTTTCTTTTGGCACTGTGGATACCCTGAGAGAAATTATTCAATGAATTAATATTTGAGGAAGCAAGAAAAAAGGCAAGAGAGAGTAAAACAAGCAAATAACCTGCATGAGCAAACAAAAAAGTACCCTAATGGGAAAACAAATATTATACAACTGACCAAATTTGGCTTCTATGTTAGGTGGCAGCTCTGGGCTCCTGCTGACTTCACAACTCAAATGTCACCTTGTGTCATGGGAAGCAGCAGCTCTACCTCTGGTGATGCCTTGGAACTATCCAGGGTCTTGTGACTCTCCCAGAGGTACACATCCAGCCAACTTGCAGTGCAGAGTTTTGACTCTTCACAGAAGTGCTGCCATCAGGCAAAGTCAAGCAAAAAAAAGAAAAAATAATCTACTATTTTGACAGTTATTATTCCTTTCAAGGTGTTACATCACCTCCTACCTTCTCATTTTGAACACTTTTAATGAAGATCTGATTCATGTTCATGTTAATGCTGCTTCTGATCAGAGCCCTTCTGTAACACAGGGGACTGCTGGCAGCAGGGAAATAGTTAACAAGTAGGCGGTTCAGGAAATAAGAAGGGCTTTGAATCCTGCCTTCAGGAATAGCCTGCACTTCCATCTGAGGCAGATATGCTTGTTCCTGATGATAACACTTTTCTGACCAGCTCTCCCTCGTGCTTGTAGAGCAGGGGAAAAACAAATACACAGGGAGCTGTCACCTCTTGAAAAACCAATCACTTCAGGGATAATGTCGTGGTTTAAGCCCAGCTGGCAACAAAGCACCACGAAGCCACTCTCACTCACCGCCCACCCCCCACCCTGGCCCTGGTGGGATGAGGATGAGAAAATATAACGAAACGCTCGTGGGTCGAGACAAGGACAGGGAGGGATCATTCACCACTTAGGCCACAAGCAAAAGACAGATTCAACTTGGGGAAAAAAAAAAATCGATTTAATTTACTACCAACCAAATCAAAACAAGGATAATGAGAAGTAAAACCCAGATCTTAAAACACCTTCCTCCCACCCTTCCTTCCTTCCCGGCTCAACTCCACTCCCGGTTTTCTCTACCTCCCCCTGCAGCAGTGCAGGGGGACAGGGAATGGGGGTTATGGTTTGTCTCTGCCGCTCCTTCCACCTCAAGCGGAGGAATCCTCACTCTTCCTCTGCTCAGCATGGGGTCCCTCCCATGGGAGACAGTCCTTCACGAACTTCTCCAGCATGGATCCTTTCCATGGGCCGCAGATCTTCAGTCACAGACTGCTCCAGCGCGGGCTTTCCCATGGAGTCACAGCCATCTTCGGGGGCATCCACCTCCTCTGGTGTGGGCTCCTCCACGGGCTGCAGGTGGGCATCTGCTCCACTGGCGCACCTCCTCCCCCTCCTTCACTGATCTTCATATGTACATAGGTTTTTCTCGCACATCCCAATCCCCTCCATGGTTGCAGGTTTCCCCCTTAAATTTGTGTTCTCCCAGAGGCGCTACCACTGTCGCTGATGGGCTCGGCCTTAGCTAGAGGCAGGTCCAACTTGGAGCTGGGGAAGCTTCTAGAAGCTTCTCACAGGAGCCACCCCTGCAGCCCCCTCCCCTGCTACTAAAGCCCCACCACACAAATCCAAAACAGCTGATTAAGCTCACAAATCAAGGAGAGATGTTCAGATGGAGGCCTGTTCAGAGCATGCGCTCCAACGCCTGACAAGATCCAAGGAGGAACAAGATTGCTATAAGTCGGAAGAAGGGGTAAAAAATAATAATCACCAAAAAAACCCCAACACCCAAGTCCCATTTTCATAGACTCCCAGTGGAAATATTCTGATAGATTTTGATGGAACTGGATTGTTAATATTTATGAAGCCAGGCAAGACCTCCAGATGGAAGCTGCTCTATAAGTGCAAAGCTTTGCTATTAATATTTATTAATCTGAAAGTGCTTATTTAGTTTTTAGGCAATTTTTGCTCTATCCTTTTCCCAAGGAAACTAACATTAAATCTGTGGGATCGGTGAATTCTCAGCTTCCCACTGCTGCCTGTGATGTAAATTGCACTCCGAAGAAAAATGAAGGGAAATACAGAAGAACGTTCAGAAAGTCACAATGTGAAAGCTCAAAAGCTGTTTGCAGAGAGCATTCCTGGCAAGTGCTGAACGTTTGGACTTCACGTTGAGCAACATAAAGTTTTCAGACTTGATCCTGTGGCCTCTATGATAAAATATGAAGTCACAGGGAGAAGATCGTGCCCATGGGAACTTTCTCCCAAGGTTGTGGATATTTTGGTCATGTTTATACTGACAGATGTTATTAGATGGTGTTTCACGATAGCAAGGATGCATGCCACCTTCTTGCCCGATGCCATGTGGCAATGCTTCAGTGGTGCTAAGACTCAGATAATATAAGGGAGAGGGCAGTTATCTCGGCACCATGGCTATGTCTACACTGCAGCTTGGGTAGTCCTAGTCCCCTGATCATCCAGACTAGCCCACACAGGTTCCCTCTTGGGATGTCCTCCCCAAGGAATCCAAGGAATGAAACACATCAGATATTGTGTCATCATGTGCAGCTGGGAGATGGCCAAGCTGTGCATCCAGCAGCCAGGACTGCACAACTGTCACAGCAGGGTGTAGTGTGGCTCAGTTGCCCTTACTCAGGGGCCTAAATTCTGGTACTGAGTTAAAAAACTGTTAAAAGCCTTTTTGTGTTCAGAAAAAGGAATGACCAGAACCAAAAGTTCCTGCAAAGCCTATGCAGGCAAGTAAAAGTTTCCTCTGCACTCATCAGGCCTAAACCTAATGACTAGAAGGAATCAATGGAATTTGCTGCCCATAATCTCACTAATTTGAAAGAAATCACCCTTAAGCGTGACTTAGAGAAGGCTCTTTTTTTTTAATCAAGTTTAACAAAAGGAAACAGAAACTCTAATCTCATAAAAATTGTTCTATAAATGGCCAACCTCATTTTAGCCAATGGGTTCACATCAATTTTTTATTCCTTTTGCAGAAAAAGAAACACAGAACTTTGTTAGTTCTTTTTTCATCTGTCAGTGATATATCTTTTAGCAAAATGTTGGGTCTAGATAAAATAATTACATGATTATAGTGAAAAGTAAGCTGATGGCTTATTTCCCCCTTGACATGAGTATGCTGCTTATTATATTCAAATATTTTGAATAATTGTCCTTGCTTATTCAAGAACCAAGATTCTGTCGTTTTGCTAATGCAATTAAAATCTTATTCTCCCACAAAAAAAAAAAAAAAGCTCAAATCACTTTTTCCCCTCTAATGAAACAGAAACATTAAAATAATTAATTTTCAAAGCAAAACAAAACAAGGGAAACTCCTCCCCAACCACTGAATCTCCATGTTAGCATAGTATTATTAGGGACATGAAAAAGCCACTAGCAATTTACATCTCCTAACATAGCTTGTCTTTTGTCTAAATGATCTAATATGGGGTGAAGTGAACTCACTTTTCTCAGACTCTTGGTGGGACGTGAGATGGCTCAAATTCCCTGTCACATTTTGGCAGCACAAGACTGAAGTTAGTGTAGCAAACCACACAGCAAAGAGAGCTCTTTGGGCTTGGCAGTGCAATAGAACAGCTAGAGGCTGTTGGTTGACTCAAAAGGGCGTTCGTGAGATTTCTAGTGCAGTCAGATCAGACCTTCAGCCTATGCCTCATCTCTCCTTTCTTTCTAAACCTTCCTACAATTTGGAAAAAGTGAAAGAAAAGCCAAATGGAGTTTTCTGATTTCATCAAACACTGTAGCTGCTTCTGCCTCCTAAGATCAGACTTTCACAAGTTTTATAGAATTCCAGATTCAGCACCAACCTGAACTGTTTTATGGCAGGAACGAGCAGAGCTGTGGGTGCTGCAGCCCAGGCCTCCAGCAGGTACCCTGCGCTCAGTTCATCCCAGGGCAGCAAAGAGACTGCGACCCTGTGAAGTGCAGATGTTTGCATGGGAAGTACTTGAGTTGTAGGACTTGCTGTGCCTGTGGTTGAGACTGTGCTTCTCCTCCCAGGACAGATGGTCCTTCAGGTGACCATGTCCTGCTCCAGTCTGAATGGTGCTTAAGCACAGTGCTGCCAGGTACTCTCTTTTCCCTACTGCACATCAACGCTTTCTTCTAAATAGGTTGTCCTGGGTATATCTTGACCCCTCTGGGATGCCCAGTTCTGAATGGCAGCAGTGGTACCATCCTTCCCTTCCCACTGTGTTCTGATTTTACTCCACATCTTAAAGATGTCTGTATGTCTAAACCTCAAAGCTTTCTTCATTTTGAGAATACACATCTACTCTTGGTAGCAGCAGTGCACCTGCAAATGTAATTCCCTGCTCCTGTTCTCATCAGAAAAGTAGAAATGAGTGGAACTTGACATTGTGTGGTTAATTGTCCCCTCTGTATTATGCCAGGTTGTTGTTGTTTTCCTCTCACCTTCCCATTCTTGCCTTTTATTTTCATAAATGTGGTTTCTCAGATGTGCGTCTTTATATCTAAAATAACACAAATGTGTAACAGCACAGAAGGAAGAAAATACCTCTCTGCTGAAGATGTTGCTCATACCTCTGTAGTCCTCGGAGCTCCTCAGTGATCTCTGCTCCCTCAAGTTGAAACTGTTCTCAGTGTAAGCTTTGCCAAACTTACAAAGAGGTAGCATGAGTATAACACAGTTTGGTTTTTGAAATCTTTCCTCTCCCTTCCTTCATGTTAGACACTGTGCTCCTCATCGTGTGTGTTCCTTGTGAGCTGAAGACAAATACCCTCACATACACGCACACAGCAACACAGTCCAGTTATCATAGTGATGTCTCTCTGAGATGTGTTACAACTTGCTGGTTAAAAGGAAAAGTAGGTTCTCCCCACACTATATCCAAAGTTTAAATTCAGGGGAACTACCAGATCCTTCCAGCATGAAATTGCAGATGTAATACATATATTCTTCATCCCATCATCCAGGTTCTCAATAACTCAGGCTGTGAGACTCGTGGGGAACCTTACACAATATATTCTTCTCTTTTAACAAGAAAACATTGATACTTGCTTTATGGTATAGTTTTGTCACATTTCAATTGATTTTAAAGTACAAGTTTTTCTAAAATTTTAGTATGAATTTATTATAAGAGTTACTAACGTGAAGATGTAGCAGACGTTACTTCTCTTCTGTTTGACGTACTACTTCTCTCCTGTTTGTCTTGCATGGACAGCCCCAATACATGTGTTTTCTTAATAAGTTATTGAACCCCATCTTACCGTTTGAGTAATTAATGTTAAAGTTCAGTAAGTCTTTTACTAAACTGCAAAATTTTCTGTTCTCTCAACAATATAGTGTACTTACTGCCACATTTAGAAGCTTTTGAAATTATGATGGCCTACAATGAATAAAATGGTTTTCAAATTATGAATTTCCCAACTTCAGGTACCCAGGGAGCTAGAGGAATAATGGCTCTTATCTATTACTTTGCTGATCACCTCTCATTCTTAGATCTTCTGTTCTTACTAGCTGCTTTGTCCCCTCCTCCAAGTGTCTCTCCCTATGGGTGTGTGTTCTCTTAAGAGAAAACAAAAATTATACTGAGTACTTAAAATGACTCCTCTGTCAAGTGCAGATAAGTTCTATTTCAAGTTGAAAAGGCATCTCTCATCTTTACACTAGAATAGTCTATATCGTCCATGGCAAAGATCCCTACACTTCAGCTCCTGCCTATCTCTTCAATCTCCACTTGTATCTTCCACAGGCATGTTTCTTCTGGCCATGATTTTCTCCTGAGCAAGTTGCATCCTTCACACTCAATTTTTTATGAGGCATCTCCCAACACACACAATACTCTTCCAGAGAATCTGGGCCTGAGGCTTCTCTGTCCTCCCTGCATGTGCCGTGGTCCTTGTCATCTGAGCTTTTCAAGATGGGAACTGGTCATTCTTATGTCCTCTAAGTGTGGTTCATTGTTCTGATAATACTGTTTGGGGAAGAATATTAAATTAATTTAGTGACGATGCCACATATATTCCATCACACTCTTTAGATGTTGGGAATAGAGACCTTGGATCACCAAAAGCAGACCTTCCATCTCTAATACAGTTATGGCTAAGGCTTTAGCTTGCTCTGAAATAATTTGGTTTTCTACTTATTTAAAGAAACTCAATAGCAAGGGCACCCAAGAAAGCAAAGGTAGCTCGCAACTGCTTTCAGCTTATGGTCAACCGGTAGAGTCCACCTGGTAGCATAAAATATTTATATTCAGGTAGCAAATTGATGAAGTCAGAAAATGAATCTTCATTCATTATTCTTCACACTTGCAAACATACATATCCGGTCACTTTAAAAATCCTTTGCAGCATGGCTGGATGTTTGGTGTACCATGCACATTGGTGGGAAGCAAACTTCAGCTCATGCTTCTTCTGCAGAGAATTCCTTTCCTTGGGGTGACCTCTCTCTATTTATAAAAATGGGAAAACAGCTGGTCACTGAAGCTGTGGCACTGAAAGAAGTGGGCAACTCAGGCAGACAGGTCACATTACATATCGGTTGTTGCATTTTAAAATCTTTTCATTTTCTTTAAGATGAGTTCTGTTTCCCCCTCCGCGCACACACACATACACACAGTTTGTTTCCTTCCTTCTGCACTTGATTTCAGGATTCCACAGCTTAGATGTGTTCTTCTTGTGCTGCTGTAATGATTTTGGAAGGTACTGGCTCAATTAAACAAAACTAGAAGACAGTAGATGGATGAAAGGAGCTGTGCAGTTACTGGTGTGGAACACGGAGTGCTTCCACAGACTGGTTCCCGCAGATAATGAAGGGGCAGCTGTGTGAGCTTCTGAAATGAGATATCTGTGTCTCACAGAGAAAATGATTCAGGCCCTGGCCACAAGGATTTCCCCCCCCCCCCGCAAAAGAGTGCAAAGGAGAGGTGTCAAACTTTCTGTTTGAAGTGTGTGTAAGAAGTGCTGTTTCACAGGACATATGGCTTTGCTTGTGAATCCTTAGTTACATTTTTCCCTACTCCATTTATTGTGCAGTGTGGTAGACACTGTTTGAATGCTTCCAGCCTCCCCAAACTTATCTCACACCTACACTGTGTAGGTGCAAATCTCTGTTCAGACACAGACTTAAGCATATCTTAGGGCAAGTCAGCACTGACCTAGGAATGTGAACACAAAAGTAAAACCTCTCTGTTGTTTTTTTGCTGTACGCCTACTGCCATGTAACTCATTTGCTTTTGCAATCTGTGAATATTGCCAATGTCAAGCAGTCCAGTCAGCGCTGGGGTACTTTCCAGACAAAACTTCATAAAACATGCCATAACAGCAAATGGGGGAGTATAGGACACCTGGAGTTTAAATTGCTTTGCATATAGACAGGATGCACTGCCTCGTATCTTGTATGCAGAACTGCATCAAGGATTATGTAAGGCTGGCTTTTTGCCCTCTCACCCAAAGCATGATCATAGAATCACAGAACGGTTTGGGCTGGAAGGCACCTTAAAGATCATCTAGTTCCAACTTCCCTGCCATGGGCAGAGACACCTGCCCATCCAGCCTGGCCTTGAACACTTCCAGGGATGGGGCATCCACAACCTCTCTGGGCAATCTGTTCCAGTGCCTCACCACCCTCACAGTAAAGAATTTCTTCCTAATATCTAGTCTAAATCTACTCTCTTTCAGTTTAAAACCATTACCCCTCATCCTATCACTACATTCTCTGTTAAAAAGTCCCTCCCCATCTTTCCTGCAGGCCCCCTTAAGTACTGGAAGGCTGTTATGAGGTCTCCCCTGAGCCTTCTCTTCTCCAGGCTAAGCAACGTCAACTCTCTCAGCCTATGCTCATTGGGAAGGTGCTCCAGCCCTCTGATCTTCGTGGCTCTCCTCTGGACTCACTCAAGCAGGTCCGTGTCTTTCTTATGTTGACGGACCCAGAGCTGAACACAGTACTCCAGGTGGCATCTCACAAGAGTGGAGTAGAGGGGGAGAATCACCTCCCTCGACCTGCTAGCCCTGCTTCTTTTGATGCAGCCCAGAATATGATTGGCTTTCTGGTCTGCAAGCACACATTGCTGGCTCATATTCAGTTTTTCATCCACTAATACCCTCAAGTCCTTCTCCTCAGGGCTGCTCTCAATCCACTCATGGCCCAGCCTGTCTTTGTGCTTGGGATTGCCCCGACCCAAGTGCAGGACCTTGTACTTGGCCTTGTTGAACTTTGTGAGGTTTGCATGGGCCCACCTCTCAAGCCTGTCAAGGTCCCTCTGGATGGCATCCCTTCTCTCCAGCGTGTTGACTGCACCACACAGCTTAGTGTTGTGAGCAGACTTGCTGAGGGTGCACTCAATCCTGTCGTCCATGTCGCCAACAAAGATGTTAAACAGCACCAGTTGGAATACCGACCCCCAAGGAACACCGCTCGTCACTGGTCTCCACTCGGACATCGAGCTGTTGACGGCAACTCTTTGAGTGCAACCATCCAGCCGATTCCTTATCCACCAAGTGGTCCATCGGTCAAATCCATGTCCAATTTAGAGACAAGGATGTCATGCGGGACAGTGTCAAACGCTTTGCGCAAGTCCAGGTAGATGATGTCCATTGCTCTTTCCTTATCCACCAGCGCTGTAACCCCTTCATAGAAGGCCACCAAGTTTGTCAGGCACGATTTGCCCTTAATGAAGCCATGTTGGCTGTCACCAGTCACCTCCTTATTTTCCATATGCCCTAGCATAGTTTCCAGGAGGATCTGCTCCATGATCTTGCTGGGCACAGAAATAAGACTGACTGGCCTGTAGTTCCCCGGACCTTCCTTTTTTTCCTTTTTAAAAATGGGGGTTATATTTCCCCTTTTCCAGTCAGTGGGAACTTCCCCAGACTGCCACGACTTCTCACATATGATGGATAGTGGCTTTGCTTCTTCATCTGCCAGTTCCCTCAGGATCCGTGGATGCATCTCATCACGTCCCATGGACTTGTGCACCTTCAGGTTCCTTATATGGTTTTGAACCTGATCTTCTCCTATGGTGGGCAGTTCTTCATTCTCTCAGTCCCTGCCTTTGCCTTCTGTGACTTGGGCGGTGTGGCTAGAGCACTTGCCAGCAAAAACTGAGGGAAAAAAGTTGTCAGGTACCTCAGCCTTCTCCATGTCCCTGGTAACCAGGTCTCCTGCTTCCTTCCGGAGAGGACCCACATTTTCCCCAGTCTTCCTTTTATCACCGATGTACCTATAGAAGCTTTTCTTGTTGCCCTTGACATCCCTGGCCAGATTTAATTCTATCAGGGCTTTGGCTTTCCTAACCTGATCCCTGGCTGCTCAGAGAGTTTCTCTGTATTCCTCCCAGGCTACCTGTCCTTGCTTGATGTGTGCCTTGGCACTGATTTTGCTGGAAAGCAGTGATGAATCAGTTTTTACAAGTGTGAATACTCTTTCCAGTACAGGTTTCCCTTTCCTATGTGCTCAGGGTGTTCAGCTCAAGAGTTAGGGTTCAGGTCTCTCTCTCATTTAACCAAAGTATGCTGGAAGTTCCTTCTGCATCTGAAGGGAAGTGAGGATTGTTGTCACTGTTGCCCAAACACCCAATCCTGCAGCTGACACGATCATTTGGTCTGCCTTGGTGAAGAAAGGACACACTCTGCCGTGCATGCTACATGATTCTCTTTGCAAAGTTCTTGAAAGTTTCATGACCTTATATATGTGCCACACAGTATCACAGGCAAGCTTCTTGCTAGCTTTTACTGAATTTATAAAAGTGACTACAAATCTACCCATTCCAGAAGACAAATGTTGATAAGTTTACCATTCTGAAAAGAAACCCTTTCACAGGCATAGACCTATATACAGAGGGAGAGATGCTCTTTCCTCTTCCCTTACACCCATTTATTTTATCTAGAAGCAGAGAAACATTTGGCTGAAAAGCAGCTGATTTCAATTATTGCTTCTTTTATAACAATGGATCTTTAGTATCTATCTGCTAAGCGAGGTCAGTCCCACTGAGCAGCACCCTGTTCTGTTTTAAAAAAAAGAGTCCCTGTGTTCTCAGTAAAAGTGCAAGGGCTGCATCTGAAAAAGTCACAGGCCTGTAGAAGGGACCATTGTGCAGTATGACCTCTGCTATAACATAGATCGTTGAAATGCCTGGAATTAAGTCCTGTTTAGAGGAACAACATCCCTTGATTTTAGAAAGGCAAGTTACTGCAAATCTGCCCCAGTCATTGGTGGGGTGTTGCAAGGGTCAGTTACTCTCAGGAAGACCTCCACTTTACCAGATAAAGCACATTGTGTTTCTCTGAGATTATTCCCTTTACTGTTACTAAAATACATATCACAGTGTCTTGGACTGGTATAAGTGTCTAAGTGACTGTAATTTTTGAATTTGATCATTAGACTTGTTGGTTTCTGAAGGGTTGGAGCATTATTGCAGTATAGGAGATGTATCTGATGGAATAGTTCTGGAAATGGTCATATTTTGAGATAGTTCTTAAAAGTCTTGAACAGATATCATAACTGATGCCATTTTGTTCTTTTTTACTCGTCTTTCTAATCTTATGCTTCACGGCTATTCATTTCCTCCAATATTCTTGCTAAGGAGTGCTGCAGATGCAAAAAGTTTGTGTGAGTTCAAGACTGAATTAAGAGTCTGGAAGAGATAACCTTTGGGGAAGTAGGCATACAGCATAGATTCAGAAAATCCCCTGTGCTAAAATAATTGGAGGTTAAGGGGAGTATAAAGGAGCAAATATCATATATCCTTGCCTTGTTCTTATTCTCTTGTCGGAGTTCATTTGAGTTCAGTGCTGGATTCTGGCTAGAGACACTCTGGCGCTGAATCAGTAAGACTTTTCTTATGTTTTTTTTCTTATGGTGAGTGCTCATCCTAGGGATGAAGAATCTTTTGATAGTTTTGTTGGTTTTGTTTTTTTGGGGTTTGGGTTTTGTTTTTTTTTTTTTTTTTTCCTGGAGGATGTGCTACTCTCTTGATTCAGTAGGGTGCCCATTTTCTTCTGGTCTCTACTGCTCTATCCAATACCAGAAGTCTAGAAGGATCTTCATGTCATCAGGTCTTTTTATTAGGTTAGATTTGTGCTCTCATTCACTACTCAGATCTTTGGGTAGATGTTTTTGTCTGTGCTACTTCCAATAAAGAAAGTGATGGCTCTATCTTTCCCTTTATAGACCTTGTACTAACAGCGAATGAGTGTTGGTAAGGTGTGTTAGGGTCTAGACTGTTGTATCTAACATGTTAAACCTTCTGCATTCATGTGTGATTTCAGCAACTGCCAAATGTGACTTTTTAGTAAATTTGTATGAAAATAGTTAAGATGTGTGACTGGGAAGACAGTGATACAAGGACATTTGCTGAATTACCTGGGCTGAAATCACTTGCCAAAAGATATACCACAATTAGAATAGAATTCAGAATTTTACCTGATTTCAGTCCAATGGCTCTGTTCCAAGACAGTTCTAGTTCCTTATATGATGACTTCAGTAAGAGTCACTTGACAGTTGAATGTTTTTACTTCACCAGAATTGTGTTAGACACTAAAAAGATTGTCTCCCTCTGACAGAGGTTTCACTCAGTGTAATTATTGTACTAAACAGCTACTAAAATGTCATCCACACAGATTATTTCATTATCATTTCCAACAGGACTGTAGCACAGGCTGTCTGTTCAGCTTGCACTCTTGTATGATTTGTTGCCATTACCTTCAGCGCTGTCTTGGCACACAAAGTTATTAGAAAGATGGTGCAATGAGAGATGGGTAGTTAAAAGATGCATAGATGCAAGAGGCGATGATAGAAAAAGGTTGCCTAGCTAGTAGGGTGGCTGGTGCACAAATAAAAGTGCATATGATTATGTGCAGAGTGTAGGTAGGCCACATATCTTTACCATTATACAACAAAGCTGACTATCATGAATAAAAAAGCACTGAGAATAGGTGATGTGAAGCTGGTGTCTCTGGTAGGAAATGAAAAACTTGGATGTGAGTTGAGAAAACAACAAGCACTGCCAGTCCTATCACTTTGGAGACGTAGCCAAGTACAAATACTGAGCACTGGGAGGACTGCAGGCTTGATTGGAAGCTTGACTTTATGTGATTTTTTTTCTTTTTTCTTTTTAATAAACACATGAAACACAAGCAAATACAGAAATGTTTAAATGTAGTGTGTTACAAATATATTTCATAGCATCATCAGATCAAAAGAAAAAAAACCCACATAAAGAATTATTTCTTTGCATCCCTATTCTGAAGAAGAGTAGACTGGCAGTGACAGCTCTTTAGAATCCATTTGCTGTGGTAAATGACTGAAAATATTTTAAAGCATTTTTTGAAAAATCTTTTTTATAAAGCACCTGTTTCAGAACCAAATGAAGAAAAGGAACTCAGGGAAATGATGAACATATATAATCTGTATCATTCCAGTGCCAAGAAGCACCAAACCCATGGAAAGCTTTTTGTACTGTGTGCCTTATCAAAAAGGTGGTGGAAGATAGCCCTAGGCTCAAGATGTTTATGCCCTGGATTGCTACAGAGATGGAAAATATGATTTGCCATTATCCCATTTTTACGGAGGTAGGAACAGTAGGACAAAGCAACCATGTAATTTGCAGGAAACTGTGACAGAGTCAGGAAGGAAAACCGAACTGTTAAGATCTCCTCATCCTGGCATCCCTCCACTTCATGAAGATCTTGAACATGCAAACAAGGTCAGGATTGAATTTATCATTTTCAGAGTATGGCATGGGACTTGCCCTGGGTTACCTCTGTTGAAATTGTCTTCTAACAACAGCTGTCCTATGCCACCGTATGTCTGAGCTATGCTTTTTCTGTATTTTCTTTGAAGCCCATTTTTTCCCTCCAGTTGTAAGGACTAGTTAATGACTCCTTTGTTGGAAACATGGGCTTATGGCTCAAGCTTTGGCACAAACAGTTGCCAAGACAATTAGCCAAAAAGTTTTAATCAACAGAGATTTCCCTGTAAAAACATGGCTGCTTCCAAGCTAATCAACTTGCAGTAATGACTGAACCTGCTGATTATGTACAGGAGTACTTAGACTAGAAATTTTGGCTAACACTAAACTTTTAACTGTTCAATACCAGTATTTATTACACATCACAGCTCTTCAAGCTAGATTTCTTACTCAGAAGACTGCCAAAAACCAGTAGTCATGAGCAGATGTTGTTTGCATGGTCTTGAATAGTGTGGTTTGCCTGAGAAAACAGGATAGATCTATGAAAATCATGGCTTTGTAACACTGACCTGTGCTTCTTGTTTTCAAGAGAGGGCAGGGGGTTCCTTTGTAAGCTCTAATAGCTAAGAAAAACTTCACCCAGTATTTCAAATGTTTTGTCCATGTTGTTTGGTACTGACTTCCTCCTTCACATCCTCCCAGAACTTGGGTCTGCAAAATCCAGTCACTAAAAATTAGCTGTATTCCGTCAGCTATGATAGAAAATAACCTCTGTGAGTCAACAAAAATAAAGTGATCATTTGTTCATTTATCAAGTGCAATTCTGGATGAGAAAAAATATTTTTTCTGAATAGGAATGGGAGAGCCAGGACTGCATGTCTTTGTAGCAGATCAGGAATTTTCCATGAAGATCTGAACTTCGTGTACACTGTGTTTTATGTTTTAATTGGTGCTATGAGGGACCTGGAATTTCACTGTGGCAGTAAGTTATGTGATTTAAAAATTAAATTTTGCTCCAAATAAGATTCAGATGTTGAAGTTTCTCAGGGATGAAAATATTAGTTCAGGGTCAACTAAATTTTTGCAAACCCATTTTTAGCTTAATACAGCATTTTAAGTAAGTCAGGTTTTGGGAGGGGTTTCACTTGGTTTTCATTTGGTTTGTTTGGTTTTTTGGTTGTTTTTTTAGAAGAAATTCCTATCAACATAGATACATTCCCACCTAATATTTCTGTCTATCTGGATGAAATAACATTTCTGAAGGAAAACACATTATGCAAGATTTATTTATTGAATGTTTCTGGTTTTGGAGCTTGTTTTGTTCCTTCCTTCATCTGTAAAATATGAGCTAATATGTAGCCTGAGAATGTGCTCTGAATAAAGGGCAGAAAGTAGCTATCATATCTCAGAGGAAGAATTGGGAAAGAGTTGTTCTCAGCAAGTCCCTGTCCCTCTCCTGGTTGTGACTGACACGATTTCCTGAAGTTATTTCCAGACATACAGTCCACAGTGTCATAGGATAAGGCAGTCATTCAATCGATCTCACAAGGCAAATCACATTAATAATCCCACCCTTTAGAAAAGTGTCCACAATGTTTTTCTTTACCTCTGGGACAAAAATATCTAACATATAAACCATTATATTATCAAAAAGTGATATGAAGTTTTCAACAGATGTTTGCCAAATACCTGCATTGAATTCCCCAATTGACCTTTGCAGTGTCAATAACCAACCAATGGTTGGTAGTAATAGTGCTGCAGTGATTCAGTAGTAATGCAATTCCATTCATTATTGCTTTCACTGGAACGCAAGACATGTGACTGGCAAAGACATCTTCTGCCACTGAACCCAGCCTATGTTATTATAGAGAGCAATGTCATATAATTCCCTTAAGAAATTTATTAACGTCTGCCTTAAAACTGTTTACCCACTGATAGTCTTGGAAACCAGTTCTACAATCTTACTAACCTAGTGGGTAGGAAATGTCTGCTAATTTACATTTTTAATTTATTCAAGGCAAGTTTATGTCAATGTATTAATGGGTCCCAAATTATCACTTAATTTAAGTAGCTCCTTTAGCTCTTCCTTCTCCGTGGAGATTTATTTTCTCCCCATGATGTATTTATAGGGATCAGTTCTATAATCTCCCAGATTGTCTTATGTTAGAGCAAAAAGGACAAACTCTTCTATCCATGTGTGATAAGCTCTCCATGCCTCCAGTCAGCCTATCAGTGTTCTCTGTAACTGCTTATATTTGATCTTATATTCCTTGAATGCAGGTAGCCGGAACAGTACACAATCTTCCAGACAAACTCCCCTTATGATGCTGTTAATATTTCTCTGTCCATAATAGGAGAAGTTTGCCTGATTACCAGTCAGAATTGTGTCTAAGGCTTTGATGTAGTTCAAAGTGTTGTCCACTACACCCAATGTCTGTCTAGTTCTCTGTCATTTCCAGTTTCTGAGCTCATGTCCTATAGCCTGTTAGTAGCCTCCAAGAATGTGACCTTGTGGTTTACACAATTAAGTTTCATCCCATTTCTGCTAGCATTTTCAAGGTCACCCAGCTCTTCCTGTCTGGTATTCTGATCATCCTCTATTAATGATGCTTTTCAACTTAATTAGAGCACTCCCACTTTTGTGTCATGATTCTTAATGAAAATAAGTAATCCTGGAGGAATTCTACTACTAATGGTTCTAGAACAATACTTCTCATTTTAAGACAATCTGTTGTTGTACTGCCTTTGGCGAGCTACTGGCTCACATCAATTAACTGAAAAATGTCCAATTTTTTCTGTACAAAGAATGCTTCCTGACAACCATCTTCTAGCTGATGACAATAGATTATGAGGGCAAGCAGTATAGGGATTCTTTCTTTCAATATTTAATGCTAAGTTTGAAAAACATGACCCACTGTCAAAGTACAACACAGAGGAATCTTGCAGTGTTAGTAAGCTGCACATGATGGTCAAGCAAATGAAAATTTCTACATTTTGTGGCTGCCTAAAGAAAATAAAAAGAATTTGTGATTGTAACCAAAATAAATGTCTGCAGCCTCTGCAACGCAATACATCAGTCGAAATCAATATAACTATCAGACAAAATAATGTTCTACTGTGTCTTGTTAGCCTGTCAAGCTAATCCATGCAAATAGTCTTTATGCATAACTGTCTTACTCAGATACTTGGATGTAATCCATCAAACACTTCTCATCCATTAAATATAATTATATGCTTTGTTGGAATAACCAGATGTTTAGTGCTAAGCTGAGCAGATGTCTGTGCTTCATACCGGAAGGTTATAAACCTATTTACACCAGCAATAAACTACAAGTATTAAAATGATGGAGGAAGTGAGTAGTTCTCACTTCATTTTGGCAAATTGCCAGTAATTCATTCTCTTTGGATCAGCTTAAAAAAGGTACTAAGTTTGCTACAGGGTAAATTTGACATAGGAGTTCATAAAACTTGGCTGACCTTTTGTAATGAGTGTAATGATGACCACTTTTGGTCCCTTAAATAGACTTAATTAATCTTGCAGTGAGTTTGTTTTCAAAGATTTTGGGCCAGATTTTGTACAGGGATAAATAGAAGGCACATAGTTAGAATGGTTCCCTTTCACTGCAGGAATGTCTTTGGGGGAGGAAATGCAGCCTATACTCTCAGAACAGTCTTTTGAAATGTAAGACTGGCTTTACGCAAACCTGTCCCTTTGTTCAGTGCACCTCCTTCTCCTCTTCCCCAAAATCTGAAATCCAGATTCAAAGCCCTCAAGTAATAGTCTGCTTAAATGCCTGAAATGTGTTTATTCTGAGACAAAAATAAGTGATAGCCTAGAATTTCTTGTCTTTCACCCAAATATATATATATCTTACCCTGCTTGTCTGAACTTTAGTCTATTTTCACCAGCTTATCTGCAAGGACAACTCTGCTGAAAAAAAATTTCCAAGTAGAACTCTGCTGGAAACATGGATATGGGTATTTTTAAGGTGGCAACTAGAGCTACAGGACTAATTTCCACAGGAGTGCATCTGCTATGTTATACCTGCAGTCCAGTAAGCCACTTAAATGCTTATGCACACAAATACTTTTACAGAATCAACATTAGAAATTTCTCAGACACATACAATGAACTTTTTTTTTTTTAAATAATTTTGATGATCTAGAGAATTACCTTTTTTTTCTGTTTGTGGAATTCCTTTAATTTCTAAGCATTTTGGCAGTATCAAGTAACCCTGAAATACATATATTTCTTCAACTGAAAAAGTTAACTGGGACAAGTAAATAATTAGTACATCTGGTTTCTTGAGTTGAAGCAATTCAGGATAAATGGTGGCAGGAAGAGTGACTCATAAGTGAAGGATCTTAGAGCAGGAAGAAAGTCTAGAAGCCCAAAGAAGAGGGCTGGCTTGGGCATCTTTTTCTGTGGAAAAGCAAGAAGAGATCCTCAAGAGGTGCTAGTACATTGGGGAGACATGAGGGAGCCAATAACTCTGCCGACTTCTAGAAGAAAAGTCTCAGGGAGGTAAACAGTTCTTGCATTTTGAACAAAGAACAGATAATGTGAGGCAGAAAGGGAAGTAATCCAGTATAAGGACTCATGAATAGCAGTGGAGGAAACAGGTGCTCATTGAGTAGACATCTGTCTGCCCGCTTGGGGTTTATCTGTTTTTCAAAGTAGGATTCCTCTGGGGTTAGCAAGGAATGGAAAGACAGGAACCTACAAGACAGAATTACTCAGAAGCAGAGAAAGAAGGCAATATGACATTGGTCAAAATGCAGTTATCTGCAAAGAATTAGACAGGAATCTGAAGGAAAAGACCATAGCAGCTTGTGAAAAACTCTCACCAGGGACTCAGAGCCGGGGAAGATTTAGTTCCCTACAGGGCACCAACCTGAACCAGGTTAAGGCCTTGGTTCAAGAAGAAAGAAATATTTAAAACAGTGAAAAAAGACTCACTTCACTGATTATGGGGAATTGTTCTGAAAAGTCACATGACATTATTCCTGTTTCCTGATCTGATGAGCTTTGCAAGATTTCTGGAATCAATTTTTCTTTAATATTCATCCCTGCACCTTTGAAGAAAAAATTCCTTTTTCATGCCCATAAACTATGATCAATTGCAGTTACGCACCCTGAAAATGTGGTTACAATTGCACTGGGCAACTAAGCTAAAATTGGGATGCAGGGCATTTATATCCATTTCTTCTTCACAGAACACATCCCATCCTCCCACAGAGCCTGAAGAATAAATAGATCCTTTTTAAACATTATCAAGGAGACAGCTTGTCATTGCACGTTAGCTGACTCATTAAGATTTCTATTTCAATGATCATCTAGGCTGATGGAGGGCCATTGAGCTGTTAAGATAATCTCACTCTAATGTCTGCAAATACAAGTTCTGTTTTAAAAGTTTTCATGTGGTTTGCAGTTATTGAGTCATATTTTTTACTTCTACTGAATGCAATCATGAAATGTTATTTCAGTAATGGCAAAACAGTTTGAGATTAAATTATTGAACAGCAACTATTACCTCTCTGTATTTGTCTTCAGCTATTGGCAATACTGTTTGAGCGGATCTGCTCTGACCCTTTCTTTGGGTGCTGGATTCCTAACCTCTTTGACAAACTCTATTAGTTTGCATTACTCAGCACTGGGTAATGCTGACCTGAAAAGGAGGGCAGTCGTGTGACAAAGTTGTTGTTTATTTCTGGTCTGTGACACAGATTGTCTGTGAGACGTTAGATAACTCACATAATTTTTTTTGAGTCTTGATTCATTAGAAGAAATAGAGAGACATTACTACTCTATTTCCATTACGATTTTTCCGTTTCATTTACAGCATCACGACAGTGGAAAATACAAGCACATTGGCATAAGTGTTCAACAATCAGGACTTGCCTTCACCATTCTTAAATCCTAAAACTTCATTTCCTGTTTTTCTTTGCTACTGAATGTTTCACACTGACATTTTGCAGGTAGCCAAAGTTATGAGAAGTAGAATACATTTTCACTTTTTAATAAAAGTTGAGGTTGTCTGATAACAATATGATTCCTGCAAATGAGCTCTAAAAAAAATGTTGCAGGTTGCAAATCCCATGATAAAAATCAGGACAGATGACAACTGTGGCAGCATCTTGTGTTGTGTGTTGGTACTGTCTAGAACAAAGAGAACATTTTACTACGAAAAAAAAAATATGTTCAAATCTCAATATCCTACTTTATTAATCTGGACCAAAGACCATTCCTGATGTAAATTCATTGACACGTGAACTGAAGTATGTGAAATATTGCTGAGACTTATTTCTGCATTTTTAATCATACAAGGCAATCAATTAACAATCATGCTTCCCAGGGCTCCTCTGCCAGAGGAATGGTATTAACTAAGGGATTCAATTATCACTTCTGTTCAGTTTGAATTCATATGGCACCATGATAAATGGCTCCTACTGCTTGTAATAACAATACTTTGCACACATTTATTTTCTTGTGTTTACTTAATAATTAATATGCCACCCACAGTGACAATATGTGGGCTTGTTTACAAACCCTTCTGTAATCAATAATTGTTGTCCACGTGACACCAAGAAAAAATAACCCCAAACATTGCCATGACAACTCTTTTCTAATGCTCTCACACTAAAACCCTGCCTGGCTTTTGGCACTGCTAAAAGCCATGGAATATGAAGGCTGAGTAGTTGTGACAGTTTCTGCTTGATATTTAGGAAAGTTGTTTCAATATAGCCATGCTGGCTTGCTTAGGGCAATTTAGTAGTGGTAACATGGAGTACCGTTGGGCAAATCAACTGGGAAACAGATTTTCAGAAGTAGTTTGGGTATCTCAGCACTATTTCGTGCTATGCAAGACAGAAGCACCAGGCTCAGTTCCTTAAGAAGGGCACCAAAATTGTTGCTCACTTTTACCAAAATAGATGTACAGTCCTCTGTGAAATATAAAAAGGATGGGCAGGAATAGCAGTGAAAGTGTTTTCCACACACAGCTTAAACCCTAGACTGTTTCTGTGATCAAATAGTTAATTCTGTCTTCGGTGGCTTATTTAATCTTCCTGTTGTTTTTTGTAAAGCCTCAAAAGACCAGAGAACAAAATATTAATTTACTGAAATACTTAAATATTAATATAATCAGTCAAATCAGTCATTGAAAATACTAGGCTGCCAGTTACTAAAAGAAAAAGAAAAACCTCTTCAAGCCCCAAATGTGTGTATTTTCCCACGCAGTAAAGAATGAAGAATCTCCATTTTGCTGATGCATCACACATATGTAGAAATGAATAACGTAAAGGAGAAGAGGGATCTACACAGTTAATGACTCTGTTGCTTTCTAAGTGCCCATCATATCCTGCTCTAGTTGGGCATCTGACAGGCATTTGCACCAGAGAGGGTATTGGGTTCCTGTAATGAGGCTGGCTGAGAGGTTAAGGATTTTCAATTGATTTCCAATACATCTGTTAAGAATTATTCACTTCAAATGGTCCTGTACCCATGGCAAGCCAGTCTGAGTCTTGTTGACTTTTGGCTTAGGACAAAATGTTTTTTTAAGGAAAACTGTTAACTTCCCAGATTGGCAAGTCTGACTCTTGTTAAAGAGCAGTACAACCTCTAATAAGGCTGAGTCTTACCTACCACACCATCACTGAACTGAAATCCTCAGTGCTCTCCAGACTGGGAAAATCTGGACTGCCCAGCTAGGTGCCTGCCTAGCTGAATGGTGTGCATCAGCTACAAACTCATGACCTCTTTCATTTCATTCAAGACATTTGTGTATTTCTAGGAAACACAGGCTCTTGCTGTTTGTCTGAGACCTGTGACAGTCCAGACGCCATTGCTCTGGGCTTTCAGTGGATTTCAGGTAGAAGAATGGGAAGCAGGAGCATGCATGGCCGTGGATAAATAAATGAACAGAAGTTTACATACTTAGACAGGTCACACATAAATCTCTGGGGCACCTGACCACAATACTGTCATCTCCAGGTTTGGTTCGGATGGGAATAGCAAGTGGGGGAGGCTTTGCTTTCCTAGGTTCTCCATTGTTCAGCCCAGCCTTGGCCTTTTGCAGTCTGCTTGAGCATTATTTATTTGCTAAACACTGTGCATTGCCACTCTAGACCATGAGGTAGCTCTGAACAAAGAGAAATGTTGGGTTCTGCTTTACTACATTATATGTATAAGACAGATGTAAAAGTTCAGATCTCCAAGTCTCAAAGTTTGTCTGCCTTTGAATCTAGGTTTCAGCCAGGCATATTTCTTCTAAATCCTGCACATATATTCATTGAAAATGCTGTCAAATACAGCAAGGTTAAGGCTTTGGGACTTCCTCAATTCTTAATCCAATCCATACTCTGCTAGAAGTGCGGAAAAAAAGTAATGTGATAGCATCCTCCTAAACACCTATACGGCTGGGACATAAACTGAGTTTTATTAGAGGTCACTTTTGTACCAGAGGTAGCCAGAGTAAATTTGATTGCTCCATAAAAATCCAGACCTTTTTGGCTGCATTTCAAGAAGAATCTTGTTTCATGGTCTCCTTTTGTGAAATGGTATTTGCTATTAGAACTCCACCGAACAGGCACTGATGAGTCTATTCAGGCAGAAGAGATTAAAGGCTAGCCAATATCTTAGCTGTAGAACAGGTTATTTCATTCATACAGTTTGCTTGCCATAAAAATTGTTCTAACATTGGACTAATTTGGTTTTTTTCTCTCTCTCTTTCTCTCTCTCTCTCTCTCTCCCAAGCCTCGAGTGACATTATTGAGACCTGACGGCAGATGTTATTTCAAATTTCTTATGCTTCATTCTTTTTATACACCCCCCCAAGTTTAGTAAATAAACTAAGATCTATTTAATGCTTAAATTTAGAGAAATCCCACTATGCCATAGAAAATGTGAATAGCTGGCAGCTCAGTTGTCTGCATTGGTTCTGCTCATTGTTCCTGGGAGGTGTCCAGAGCTGCCATGCTACCAGCTCACTCCCTTTCCAGGAAACAAGAAACCAGCCTGAAGCCCTGAAACCTAAAATTAGATTATGCCCCCTTCCTTCTGCCTTTAGGCATACTAGCTTGTAGTAGCACATGCCCTGCAAATAACCTTCACAGTTCCACTGGTACTAACCATGTGTTAAGACACTTTTGAATATAAGGAAAAAAGACACACTGATCCAGTGGATGGACTCTATAGAAACTGTGAATGGTTGCACAAGTAATTCTAGAGATGTCAACAGGGTATGACCCGAAAGCAGATGCTTATTGATGACTGTCATGGTTTAACCCCAGCTGGCAACTAAGCACCAAACAGCCACTCGCTCACTCCCCCGCAAAGAGTAAAAGTGAGAAAGCTTGTGGGCTGAGATAAAGACAGTTTAATAGGTAAAGCAAAAGCTGCACACGCAAGCAAAGCAAACCAAGGAATTCATTCACCACTTCCCATGGGCAGGCAGGTGTTCAGCCATCTCCAGGAAAGCAGGGCTCCATCACACTTAATGGTTACTTGGGAAGACAAAACACCATCACTCCAAGTGTGCCCCGCCTCCTCCTTCTTCCCCCAGCTGTATATGCTGAGCATGTCGTCATATGGCGTAGAATATCCCTTTGGTCAGTTGGGGTCAGCGCTCCCAGCTGTGTCCCCTCCCAACTCCTTGTGCCCCCCCAGCCTGCTCGCTGGTGGGCTGGGGTGAGAAGCAGAAAAGGCCTTGGCTCTGTGTAAGCTCTGCTCAGCAATAACAAAAACATCCCTGTATTATCAACAGTGTTTCCAGCACAAATCCAAAACATAGCCCCGTCCTGGCTACTATGAAGAAAATTAACTCTACCCCAGCCAAAACCACCACAATGACCTTATGAATATCCTTGTCTAGTTGTTGGTTTCTAGAATAGAAATCAGAGTTGAAGTTGTCCCTCTACAGATATAGTGGTGAGGGCTGCTCTTCTAGCATTTCTGGCTGAACTTGAGATATGGAATAATTGAACCTTTACCACCACCAAAGGAAGGGACCCTCCCTGTGACTGGGTCTATCTGCACAATTTGATATGGAGAGGTGGAGGGCTTCCAGTCTAAACTGAGAAGTGACATTTCTGCAGTTCAAACAATGATACTGGTTTGCAGTAGATCTGCTGGTTGAAAAGGTGGTGAGGAGGGAAACTGGTTTTCATTAACTTAAAAATATTTTTAGAGGATGAGTTTTGGAAAAAAAAAAAAAGTTATATTTCACTGTGGGTCTACCAGAAACATTTCATTTAAATTGAGATAAGGTTCTGTACCACTTTTTAGCTTATTTCTAACGTTGTCCTCTTGTTTATTTCCTTGTCCAGTTTTGTAATTTAAAAGCTTAGTTTTGGAATTGTTGAAACACTTTGAACCTATCTCCTTCCCCTATTTAATATACCATGTGTGATCAAATCTTTAAATATTTTCTCCAAACCTTTATTTTCCTTCAGCAAAAGTTGCTCTCCATCTTAAAAAACAATAAAATAATTGCAGGAGAGAAAGGAAGTTTGCTCTAGTTTGGTAGAATGGAATTAAATAAAATTAGTGCCATCTACTGGTTGTGAGTTCTAACCTGTAGATTCCTTAACCTCCTATGCACTTTGGCATTGCAGTACTTGCCTTATATTAGAACTCATCGTTATTCAAGAAAGATAATAAAATACTTCATCTCTCCACTGTCTCATGCTTCTGGATGAGCAAAAGACATTCTGTCGTAGTCTTAAATTATAAGTAAAGACACTTTATAATTAAGAAGGTGCCATTAATCAAATCAACCAGCAGTAGCTGAGTGTTTTAATTATACACAAATATTGTATTTAGTCTCTTCCTTTTGGTTATTCATCACCTCCATCCACTAGACTGCTGTCTATTTATTATTTATTAAATCCTGCTGAAGACTTGCTATATTTTTTATGAGCATAAGAAAGGTGCTTCAGAATTGATACCAACATTGCTTTTTTAACCATAAAGCAGAAAGTCATATTTATATTTATAACTGCATTATGTGTACTGTGCTCTTAGCTGTACATGCATTTGCCTGTAGCAATAATTTCCATTTATTATATATAGTGACTTTTGATAATTCTACTTTTTCTTGCACACTTAGAATGCACCCGAACTAAATGGGATTTCTGATGGATTATTCACCTTTCTCTTAGGTAACAAAGTTAACTTTCAATAGTAAGGGAACAGACAATAATAGAACTTAAAATTGTCAAATCAACAAGATGCATCTTTGGTCTTATAGACTTGGATTCCCGAGTCAGATAAGGTTGTCAAATCACTTCAAAATTAGCATGAATCAAGAACTCAATACTGGTTTAAAACAACTGATAATCTTGTTTTTCTTACTAAGAAAGCAGAATAGAGAACAAGAATTTCAGGTTTCCAAAAGTTATCAAAGTTTCAAAGTTATCTTTCATTTTAGTTACTGTAAACCTTCGACCTTTCCAAACATGTAGTTGTTGGGGAAATAAAATCCCAACCCCCAAAATATATAATTCCTGGAATCTGAGAAGTACAAGATTTACTCCTCACCAAGAGGACTGAGATTTCAACCTGCATATGCTCAGACAGCAACTCTAACTACAGTGCTGTTGAACAAACTGTGCTGTGCTTTGAATTGAAATTTGCATTCTGGGAAACCAGTGAAGTCCAGGTTAAAGCATCACAATTGCACCTTAATTCCTGTTTCTAACATTTCTTTCCCGTAGGATAGTTCAAACCCTTCAGATGTGCTCAGCCATTAAAAAATAATAATCACAGGGATATTGAGGTCAAATCTGGAGCCAGTACCCACCACTTTGTGAAAATGGAAATCTTGGTGTTATGTTTTATTTTCAACATCAGAAGTCATGAGCTGTTCAGGATGCTCATCATGATGCTGGACACCTCATTGAGAGCTCAGTATGTGTCCTGATCATGGAGAAGCAATTTGGCAAACATCTACAAGCATGAAAAATGGGAGGACAGTTTAGTCAAAAAGCAAAAGGTGGAGACACCTGCTAGGAAAGAATGAAGGAATTACCTCTTTTCCCCCACAATGAATCAGTGTATACCTGCTTCATCTTCATTGATTACATGTTTCTCATGTTCTCCAATTCCCATCTCCCCTTATTCATTCATTCGTGTTGTGATGAGCCCTAAAATAAAATCACAATAGAAATATAAACAGAATTACAATAGCTGGGTGTAGGTAGAGAAGAAAAAAATATATTGGCATTTATTCTCACGGATTATTTGGAAGACAAGGAACAGTTAAGGCTTCCTTGCTTCTAGGCCTTTAAATATCCAACTTTCATTCTGGACTGAACCCACCTGTCTCCATATTTAGTAAAGAGGAAGAGAAAAAAAAGAGAGGGAGAAAACTTAGGGAAAATCTGTTGTCCCTGAAGGTACTTCTTTTTGAGAAGACTTCCTATTCTCTCCTCAACAGCTGGGTCACAGATACAGATGGTGTCCAGCAGCACTTTTCATAGCCAGAAAGAATGTTGGGCTGGGGACCGTGTTTGGATTTGTGAAAAGAAAATTGGCAGAGTGGGACAGGACAAAATTGGGTTCCTTGGGTTCACCAGTAGCACATGTCCCTATCCTGAGTCTTTAGTATCCTTTAAGATAACAACTGCTGCCACAACTGAGCAGAAAGAGAACAATTTGTTTGCAACAATTCTCTTGTGACCCCATGGACTGATTGACAGCCTTATTTACAAATTGTGCCATTTGGCCTTGGCCTTTTGACAACTCCTTTCACAAAGGGTAGTTCATGCCTGAAGGAAAGTCATTGAAATACTTCTTTTGATGGGAAGATAATGATTCAGTCATTTTTTTGTGTGCTTGAAGGGTACTGTTGGGCAGATCAATGCAAGTGGAGAGTTTAAATGCCATGGACATTGTGGGGAGTCACAGCAGTGCTATCACAAAGCTCAAGTTTTAACATAGATGTAACGAACTGGACTTCTGTAAACTGAAATCTATCATGGAACCATTTTTTAAATGAAGTGCCTTGCCCTTTTCCGCCTCATTTGATTTCATCACTATCAACAGTAACCTATACTGTCTTAGGGATGGTTGCATAGACACATTGATTTAATTTCAGCTACTTTTAGCATTCCTAAAATGAAGCATTTAATTTAAGCCAGTCAAATTCTGTAGTCAGAGGGGATAGATATTCCCCTCCAAAAGATCCCTCCCAGCTACCTGTGGATAGGATAAATGATTGCTTGTGTCCATCTCATTCAGAAGGAGTTAGTGCCCCCTGCCCTATTTCTGACAGCCATCAAGAGCACTTGACAGTCACAATCTCCACTATGAAATCTCTTCTATTTATCCTGCCAATGGCAGTCTGGACCTGCCCTGGTCTATGCAGACTCTTTTACCCCTTTGCTCTCTTCTTCTGGATGGTAATGCAAAGGCAAAGCAACACGGACTAATTTGCACAGCTATTGCTGAGACGTCACATTCTAATGAATGGCTTCTGTCTCCAGAGTCCGTCAGTCTCTTACCTTTGCAAGATTTATCTGCAGTGGCAATATAAAATTTCATGGCAGGCTCAGTTTTACAAAGTATTTTGTTGTTTGTTTGTTTGTTTTTTAATTTAGAAAACACTTTTATAGCTTAAATAATAGCAATCCCATTATTTACAATCCTTTCACTCTCTAGGTCTTTTCTTAGCTCATTATTTATGCTGATAGCTACTAGTGATAGAAGAAAGGAAATACTTATGAAAACCAATATGATTCCCTTCAGTTAGAATGTACTTGATCTGAGTTTTCTGGAATAAAATGTAGACAATGTCTCCAGTACAAGGTGAAGTGCTTCATGTACACTGTGGCAAATACATCTTTAAAAACATGTGGTCACAGCTTTTCCAAAAGTCTCATCTTCAATTCCAAATGAGTTGGTGCGCTTTTGAATGATTGACCTGGATTGTCTATAGTGTTATCTTTGGACAAAAAACCCCTGTGTAATTTAACATAGACCCAGAGGTTGTACCTTCAAAGACTAGCACTCACTAAGAGTATAGGACTTGGAAATCTGTGTGAAGTAGTTGACATTACACGGTAGAGTTTGATGAAGAGTCACCTAAGGTAGCAGACACCTAGCCGGCTCACGAAATACAGAAAGAATAACTCAGGAACACAGTACCCTACTGAAACAGCCACACTGCTGTCGGGACTGGATTCACATTTTTCTTCACTTCTATACCACAGCTTCTGGTCACATCAGTTTGGTTAAGCAGGAGTTTGAAAGTGTTTGTGCTACACTCATTTGCCATCTGTCTACTAAAGGGAACAGAAATAACCCTGTACTCTCTTAGGGATGGTCACACATGTACACAGACCAGGGCAGTCAGTTCTGAAATTCACTTCAACTCCCCAAATAAAACTAGCAAATACATAAACCCCTGAAATTGTTGTAGCAGCATGAATCATAATGCATAAGAGTGTGCAGTAGACAGTAACTTGATCAGGTTTCTTTAGGATTCTAGAAATCTTAACTAACTCATTAATTTATTTAACAAATTTCATTCCCCTTTTCTGTCTGTTAATCATCCAAAGAGAAAACTAGACTTTCTGTGTTGTACATCTAACAGTTTCTCTAAATGATTTCCAATCTCTAGATTATATGGGAGACAGTTGTTGTGCATTTCCAACACACAATTAAAGTCAGTTTTGAATTTAAGAAAGTTTTGTGTCTGCTGCTCATGGGGGAGGGAGGGGTAAGCTGTTACTTCTAGGTGTCTGTGTGAATACCAAATAGGAAATTTGTCTGCTGTGAATGTTCAGAAGCATGTACATACAGTTTATCAGTTTCATGAATGGCTTTTCACCAGCCTCCGTAAAGTGATTTATAATGATGACTCTTTTTAAATACTAGCTTCATATTCAAGGGCGATTCTTCTTCCAAAGCAGGGTGTAATATGGCTGCTCTCCATATGAGAATCACACTTGATATGTGAAAGCTATATTTAAAAGTGACACTAATCCAAATTTGGGAAGGTTAGCACTCCTGATTTTTAGACTTTTCACCTGAGGGATAGATTATGTCATCTTTATTGAGAAGAAGAGAGTGTTCATGGATAACTTGTGAATAGGATACATCTCACATAACTTTAACCCTATAAGAATCAGACATCCAGTCTAAAGGTTCTCTGTTTTGTCAAAGAATAAAGATAGGTAAATCTAAAGGGTGATCCAATCCACTTCTGTGGTCTCCCATCTGTCAGGCTAGGATGCCCTAAAGACACCGCTATTGTGGTTTAAACTATACAGAGCCTAGATGATCAACTGAGACAAGGTATCTGGCTTTTCAGCAACAAAAAATGGAAGGTGAATTAAGCTATAATTACAACTTTGGGGGTGGATAAAGTAGTAGAACAAATAATAAATGGAAGAAATAAAATTAAACCAAACAGATATTTTACCTGTCCTTTTAAGATCTCTAGTTAGTGATATCCTCAGTCTGTTTTCTTCTTTTCTATAATTATACTTTTCATTGAGTCAAAATCTATTATCCTGCTGTACAACATCTCTTGTTCCAAATCAGCACCTGCCAAATAAAAACTATCCTCACTTTCATTGCCTTTAATTTTCACGTCTGAAGATTCCTGAATACACTGTGGAGTTTGTTAAAGCTAGAACTGAGGTTTGGCTGCCACCCTTATATCATTCAATTATCCCTTTCTCTTACAAGGGTTTATAAAATATTCCCTGGTCAGAAACCTGACTTCTTTACTGGATCACAATCACTGATAGAAAGCAGCTGTCAGTGTTATGATCTAAGGGTTTAACTCTGAAGTATGAAATTGTCTGCTGGGGGAAGAGTAGAGTAGTGAATAGTAGATTAAATGAATAAGGAAGGGAAAAAATCAAAACTCTGGTAATCTTAGTAAATCTAGATTAAGGTGGTTTGGTTTTTTTTACTTCTGCTGCCATTTTAAAATTCAGCCCTTTTGACTCAATACTTGTTAACTTAAGGTGAGCTTTGTCTACTTAATGCTAGGTGCATGTCTCCTTGTATGACTATGCTGTTTTAATAGATCTCCAGCATGAAGAATAATCACCCAAAGAATAGATCCCAGAAGAAACAGGATTGAGTGTAAAACATGTATCAAACATCTATCTGGAGAGGAACATTGTTTTATGGATGAAGGGCAAGGATGCGGAGGAAAGTGTCACATTTTGTTGGTAGCAAAGTCATCTTGGCTTATCTTGAGCACATGGTCAATGAATTCTCTTAGAGCTTTATTTATTCCTTTATTTATTTTTATTGAAAAGGACATTTTTTTAGTGTTTTACTCTGTACAGTTCTGTACATTGTGGGGACTGGTAGGGTGTTTGTCCTGTTGATGAATATAGAAAACTGATGTTTCCACAAGATCTGATCATCTACATTTAGATTTTCTTGGAATGATTATTTGGACACAGGTATTCCCTGATAAATACAAAAAGTCGATGTGCCAAATGATATCCTGATAGTAACAGGCCATGATGCTCTACAAGAACCTCAGTGAATGTAGAAATGTGACCTCTTCAGAAGCTGTGACTTTAAATTGAAATGCACAGTGTAAGATATCTCTTTTGCTCTGCTCTTGACTTTCATAGAATTTTCTTAATAAAAAAAAAGAAAAAGGATCAGTAAAACCTTACCAATACTTACTAGCCCTTGTTTCCAAACTACAGGCTCATCAGTATGTCCCACCATCCTTCTCCAAGACACCACGCTTAATTGTCCTTATGGCGATAAATCAAGAAGTGTCCATACCTTCACTGCAAATAGAAAGAGATAACTACTAAGCAAGTCAGACCAGTGTACTGTGGTGAGCTGAGCTGATGCTAAATATAATTTCTGCAGGGTTTTGACTTCATTTCCAGAGGATCTTATTGACAGAAGTGTATGAGCAACACACTTCCAGACACAAGGCAATTGATGATAAACAAAAGAATTATTACTAGTCATGAGGTATTTTATGCTAGCAGTTTGTTCTTCCAAAGAATAGTGCAAAGTCAATTAAGGAAAATTCTGAATAAAAATGCATTTATTTTATAGGTATATCTGTATAACTATAGGTATCTACATACACGTACAGCTGTAGAGACTTCTTTTTTTCCTTGGGAGCATGTCTACATCAGCGAAACCTTGTCAGAGCTCAATGAGCTTGTTTAAGGACTGAAGAAGTCCAGCTGAATCAGTTTAGTGCTATGCTTGTCCTAATTGTACCTGCTGAGAAGAATTACCTCCAGTGTAAGTTAATTAGACCTGTAAGTTATTATCCCTGTATTGTGTAGCACTATTGTGTGTGGCCATGCCAAGGTCACCCAGGGCTGGGTCATATTCTTCTTATATGAATTGCAGTGAGCCATGGAGATGCATCTCAGGTAATTAGTGACTGTGAAATCATGCCTCCTCAGTGCATGTCAGGGTGAATGGTATCCTGAACTGTCCTGCCACTGTGTTCATGCCTCAGAAAGTAACTTCTCGGTGGATAAGAATAGTCCATGCTTTGTCATACACTGTCACTTCCACTAAAAGTGAAACTTAATACCACTTGTGGAGTTTATTTTATCCCCATCTATTAAAAACTACTGAGGTTGGTATAAAGTGTATGGAGCACCTTACAGGCATTTTCATATTAAAATTTTTAGGTTTTGAGGTATTTCACCCCCTGAAAATTCCTACACATGATGGACATTCTTGGAAGAAACATAGCATAGCACTTACCTGAGATTTCTAATAATAAAGAGTTTTGTGGAAAACTAAGAATCATAGAAACACAGAATCACTTATTAAGGAAGAGACTGCTGGAGGTAGTCTGATAAAATCTACAATACCCCCTGCTCGATCTGGGACGTTATATTCATATGCTACTTAAGGACTATGAGAATGATAACTCAGTCAAAGAATCTATATTTTTAAAACAGTTCTCAAAGCAAGTAAGTATTTTGCTTTTAGATCTGTAACTAAGGTCAAGGGAGACTTTTTTCTGCAAAAATAGGCTTAATGTCATAAAACTTTCTTAACAGAATTTTGTAACTTAATCTTGCATTCATACTTCTTCATTATCATCTCTCTTAGAAACTCACATACCAATATCATACATATTTGTTTTAACCAACATTCTGAGCTGCATTTCTAAAAAAATATCTAAGGAGGGAATTGTAATTTATAGAAGTTCAGTAAGGTAAAGCTAGGACTACAAGATATCATTTATCTCATTTCTGTGAGTTAGATTATTGATTTCTTCCTCACCAATTCCAATAGCATCAACAGAAACCAATCAATCCATTGGAAACTATAACCTAAGTAACGTATCTTATATCTGTTTTTTTCAGCACTAAACTGGAATACCACTGGTGAAATCAATGGAACACCATCAGTTTGCATCAGCGGAGTTGCTGGTGCATCAGTTCTGGGATGCTTTGCAACCTTTTACACTCATGATACTTCCTTTGAACTCAAAGAGGATTTCAGCTTCATAGGGATACGAATCAGGCCTTGCATTTTAGATTTATGTAACTTGGAAGAATGGAGAATGCAGGATTAAAAGCTTCGGGAGTTTGCTAATGAGGTACATTCTCCTTACCCTATGAGCTGGCAGGTGTTGATGAATCACCACATATCTTCTACTTTTTGGTATCTTTTCTTATTAGAGAGATGGGTAGCAAGCTCCAGAAAGGACAGGAGGAAAGAAACTGTTCCTCCTTAGATCTGACCATTAAGACTTTCCACTAAAGATGCCTTCAAAGTGTTCTGACATTACAACAGACCACAACATGCTCCCAGGTACTACATGAGATTCACATCAAAGGTAAACAAAAGTGGGAATAATATTGTTGCAGAAAGGGGAGAAAAGAATTTATACAAAACAGAAAGAGAAAGGATTAAATAAAGGGAAAAGGAGAAGCAAGGGAGAAGGAAAGTTCAGCAATGTTGAGAATTAGACAGCAATCTTAATTATTTCTCTGAAACGGTTCCTGTACTGAACTCATGGGAGTCCACATGGCACATATTTATTTATATCCCAGAACACTGAATGCAATTACATGCAACAAAATGATCTGGCAATCTTAGAGGGATAGAACTGGCTAATACACATCCTTTCATCCTCAAAGTGCTTTAAAGTATCTCCAATGTTATATGAGGCAAAAGATACTGGCAGCTAGGGAACTTTTTTTGAGAAATTGAGTGTCTTGACCAGGGTGAGAGTTTGAACTAGCAGCTATAATCTCCTAAATTCCGGTCTTCTGCCCAGGGATCATCATTCTTGGAGAAACAAGCTGAAACCAACCCAACCCAAGCCATATTATGTTCTGGTACTCCAGTGATGGTGATATCAAAATGTCTTAGTGATACAGAGAATGAAAGACTGGTGAGAAAGAAACACATCAGGTCATAAAGACATGGCCTATTCCTGAACTTGACTTGCACAGCTAAAGTACCGGTTACCTGAAGCAGGCACTAGCATGAGGCATGCTACTTTATGGCAATGTCTGTTTGGCTGTGATTTGGCTACCCAGCACACCAGGCAAAATGACCAAAGACTAAAATGCAGCATGCTCTGATTAACTTGGCATACTGCTGCAGTGACAACAGCATATTGTCAGAGGCTTGCTGCTCCCTTCACTTTCAAGTCGAACAACCCAATTTCATCATTATTTACAAGCAGAAGGACAGTACTATGCAGCAGCTTCCAGTCCCATTTTCATCAATTCTGATATTTGACTTAGTTTACCATTTTCGATACATTTCATAAACATAGCTTGAAACTATCAGAACGGTTCATTAAAAACAACATGAAAGTTTTCACCTACTCAGCACATTCTCAGAACACACTTTTCTTCTGTTTTTAGTTTAGTGAGCACAATGATCTCATCCAACTTCAGTATATTCTGGGGTCTCTGCCCTTATTTCAGAAATCTAGCATAACATGGAATGCTTGCTGTGTTATTACCTATCCATTTTTGGCAGCCGAAACTTGAGTCTGTAGCTTAAGTTTTGCCACCCATTAAATTCTTCCTGAAAAAGCAGGTGATAAAGTTCAACCTTCTTTGGGACAAGAAAAAAAAAAAAAAAAAAAAGGTTGGAAGGTTGGACAAGGAAAACCAAAAATTGCTGAAGAAAAATGAGTATGTATGAGTTATCCTAATATCATTCCTGAATTTTCAACTTGCACGTGGAAATATCCCAAGATAATGTGTGAGATGTGGAGTTGTACAGTTCACTGATGTTTTTGTAATGATCTGAAGTTTTTGGAGTTGCAAAAATATTAACGTTTATCTCCCCTTCAGTCTTCATTACACATATGCTACTTTCTGCCATAGAAAAAAACGATTTTTATTATGATTATTTCCCATTATGATGTCATCCTATTCTGAATCAAAATAAGATATATAAGATTCATAATATTATTTAAGTCAATTATTTAAATGTCAAAGCCCATGAAGTTTCCATGATCACAAATTTGTATATGTCCTTTTTTTGTTTCTTTAATTTTCTTTTCTTTGATTCAAGTCCTCAGTGCTGCAAGAAACTTAGGGAATTCATCTTTATTAACAAATGAGGCTTTGTGAAAAATATTTATTGTCTTTCATTTCAAACAGTCCTCTTTAGTCATAAATGAGTATAAAGGAAGCATGACAAGCAATTTGCTGCATGGTAGATGATATTAATGACCTGCCACACTCATACCTCCTTGTGTGATCTGTGGCTATTACATTTTTTAAGTGACAGATTGCAACAGAGAATGTTTGGTGTCAGTTGTGTCCTGTTCTCTACTCCCTGTTAATAAGAAATGAGGAAAATAGCTTTATTTGGTGTAAGACCCATGCACCACCAGCACTAACAGTGTACTTCCCACAGGGCCAGTAGTGAATTCTCAGGGAAAGAACATAAGAAACCGGGAAACCACAGTGTCCTCCTACTAAGCTGGAGGATACCTTTTTGCTGATAGTGGTAGATGTTCAATCTGTTGATTATAAACATTCCTTTCATCATATTTAACTTTGTCATCACTCTGTGAATTCCCTCTGGAACAAGCATGACAGTCTTCTGTAATCATTCAAAAGTCCTAACATATGAAGGCCTTCAAATCCTTGTCATTGAGATTGATCCACGACTGGCAAAGTTGATGGAAACACTTTAACACCAAGTGTGTTTGCCAGAATAATGATGAGTGCTGAGAGGCTTGAGGACATTGGAGGCCAGGCTGAAAGACTGAGTGACAATAGCTGGAGCTGCTGCAACAGCATCCAAGGCTGTAGCTTGATGTTTGGGCACTCATGCCAACCTTGGGAGAGCAGGCCATACTGCCAATGGATACTCCAGTGGGATTTGCTGGGCTCATGATGACTATCTGGACTGCATCTCTCAGCCCACTTTGGAGAGTGTATGGGCTTGAAGGAGACACTTATCTTCCTTATCTCACTCTATTGCAAGATGGAGAGACACCAAATTTAACCATCAAGGCTATTGTAATGTTGCATATGTAGGGCTTGGATTCTACTTCCAGTTGGGCATAGTGAATTTCCACATTTCCCACACTGTCCTTCAAGCACTCGGTGCCCATGCAACCACCAGGGGGTTTCAGACCTTGAAATGGGAAAAAAATTACCAGAGCTTTAGGTATTCCCAGTGATTTCCTATTCTCCTGGATGAATTTTTTTGACCAAGTGAAAAGTGACCTTTGTGAAAACAAAGCTGCCTGTCACTGCGCAAAAAGAATTTTTGAAATCCTATGGATTTCAGACTGGCTCCTTAAAATACCTGCCTCCTGACAGACTCTTTTGTGTCTTGAACTATCTGTTCCTTGATAACTTTAACAAGAGCTTTTAAACTGGTGATGGATAAAGAAAAATGGAATGTAGTGTAGGAAGTCATGAGAACTGAAATTCTTAATATTGGCAGCAATAGGAGGGGATTGCTTCGGAAAGTCTCCATTTGCAGCTCACCCATGCTGCATACAGGAGTAATAAATACATGGTAGTCAAGCTCCATAGCTGGTTTTGGACAGTTGTGGGTTGTTTTTTTTTTCTTTTTTTGTCCCACAGCTTAATCATTCTAATCAGTTCCATTGAGATGTTAAATACGATGTTTGACATTGTGAGTGTGGTGGGACTGTTAATGAAAGCCGCAGAGACAATCTGAGATTTTGCCAGAGTGGATGTGATTCCATTACAGTCACTACAGTAACTATCCTGCTATTTGTTGCATAACTACTGAAATCTCTTGCAGTATTCCACTTCTAAACCACAGTGTTTCAAAAAGCCTCAAATCAAGGTACTCTTAGGCAAAAATAATTTGTATAAAAAGTAGAAATGTTTCTATTTTTTACATGTGTTGTTAGAAACCCCCCCCCCAAAAGTAGGGATTTTAGTAAAATGTGAATCTGGGCTTTGCATTTTTATGTACATTGCTGATAATGAGGGATATATCTGTTAAGGATTTATATATGTCAAAATCACTTGGTAATTTCCTTTTTATCATTCTCCAATGCAGCATCAGTGAATGTGAGAGCACTACATGTGTTGCAATGCATTGAAACAACCAGAAAATTCAGAGGTGTATTTTCATTACTCTTTTCACTGTTCTTGATTCACTCTTATCTCTGCTATATAAGAACCGATAGCTAATTTGAAGGGGGCTAATTGGGCTTTTTGGAGAACAAGCTGATGTACACTTGGAGTCTCAGCAGTCTGGGTTTGTTTCATTTTTCTAAGGGAATGGGGCTCCTGTTCCCCTTTGATGTATGTTATTAAAATCAACCAAAAGGAATAAATAATTGGTACCATCATTTCATAAAGACTCCATGATTATGGTAACTCCTGACCTAAATAAGCAATTCAGCATGCCCATACCAATAATTCAATAAATTTATAATGCATCACCAATAAACTACAAAACTGTCAAGTTATCAGGTTAATAGAATTTAATAAACCCTTACAAAACATGGAAAAAGGCAATCTGCAGAAGGTGTAGTCCATTTGGTGGCGAGCGCTAACTGAAAAAGCTCAAGCACTTACAGCTTGCAGGCTGTCACCTTACACTGCTACCTCACCACCCTGCCACACCATCCGCTGCAGAAGTGATCTGCTGTGATATGATGCCATTGTGGTGACACTCAGCCATGCTGGTCCCACATTCACCTCCTAGTTGTGTCAAGATTTGACATTACTCTTTACAGTGGCAGGACCTTGAGCTCTCTTGAGTGGTAAATTAGAGTTGAAAGACTACAGTCCCATACCACAGGAAAAAGAAGATATTAAACTGGTGAAAAATGGAAAAATGCAGACAAGGTATTGCTTCATTTTACACCAGAATTCATCCTGTGTATTTTTGATTTATACCACCCTAAGTGATTAACTAAATGTTGATAATTGAGACAGTTACCACAAAAAAGGTACATAAATGAGACTAAGAGCTGAAGAAGGGCTGTATCCATATGGAGACTGTAATCTGTAACATGAAAAGTTTTGAGCTCTGCTATATGAAGTTGGATATTTGATTTTAAGATATATTTGCTGAAAAGCTATTTCTTCTCTTTGGAGAGCAGATTTATGAAAAAAAGCCTATGTAGTATACAGATATGCAGCAAATAAAAGCACATCCTTAATCATTATAAATGCATCTACAGGGCTCAGCCCAAGAGACATCTGCATAAAATTGCCCAGATTCTTTCAGCTGAGCGATAGACACAAAGCAGGGGATACATATGAAGTATATTAAGCTAGACTGTTATATGTGGAAGGGTCTTACAGTTCAGCTAATGTTACACTTGAGGCTGTTCTGCAAAATATGCCAGCACAATTAATGTCAACACCAGATAACCAGTCACTGTAAATACCCTTGGAGAGATTTCTTATATCTTTTAGTAGAAATCCCATTTAAGAAGTAAAGTTTCCAAATGTATCCCTGAAAATCAGAGGTCAATTCAATAACCTACAAACCAGCAGGCAAATTCCATCTCCTGTTAAAGGCAAGTGTTATCTCCTTTGACAAGAGTGGGCTAGCGGGAAATGAATAAATGGATGGTTTTTTTCCTAGAACAGACTCTATATTAAGCACTCAGATCGCCCGTTATGCTTGTGTTGTGTTTGGCCATTGCTAGGCTGGACCATACTGTAAACAGCAAAGCAAGTCCATTTAACGCCACAGAATTTCATCTGTCCCCTCCAGGCTTCACGTCATCCTTGTAAACCTACTAAGTCCATTGACTTGCTAATACTTTTGCCTGTGCAGGACTGCATCTATGCTGCTTTACATAGATTTTTTTCTCATTATTAATGAATTAGCTGTCATACAATAGTATTTAGAGGACTAGATGAAGACAGAGATTTACATAGTATGTGTTATGATAGAAAAGCACCAGAAGGCGTGTTTACTGTTTTGAAAGGTGATTGATAAGGAGAGCAGCAGAAGCAGAGACTTACCTTAGACAGAAAGTGAAAGGCAGAACCAAGGACAGGGTTTAGCTCATTGAAGCTCTCCTCGTTGGGCACTGCCATCCTGCATAAAACTGAATAGCATGACTTGCTGTAGATGTAGTGCTATTTTCTCCTTTTATGGATCACACTGTGAAAATCTCACTTTCTGGCAAGACATCTGTATGGGAGGCCTATTTGAGGTTTCTCAGCCTTTTATCAATGCTGTTGCATCTAAATAATCTGTCAATCATAGCCAGATTTGAGTCTATGTCCTTTTTTTTCTAGACACTGATACAAAAAGGCTTCTTCTGTCATCATAGTATCCCTTCCAGCTAGGTAAAAGCAGAGCAGAAAAGTAATTTCTCTTTGATTATCAGGTTGCATTGAATTTTACAACAGACTGATTCCCTACATACCCCAGAGTGCATCGCATTTCTCAGCAGCTCTTTTTCCTGCAGCTCTGTTAAAGAACTGATTGTCCTCAAGCTGGCATGCTACCATCAGAACTTGCTATTGATGTTGTTTGTATTATGACAAGCTTTACATTTTCATTTACTTTACAATCCCACTTAAATAAGTTAGTAAGAGTTATTCTAGAAACTCACACTGGCCCCAGCCCCACACTAGATGCTCAAGAAAGATTATTTGCTGTGGGAAGGCAAACAAAGGAACCTGATCTAAACCCATTCAAGTTATAAAAAAATCTTCTTTTCCCTGTCTATTTCTTCTCAGTATCCAAGAATCTGTTTCAAGTAGCCATGAAGTGATCAACTTTTGCTTACCATGTAATAACTGCAAGATGATGGTGATTACAACCCACCTCCCAAAACAATGGAGTGTCTAGAAACACAGACTATCTCTGCACTTTCTCTTTCTTCCATTGTTTGCTCCTGTAAGCCCCATTTCAGTGCAAGATAGAGGCAATTCCAGTTTCCACCACCACCTGCAACCTGACTGAATTCTAAGAAACTCGAAGAGATACAAGATGATGGTAAAAATTATCTTTGTTCTTGGTTCATGACAAAGGCAGTTCAGAATTCAGCAAATTTTGGATTTTCATTAATTGCTAAAATATAGCAGAAAAGTGGTTTTTGTTTTTTTTTTTAAATAGAGCAGCACTTTACAAAAAAACCCAACCCACAGTTCAGATGAGGTGAAGTGTCTTTTAGAGCTTTCCTTCCATAAGTCTGTTAGAAACTTAAAGAATGGCCTTAGATGGCACTAAGAGCTAAAATATGTCTAAGCCATGCAGTAAGCTATGCTGGAGGTACACATCTTTTAATTGCCTTATGAAGCATTTTCATTTTTCATGGTTTTAAAAATCATTTAGGAACTGTCTTTGTGTATAATTGATAATTAAGTGCTTCTTTAGTGCTTAAGTCTCTAAAGCAATGTGTCTCCTGACCTCTGACAGCCACTCAGAAGATTTAGTCTCTGAAAGAATATCTTAAATGTGTGCTACCTACTTTGTAAGAGTCAGCTTGAACAGGAATTTTTTAAACAGTAACTTTTATTTTACAGCAATAGTGAGAGGTTAGGAAATTATCTGCTGTAATAAAAAAAATGTAGAAAACTGAAAGTGGCTCTTTTTTTAAATTCTTATCTTTTGAGATAGTGTGGATATCACCAAAATTAGCTTTGACAGAATCAGCAACATCCCCTTTTTCACTGAGGAATCACTTCAGCTCCCATATAGCAGGAGGTTGTGAGGAGCAAAGCTGGCAAGGACCTGACAGGTCCACTTTGTGACAAACTTTCAAATTTGTTCTTATTCTCCTATGGAACAGAAAAAACTTTGTTTGTTTTGTTGTTTTATGAATTGTGTCAAAAGATCCAAGTCTGAATCAAATAGATGCTTCAGCCTGCATTTCCCTCCCACTCACCTAAAGTATGCATCATGCTCACCTACAATATGACGCCCTCTTGTGCAAAGCTGCCATCAGTGGACGTGGCCCAGGAGAAGTCAATACTGCAGAGAGGCGCAGGGTTTCCCGGGATCAGCTTTAAGATCAATGCTTTTAAAATCTTGTACCTGTGTGTAGTATAGTATAGTATAGTGCTATTGCATGGAAAACTGAAGAATTGATTAAAGCTGGTTAATGGCAGAAGACTCTGCTTGGCTATTTTAGAAGTGGATGATCAGAGACAGTGGTACTACCATGCTCGGTCACACTAGACTGGAAATACGACTTTCAGTTTATAATTTCTTTAGCCAGCCTCACAACCTTCAGAAACTAAGAAGAGAAAACAGAGACAGTATTTTCAAGTTTAAGAAAATACCAAAATTGCCCCCTCCAAACTCGATAATAACAGTGACATGAAATGTATTACCCTGTTCCCGGGATTTTGCACTCTTTTACTCCTCATGTTTCTTCTACACCTGTTTTTATCATTTAGATGAAACTTGATTTGATCTAATTTACAAAGTGCCATTGAACTCTAAGTAAGTCAATGGTTTATTACTCAATGGGAAACCTGCTGAAAAGAAATGAAAATGTGGTAAATAAAAGACCTCTCTTTATTCTGCTGAAGTGAATATTAAGGCTAAATACCTGTTTACCAGTTGATTCCACAGTGTTGTTATCCTGGCACTAGATTAAGTGCATGAAACAACATTTGTTTATTTAGGGTTTATGCAGCAGATATTTTACTTTATTTTTTTTTTGCCTTATGAGCCACATCATGTTTATCCTCATAACTGAGTGTGTGTTCTAGGTGGTGTCTTTACAGCCTGTGCACTACTCATGATCAGTGAATGATGGAGCATTTTATCCAACCCTTCATGAGGTAATGATAAGGGTAATTGGCACTCCAGACTTCTAGGCAGTTAAGAAGCAAGTGGGTGATGGAAAACAGCTACTTGCTGAGTCACAGCTTGCCATCCAAATCCCCAAAGGACTTCTGTAAATTTTAACTGACAAACTTAAGTATTTCCAATTAACATATTTTTTGTCTTTAAGAACAAATTATGTCCTTTTCTCTGATTTTCTTTTTGCTTATTCTGCCATACATACAATTTGTTGGTACAGTCCTCCTCAAAACAGCTCACTCTGCCTCAGCTGGGCTCTACTGATTTATATTCACAGTGGACCTGCTACAAGATCTTTGTTTTTCATTTACCTTTGTCATCTCTAAAATTCAAAAAAAGCACCCAAGGAGTGTAGCCCAGACTCCAAACCATTCTGTCATGGACACTGGGCCATGTGGGATTAATGCTATGAAAGGAAACTGCCTGTCTTGTTTTCCATAACGCCTCTGATGGAATTGTTCATATTCTTTTTCAGTTCATCAAGACAAATACCACTGCTGATCAATATAGTAGGTATCACAACTCTGATATTTCTGTGAATCTTATATTCACTGTAATTCCAGTTATATGCTTCTTCAGCATTAGGTCACAGTGGGATGGAAGTAGATTTTCATTTGACTACATTAGAGACAATCTTAAATTCTGTGTTAGTTTGGATTATGTTTCCTAAAAAATTCTAATTCTTTTGTTTGATTTTACATAGTTACCCGCCGAGAAAAAAAAAATTAAACCAATTTGAATAATTTTAAGTGTAATTTATTAATATAAACCCCCCAACAGCAGTGTGTAGCACTATTGAGAATGGCAAGTACTGAAGGAAAATACTTTTTATGATTTTTTTCTGAGTCTTTGTATTAAAGAATTGACATCACATGCAGAACAAACAAAGGTGAAAGAAAGAAAAAACATGGGGTTTAAGCTGTTGTATGGACTCTGCCTTCTTGTTCCTTTCATCCCTGAAACAGATGGGGAAGAGTAAAGAATAAAGCTGTTCTGAAGGAGCATATGAATCAGTTAGATATGCATGCATATTTATTTTAAGCATACAGATACTTTCATAGTCCTCAGCCAAAACTGCAGATAATTAGGGTTGGCATGAAAGGAGGTTAAAAAAACCCTTAAACATAATTTTGGATTTTAAAGAACTCTTCTTATATTTTTTTTTCTATTGAAAGGCTTTTTTTTCTTCATATTTTAACTGATTTTTTAATGGAAATTACAGAAATCTTTTTTTTGTTCAAAGCAGATATATTTATTTACGATTGGTTCAAATACTGTTTCTAAAACAGAACAATATTTCAGTAAAGCTGAAGTTTACCATACAAATGTATTTATTGATATAAAATTGTGAGGATTAATGGGAAAAGAGAAATGGAAACTGAAACATTTTAATAAGTTCCCCACATTCTCCTCCTGATATTTTTCTAAATAGAATGTTTAAATTCAATATTCTGAAATGACTTTGCATTTGAAAAATATATACTTTTTTTTTTTAATATCACATATTTGGTGCTAGACAGGTACTTTAATTATTTCCTTACCTGCAACTTGGGAAGTAACTTTCCAGCTGTTTATATTTTAGAGGGGGCATACAAATTTCTGAGTTACCTAGTTGACAGCAATGATTGATTATGAAGCCAATTATTGTTTTAGGATTACGGTAACACCTATAGTTAATGGTTATCTGTGGACTATCTGCTTCAGTTCATTTGGGTTTTTCTCACTGTGCTTTGACCAGGATCAAACTCCTTCATTGAAAAAAATGCACCAGACGGAGATATTTTTTTAATATCTGGTTTGCTAGTAAAATCCCCTGAGATTGCCCAGTTCTACACAAGTCCCCAAATTCCTCCTTGGCATCTGAAAACTGTACTCAGTTTTGATTAAAGCAAGCCCTGCTTTCATTGACTGTATTGCTCTGCCCCAGGAAACCTTTGTAGTGACCATGGGAGGGCAGCAGATTTCCTGGGAGTCACTCGGACTCTGAGATTTGGCCTTGGTGCAAGCAGGAGAGTTAGAAGAGCAAAGCACCAAGCACTACAAGGTTGAAAAGGCCCAAACGTGGTAAGACAGGTGGAAAAGGCTGGTGCTTGGGCACATATGCATCTGCATGGATGCTTGCTGAAACTGGGCTATGCGGAGAGGAAGAGCGGGACATTGCGAGTGAGAGCATATATACTTCAAATCAGGCATTGGTTTGTTATTTTTACCTAGCTCTTCACTGTTTGGGTTTTTGAGACAGAATTAATGATACGACTATGGGCTCTGTCCTCAGTGAGTAGGTATGGGGCCTGCCAGGACCCAGGGGAGTCGA